>NC_090172.1:20992602-21330602 GCF_024679245.1 Pseudorasbora parva
CCATGGATATTTTATAAAATTTTGAAATGATTGTGCAAACCCACAACCTCTCATGAATTAACCTACTACACTAACTATGACTTACATACTACACAACTATGATATATATATATTAACCCTTCATTTACTCCACAAGCAGGGTTAATTGCCCGCATCACATTATTGGTTATTGGATGACCTACTCAATAAAGGGGCAACATGCGAAACATAATCACCAGCTACTATCGCAGAGAAAAGAGAAAGAGAAGAGCGAATTTCAGCTGAATTTTGGGGGATGAGTTCCGTCGGATTTGTCTTGACAAAGTCGGACCAACAATTTGCTACCGGGGTAGGCAACATTTATTTTGAAATGCAGCTTCTAACATTGTAGCAATGGGACTCAAGTTTTCATCGATGAAATACAGTATAGTGCACTGCACATACACTAATTGGATCCGTGGACAGCGCTGTCTTTGATTTAGCACAACTATTCGCTGTATTGCTGCTATAGTTTGACCAAACTCCCCTCCACAATCATTTGCTTTAAAAAGACTCCATAATGGTTTGCCAGCTGATGTAGCCTATACCTTTGGATAATATAAATAAAAAGCTAACAACCTTTAGTGTAATGACAATTGTATTATTTGCATGAAAACACTTAAATTAGCAGAATAATATAGACAGAGATGTAAATAAACAGTGGTGGCCACTGTCAGCAGTGATAAGGTATAGCTAAGGGTGCGTTCACACTTGTAGTTTGGTAAGTTTGGTTCGTTTGGTCCGGACCAAAAAACAAAAACAAAACATATAGTCCTGGTCCGCTTAGCGTTCAGACTGGCATTTTTAACAGCAAACCTAGAGTTACTGAAGCAAAGGCATAGGGAGACGGTCACAACCTGATTGGTCGGCTTATATGACGTAGGAGCTCGCTTACCGAACATTCAAAACAATGCTGTGTGCTGGATTAAACGCGATCATTTTATGCGTGTACATATGGCATTATTTTTACAAGCTGAGAACTCATGAAGAGCTCATGAAATGTTCAAAACACTCAAAACAACGCTGTGTGCTGGATTAAACGTGGTCATTTTATGCATGTGGCATTATTTTTACTCGCTGAGAGCTCATAAAATGTTCAAAACATTTAAAACAGCAGCAGGATTTCCGGGCGTCTCTTATGCAAAAGAGACGACCCTTCTGGTGTCTGTCCCTGCTAATAATGGGCAACACAGGTCCTTTGATGAGAAGAACCAGGTATGCTTTTTGTGCGTTTTTTCTAGCATTTTCGAAACATGCTCGTCGGACCAAATATTGATAAGGCACTTCCTCGTTGCTCCACGTTTGGCCTCTAACGTTAACGTTACTCATTTTGGATACACGATCTTTCCGCGTCCTCAAATCAGCTGACTATGCGTCCCATCTTGACATTACGTCCTGTTTTTGGTCCGTTTACATGTCTTTGGTCCGTGTTGCATTCATATATCAATCGAACCCCACCAGAGTTCGTTTGGAAGCGGACCGAGACCCATCTTTTTAGCAGTCTCGGTCCGCTTGTTTGGTGCGCACCAGGGTTCAGATGGCAGCGTTCACATATGTTCAAATGAACCGCACTAACCGAGCAATCGCACCAGGGTTCGTTTTAATCGAACCAAACATGACAAGTGTGAACGCACCCTAAGAGTGCTCCAGAAAGTATGACTTACAGAAGGTGTACTTAACTAAGATCATTTTTGGGAACACGTATTAATGTTAAGATACACCTTAAGGTATAACTTAAGAATGATGTAGTTTTAAGAAGATTTCGGGAAATCCAACCTTGGCCTTTTCTGATTAGATTGCAAAAAGCAAAGGAAAAATGAAAATAATAAACAACTACAGATATAGGGTCAGAATTACTAAACAGGGCAAATAAGCATGAGACTTCAATCCCATAATGCACAGATGTGTGTAAAAAAATTATGCGGGTGATCTACTGACAATGTGCAAATTAAAGAACACTGACACACATCCAGCTCATTTCCATAATGACCAACGCAATCTACTAAGTGTATCATAAATTAGCAAAGGGTTACAAACATGCAAAGCCTTGATAACCAGGTGCTGGTAATCTACAAACAAACAAAAAATGAGCCATTTGTACATTACGCTGACTAAAAACTTTTTTTATGAATTCTGGTCATTTATTTACAATACTATGGCATTTTGGGGGCCTGAAAATGCAAGCTTTTGAAAAAAAAAAAAAAAGTGCAAGTTTGTGAAAACGAATCCGCTGTAGTAAAAAAACTGGACATAGCTATGTATTAAACGACTGAGGATTATACACTACTAGACTTTCAAATAATTTTGAACAAACTCACATCTGGTGTCTAGGAGATGCATAATTTCCATGAGATGACCGTAATAGAAAATAAATTAAAATTAAAATGACCCATGGATTTGGATGGGTAGATGTGGTCAGCATGGACTGTACAGATTACATAGGGGGTTAGAGGTGAATGGCATAGCCAGTTGTTTTATCTACGTTGTTACTGTCCATCAATATACTAATCCATTATCAGTTATATTCATATTTAATTAATATAATCAGTCATTCGCAGCTATTGACATTCAGGCTATTTATCAACTAAGGCCGGACAAGTGTTAATATTAAGCTCTGATAATGAACATAAAAATGAATGAATCAAGATTTATCTCAGAATGTTGTTTGCTAAATATTTCACGACGGAGCTAAAAGTATAATTACGTGGTTGGTTTAGCTCTGATGCGATTGCAGTTGTCTCCATTCTTTCTCGAGCTTTGTGACTTTGCTCCCTTGATTTATTTTTAATTGGCTTTAATTGATCCCTTTTTTTAATTGGCTGGTTAGCATATATGTGTACTGTAATGTGCTGTATTCAGTTGCAACGCGTCATGCAATATGCTGTAATATGCAATAGTCTGTGCCCATCATACATTATGCTATTTTCTGTGAAGTCTGTCAACTCTGACTGCCCAAAATCTGCAACCTTGACGACTCATCCAGACTGCAAATTGGGGCAAAAATATGAGCAAAAGTTTTTATTCCAGCTTTAAGTCAGCATCATGCGGTAGAAGGAAGGAGTTGGAGAAGGTCACAGTTACCCTTGTCAGTTATAGTAGGCAAATAATTTCCTATTCTTTTGAAGGCTAAAAATTCCATATTGCAGCCTTGTAGCCTTTAACAATAACTGTAAGTACTTTGCATTATTAATAAATAATAAAGCCTCTGCTAGTTTCCTTGTTCAAACTGTATACTATTAATTATGACATTATCTCAAGCAAATCTAAGAGACACGAAAGGTCATTGTGCTCTGGTTCTATTGTGAGCCAACTCCATTTGGTATGCAATCTTATTTCAACTCATAATCATAAAGTTGTCATTGCCTCTGTTATGGAAAAGGCTGAATCATGTCTGGACATTAAGACTTTAGAATGCTGTTAAATGACAGATGTTACAACACAAACAGAGGTATGCAGAGGTATGGCCCAAATTAACTCTCATGATTATAATACTATACCTCGTGTTAATAGAGAGGAGGCAGTGAGAGTCTAGCATGATCAAACACTTTATAAATGAATGAAATTGAAACTTTGGGAATTAGTCTACCTAGCCACAAGTCAGTAGGCATGCCAACAAAGTATATTTAAATGTCTCCAGGTTGGCATCTGATCAGCATTTATGGCTGAGAAATTGATTTAATAAAGTGTAATGACAACTGAGCATGGAAGCTATTCTGATGACTGATGCTGGGAAACTGTGGGTGTATCTATCATTATAACTGTAGGGGGGACCCAGAAATTTCCATCACTTTCAAAAGATCCATGTTTTAATATGTCACCTCTAATTTCATATTGCTTCTACACCGCTGTGTGAGAATGTGAGGGTGAGCCAGGAGAACTTCACCAGAACTTAACAATTATTTTCTTTTGTATATAGTCTTAAAATGGTTTAGTCTTAAAATTTTCTTTCCCCCATTATCACTTTTTTATCCTATTCTTACGCAAATTAGCTCAGATGATCATTGTGCAGGGCCGCATAGATATGACTGAAAGTAATTCAGATATTCCTTTTTGTTCAAAAGAAATAATAATAATAATAATAATAATAATAATAATAATAATAATAATAATAATAATAATAATAATAATAATAATAAATGCAAACCCCATTTTCTCCAGAATGACTGTACAGCCGAATCAAATTTTGTTGCAATATTTTCCTGATTAACACTGTGAAGCTGCTTTGAAACAATCGTCATTGTAAAAGCGCTATATAAACAAAGTTGACTTGACTTGACTTAATTAACAGGCACAGGTGACAGGGAAGCTATCAAACAAACACATGGGTAAACGAATAGAACACAATGAAAACTAATCTACTCAGACATGAACTGAACAGAGAAACAGTTCAAAACGACGCTATCTCATGACCAATTCGTATGTATTATACGAGGTGGCTAATTTGTACAAATTTGTACAACCTCACTCTAATTATGGGGCATGTTTCAACCAAACCAGGAAAGACCTCAAATGAATAGACCTACAATCAAATTTTCTACAACCTACAATCACTCCTCTATGGATCAAGTCCAGACCGAACTGCCTGAGCTCAAATGTTGTGGGCGGGGCTGAGTTCGGCTGGCATCCAGGCTAATGAATTTGGTAACTCGACAAATATATATGGTTTAGCAAAAAACTTTCAAACTCATGCAAGTGAGGTTGTACAAATTCATATGAATTAGCCACCTCGTAAAATATAACTCTAAACAAGATTGAATAAGCTAACACAAAACATGATGAAGTAATCTAGTATAGGTTACTTTACTTTTTCTCTGGGGACTGATGAAAGAGGTTCAAATTTTAATTTCCATGTAATTGATATGTTTCACTTTAATTATGAAACTGTAGTTTCTTAGTAGTTCTCTGTGAGGTATGAAAATAGTGGTTAATATTTAGCTAATACATAAAGCTACACTGTGTAACTTTTTTAGTTTATACTTAGCTAAAAACACTTAGTTCTTTGAAAAATATATAACATGTGTTTATTATTGTATATTTACTTCTTTCAAGTAATAAAGTATTCTCCTAAGTTTATAATATGCCATTGGAAATACATACAGGTGAGGGGTTTGAATGCCGATCGCCATGTTGCCCCTCCATCTTGAAAGTACATTAGTCAAAGAGACACACCAGTGAATTCAAGCTTCGCCTTTTGCATTTTAACACTCGATGGCACTGTGTCAAATGTGAAGAGGGGGATTGCCATGTTAATCTTGAAAAATCAGCCACCATAGGAGTTCAAACGAAATCGGAATTGAGAGGAAAAGAAACTAATATTCACGGGATGATCATATACCTTTTCACTGCTAGATGGGGGAAAATATCAATCACACAGTGTAGCTTTAAAGGTGTCATGAACTGGGTTTCAGTTTTTTTATACTGTTGTCTGAGATCAACTTATGACATTTACATGGGTTTTTACATTCAAAAACATCATAACTAATAAGTAATAGGCTATTTTCTACACTGGTTTTAAGGCTCTCTCCAAAACGCTGTGCTTTGATGGTTGTGCCCGCACTGGAGACATGGAAGTTAACGCCAATGGCTAGGATTGAAGAAGATTTGCATATTTTGCATACCTTCTGCTCCCGTCAGTTCACTGGAGGGCTTGTTATGAAAGCGGCAACCGGAAAAATTCTCTGACAGGGCTTTCAAAATGTATTTATCAAACAAACACAATGATGTATCTCTTAGGAATTATATTATATATATTATATTATATATTATATAATTATATTTATATTATAATAAGATTATATGACCGATCTGATCTGTTCTGATCCTAAATCACAATGAACCAACATATAAGGGATTCTCCAGCCTGTGACAGCATGCTATATGTTCTTTTAGACACGTACACATAATCAATAAAATTTATAACAATGCAATATTATCACATATAAATAACATGTTTTAGTCACATGAGTGTATTGCACAATTCCTGTCAGATCCAATAAAAAAGGCACAGAATTGAATTTTAACTCTTTCCCCGCCAGCGTTTTTAAAAAAGGTGGCCAGCCACCACCAGGGTTTTTGACAATTTTCACCAAAATTGAATAGCCCATAGAATATTTTGTTAAATGAATATGAGCATGCAATATATAAAAATAAAGAGCTAACTCTCTTCTTTTAAACAAAAAAAAAAACGTTTTATTCTAGCTTCATCCATTCCTTTTTTATCAACACTTGAATATGGGTAGGTTTCATAAAAAAGCAACATTTTGAACAAAAAGCTGAGAAAATCAAATTTTTTGTGAAAAACTGTTTCCAGATCAGAGCGATGATCAAACATAGATGGAGTAGATCGAGTCCATCAACACCCCTAATGCTTACACAGTCCTGTAGCTCATCCTGGGTCCACATTTCATTCAGTAACATTAGGCAGTTTTGATTAATATGCATATGATTACATGCGATCGCTCGTTTCACTGCGTCTTCCTCACGTGTGTTTTGATCAGGAGATTCAGTACTCATTCAGAAGATGCGCAATAGCGCCCCCTAGCGCCCGACAGTGAAAACACGGAAACCCGGAAAATTCCGTTATTGGCCTGGAAGCGTTTTCTCACAAATAACGGAAATTTCCGTGTTTGGCGGAGAAAGAGTTAAATATGTCTGCAAATCCATTGTTAACCTGTGTCTTATTTAAAAACGATTATCTTGCTATCTTATGCATGTTTATTGCTCGTTTAGCTGCACGAGTAAGTGAGCGGGGCTACAGAAGCAGGGTACACATCTCTCTGTAGAGGTGGTACTTCCATTGATTAGGTGTCTATAAAAGCTTTTCTTTTACTAACAAGGAAGTTTTCAGCTCCGAAACTTATAGGATATTCTTATATTACCATGAACTTTTATATATCAAAGGCTCAAGGGAAAGTTGATTTCTCAATTCTTTAACTGCTGTGCTATTACTTGTTATCTATAGAATTTGTTATCTGTTCTAGCTCTCTTAATGCACCACCTAATATAAATTGTGTTAAATTAACTTGAGTAAGCTTTCACTGACAACTCAGTCTGTGTGGGCTTTACATTAGCATGTCACGTCTAGAACATTACATCCCACACTAATGCAACTCCCACAGTGTTGATAGAACCACAGAACCAAGAACAACAGAAATCTTAAATTACCTAATTTTTAAAGTTTAATGCTAGAATATTATCATTTTTATCAGGTGGCCATGGTTTGCAGAATTCCAGCATGGGTTGACACACACTCAATATGTAGGTTGAATCCTGAATGGAGAGGAGGGGAATTGCTTAATGTTTGTGGTGTATTGATCAGAGTACTGGATTGATTTCTAAGGGCCCTTTATAAATAATGGTTGACATCATTGCACCGTGTGCACGCTGAAAAGAAGCATAAGTCATCCTGGTAGATTTTGTCAGCATCCTTACTAGTGGAGTCTTTCACTTTCATTGATGTGATATAAATTAGGGGTTTAGGAGGTTATGGAGTTTGATCATTTCATTCCACTTTAAACTATCAAAGTAAATATTGAAAATGTTTGTTGTTTTTTTACTCTTTTATTTCACATTATTGAAAGTTTATGTGAATATACTCTGTGCTATATTACCCTTGTTTCTAATAATAAAATTAACTAGCAACACTGCTGTGTTGGACTTTTGTGACATTGCTACACAACTTTCATTGAACTGGTTATTTAGTATTATCTGTTACACTTTGCAATTGAGTTCCTGTATGATTCATGAAGTACTACCATCCATTAATGATTGCTACGTCAGTAATAACATCTGATTAATAGATTGTCATATTAATTACTATTAATTAAATGTGTCATCATTGATTAATTCCCTATATCAACATCTATATGTTAATGACTTCTTCATAAATCATACAGTAACTCACAAGTATCTGTGCATTAGGTATGCATGTAAGTGAATATTAGTGCACCATATTTTTAAGTGTTACCATGTAATCCCCATGGTTATTGATAATACTGAAACCTTGAAATGTGAAAAACCATCCACTAAAGTCACCTTAAACAATCAAGAAGAAGAAACAGGTACAAAATAACAAAAAAAGATTCTCGGTCAGTCTCCCTTTACCTTTGACTATCCTTGGTGAGTCACATCTTTACTAATGATCCTTCATCAAACAGCCATTACATTTTATTGCATTTTCAGTCCAACTTGAACACAGTCATTGAATGAATGCATTATTACCAGCAGGATACTGCCATGGCACTGAGATTTGTTTGATATTTAAATAACAGCCTCACAGCATCTTGCACAGTAATGTTTAACAGTGGGGCCTTTCAGTTATTGTAAAATAGTCAAATTAACTTTGCACATTTCCCTGATAAGACTTTTAGCTTTTAACTTATATATATAAAGGTCCTTCTCAAAAATTTAGCATATTGTGATAAAGTTCATTATTTTCCATAATGTAATGATAAAAATTTAACTTTCATATATTTTAGATTCATTGCACACCAACTGAAATATTTAAGGTCTTTTATTGTTTTAATACTGATGATTTTGGCATACAGCTCATGAAAACCCAAAATTCCTCAAAATCTCAAAACATTTGCATATTTTATCCGACCAATAATATTGCACTCAATATTTGGATACAATCGTGGCTTGACCTGGGGAATGCAGCACATGTAGCCCATTTCCTGCACACACCTGTGCACGGTGGCTCTGGATGTTTCTACTCCAGACTCCCCCAAGGTCTGGAATCGGTCCTTCTCCACAATCTTCCTCAGGGTCCGGTCACCTCTTCTCGTTGTGCAGCGTTTTTTGCCACACCTTTTCCTTTCCACAGATTTCCCACTGAGGTGCCTTGATACAGAACTCTGGGAACAGCCTATTCATTCAGAAATTTCTTTCTGTGTCTTACCCTCTCGCTTGAGGGTGTCAATGATGGCCTTCTGGACAGGGTCGGGACGGCAGTCTTACCCATGATTGCGGTTTTGATTAATGAACCAGGCTGGGAGTTTTTAAAAGCCTCAGGAATCTTTTGCAGGTGTTTAGAGTTAATTAGTTGATTCAGATGATTAGGTTAATAGCTCGTTTAGAGAACCTTTTCATGATATGCTAATTTTTTGAGACAGGAATTTTGGGTTTTCATGAGCTGTATGCCAAAATCATCAGTATTAAAACAATAAAAGACCTGAAATATTTCAGTTGGTGTGCAATGAATCTAAAATATATGAAAGTTTAATTTGTATCATTACATTATGGATAATAATGAACTTTATCACAATATGCTAATTTTTTGAGAAAGACCTGTATATACATCCCGGTCATGAAGGTCCTGTTCCACCACATCACAAAGTTGCTCTATGGGGTTGAGATCTGGTGACTGTGGGGGGCATTTTAGTACAGTGAACTCCAGAAACCACTTTGAAATGATTTGAGGTTTGTGAAATGGTGCATTATCCTGCTGGAAGTATCTATCAGAGGATGGGTACATGGTGGTCATAAAGGGATGGACATGGTCAGAAACAAAGCTCAGGTATGCCGTGGCATTTAAACGATGCCCAATTGGCACTAAAGTGTGCCAAGAAAACATCCCCCACACCATTACACCACCAGCAGCAGCCTGCACAGTGGTAACAAGGCATGATGGATCCACTTTCTCATTCTGACTCTACCATCTGAGTGCAAATTGTAGCCTCTTTTTCCTATTTGTAATGGAGATGAGTGGTATCCGGTGGGGTCTTCTGCTGTTGTAGCCCAGCCAACTCAAGGTTGTGTGTGTTGTGGCTTCACAAATGCTTTGCTGCATACCTCATTTGTAACGAGTGGTTATTTCAGTCAAAGTTGCTCTTCGTTCAGCCTTCGAGTCAGTCAGCCCGTTCTCCTCTGACCTCTAGTATCAACAAGGCATTTTCACCCACAGGACTGCTGCATACTTGCCGGATGTTTTTCCCTTTTCACACCATTCTTTGTAAACCCTGGTTGTGCATGAAAATCCTAGCAACTGAGCAGATTGTGAAATACTCAGACCGGCCCTTCTGGCACCAACAACCATGCCACGCTCAAAATTGCTTAAATCACATTTCTTTCACATTCTGACATTCAGTTTGCATTTACATTTACATTTAATAATTTAGCAGACGCTTTTATCCAAAGCGACTTACAAAAAAGGAGAGGGCAATAGAAGCGATGAAACAAACAAGGCCAACAACCTGTAAGAGCTGTAAGAATTCTCAGTTAATTAGCACAGTACACAATTTGTTTTTTGTTTTTTTGAGAGAAACAAACAAAAATTAATGGATAGTTAAGTGCTATTCTTTATTGGTCAGGTGCAAAAGCAAGCGAGTTTAGGTATATTGGTACAGAGCCAGTGGTTGTTTTGTAGGCGAGAACTAGGGCCTTGAATTTGATGCGAGCAGCCATTGGCAACCAGTGCAGTCTGATGAAGAGAGGCGTAACATGAGCTCTCTTCGGCTCATTAAAGACCACACTCGCTGCAGCATTCTGAATCAGCTGCAAGGGCTTGATAGTGCATGCTGGAAGCCCAGCCAGAAGAGCATTACAATAATCCAGTCTGGAGAGAACAAGAGCTTGAACCAGGAGTTGTGCAGCCTGTTCTGATAGGAAGGGTCTAATCTTTCTAATGTTGTATAAAGCAAATCTGCAGGACCGGGCTGTTGCAGTAATGTGGTCAGTGAAGTTTAACTGGTCATCAATCACAACTCCAAGGTTCCTGGCTATCCTGGATGGAGTTATGGTTGATGAACCAAGCTGAATGGATACATTTTGTTGAAGTGCTGGGTTGGTTGAGAAAACAAGTAATTCTGTCTTTGCAAGATTGAGTTGAAGGTGATGCTCCTTCATCCAGTCAGAAATGTCTGTCAGACAGACAGCGATACGAACACTGACTGTAGGATCATATGGTTGAAATGAGAAGTAGAGTTGAGTGTCATCAGCATAGCAGTGATAGGAGAAGCCGTGTTTCTGAATGACAGAGCCTAATTATGACATGTAGATGGAGAAGAGAAGTGGTCCAAGCACTGAGCCCTGGGGAACCCCAGTAGCTAGATGATGTGACTTAGACACTTCACCTCTCCATGACACCCTGTAGGACCTACCAGAGAGGTAAGACCTGAACAACTGAAGAGCAGTTCCTGAGATCCCCATCGTCTTAAGTGTTGACAGGAGGATCTGGTGGTTAACTGTGTCAAAAGCAGCAGACAGATCCAGCAGGATGAGCACTGAGGATTTGGAAGCTGCTTTTGCCAGTCTCAGTGCCTCAGTTACCGCGAACAAGGCAGTCTCAGTCGAATGGCCGCTTTTGAAGCCGGATTGGTTGTTGTCCAGGAGGTTGTTCTGTTCAAGAAACACAGAGAGTTGATTGAACACAACTCGCTTAAGTGTCTTTGCAATGAACGGCAGAAGGGTACTACCTGTAGTTTTCTATAAGTGCTGGATTCAGAGAGGGTTTCTTAAGCAGTGGGGTTACCCGAGCCTGCTTAAATGCTGTGGGAAGGGTTCCTGTGTGAAGAGAAGTGTTGACAATGTGAGTGAGTGCAGGAGTGATTGAAGAAGAAATGGCCTAAAGGAGGTTCGTGGGTATAGGATCAAGTGGACAGGTAGTAGGGTGATTGGAAAGGATGAGTTTAGAAATATCTGCCTCGGAGAGTGGAGAGAAGGATGGAAGCGTGTTTGTGTTAGTTGTTGAGATGTGCGTGTCAGTTTGTGGTGAGGAGAACTGGTTACTGATGAGAGATTTTTTGTTTGTGAAAAATGATGCAAAGTCATCAGCTGTAAGAGTTGATGAAGGAGGGGGAGAAGGAGGACAAAGATGAGAGGAGAATGTTTTAAAGAGTGTGCGAGAGTCAGAGCAATTGTTGATTTTGTTGTGGTAGTATGTTGTTTTAGCAGTGGTGACATTTGTAGAGAAATAAGAGAGAAGAGACTGATACAAGGTTAGGTCAGTATAGTTTTTAGATTTCCGCCATTTCCTCTCTGCCGCCCTGAGTCCAGAGCGATGTTCACAGAGAACATCAGACACCCTTGGCAGATGGGGTGGGGCGGGCTGGTCTGGATGAAAGGGGGCAAAAACAGTCTAAGGAGGATGTTAGAGTGGAGCAAAGAGTGTCAGTAGCACTGTTAGTGTCCAATGCTGAGAACTGAGCAGGTGGAGGGAGTGAAGAGGAAACCATAGTGGATAGGCGAGAGGGAGAGAGTGAGCGTAGATTACGCCGAAAGCTAATCTGTGTAGGAGTGCGTGTTGTATCAGGAGTCAGTATGAGGTTAAGAGTGATGAGAATGTGGTCTGAGGTGTGTAATGGAGTAACTAAAGTGTTGTCCGTGGAGCAGTTGCGTGTGTAGACGAGGTCTAATTGGCTACCTGATTTGTGAGTAGCTGTAGTAGATACTAACTTATGGTCAAATGAAGTCAGTAGAGTGCTGAAGTCTGTGGCTAGGTGCTTATCCAGATGGATGTTGAAGTCACCAAGCAGAATCAGAGGAGTGCCATCCTCAGGGAAGCTACAAAGTAACACCTCCAACTCCTCCACAAAGTTACCAAGGTCATTTTAACAGGGTGAGCAATAGTGATTGAGTGTGATTCAAATTAACTGGCCGATAGAGATGGTAATGGATCAAATTTCCAATCATTTGAGATAAGCAAACCAGTACTCCTCCCCTCCCAATAGGCAGAGGGGTGTTTGAAAAAGTTAAATTGGTTGAGAGGGCTGCAGGAGTGGAAGTGTCCTCTGGTTTGATCCAGGTCTCAGTTAGGGCTGAGCTGAGAATGAGTCCCAATAGATGAAATAAAGTCTGCTTTGTTTACAGTTTGGAGTTTGGAATTCAGGAGATTGTCTTTACCAGGACCACAATGCATTATGGAAACTGCCATACATTTATATAGCGCTTTTTCTAGGCACTCAAAGCGCTTTAGAAGGGGGAATCGCCTCAAACCACCACCAATGTGCAGCATCCACCTGGATGATGCGACGGCAGCCATTTTGCGCCAGAACGTCAACCACACACCCTGATTGGTGGAGAGGAGACAGAGTGGCTTTGATCCCCAAAGAAAATCACTTTAATTTGATTTGGATAAAAGTTTCTGCCAAAAATAAAATATTAATATATACATCTGTTCATTTTTAGGAGGAATGTTCTAATTTATCTTATACACACTTTGTAATGGACTCTTGGCAATGATTGACTGATTGTCATCAGATTGTCTCAGTTGACAGATTTTTTAGCTTACACTCATGCACTAGGTCAGGCAACGTTGTAACATTGGGATAAGTGCATAAACATGCATTTGAATACATGGTTATAAACACTGAAACTGAATCAAATAATTTCCAAATCATTGTTTTAAAAAGCAACATTGTGATTTAACCCACAGCTTGGTCTTTTTATTGCTTGTCTGTCAATCCTTCTGTTGACATGTCTGATTATTTCTCTGACAGTACAAAAATATTTAAATTATTCATCACAAATAAAGAGAGCACTTGTGGATAAATGATACACTCATGTCCGACATCAAAGCAGCTGTCTTTCACAACCCCTCAACTTGTGATGTGTAATTAGCTTGTCTTGTCTATCTGTTAATTCTCCCTTTTTACTATAATGAATATATTCATAACACTGAATGCATAATGTGCATAATCAATATTGAAGGGGAAGAAGTGGAGGCTATTATCACAAGTGAATGGTTGCAGGTTGCTAAGGAACAAAATAAAGAACATGGCAGTAAGAAAGAAGTGTGCATTACACTTAAGTTAACACTTTGTAGTGTGCCTCGATTCATCCTTTTGTATTTGTATTTATTTATTTTTTATTTTTTTGACCTGTTTAAAATGGGTTAAACAGACCAACTTTAGAGTCTGTCAGTAAACTAGACAGAATATATTGTTTGCTCTCAAGCTGTCATATTCAAGCTCATTTCAACTCAGAGCTGTATCATTGTAGAAGACCTGATGTACATTAGCAGTTAAACCAAACATTTTATTCTTTTCTAAAGCATTAGCAAATAAAAGTATGTTACTTTGATGTTTAAACATCAAAATAAACAAGATTGGTGTTTATCTTTTTGGACAAATATTCCATTTGCTGTTTAAAAATTGCATAATTTGTCATTAATACATCATTAATAATTCTCATAGGTATTTGAGGACAGTGATGGCAACATTGACACCGGTGTATATGAGCTGATGGGCAGAGCAGGTATGTTAGTGAAAATATGATGGCTATTTTGTATTTTTAATAGTGCTGTGGAAAAATGGACCTCCTCCAGGTATGGTGTGGTACTGGTGTGCTCACAGGTCCGTATGGCAGCTTTCACATTACCAATTTTTCATACAAACTGTGCCCTGCTCTGAATTAAACTGCTAGTGTAAAAACTCCCTTATATTCTTAAAATGAGAGAAATCACTGCTTATTCTTAATTTTTAAGTTTAGGCTTAAGAGACATTAACAATTTATTTGATAAACATCTATAACCTTTGATACGTCTAGTCTTCATGGTGTATTATTGATTATTAGTGAATAAGTATTGTTTTACTAATAATAAATGTCTATTTGCATAAAACATGCATATTTGTCAATACCCATGTTGATAAAAGTATTTAAAAAGTATTTTAAACTTAGCTTAAGATACATTTACAATTGCTAAAAATGTGTGATTAAATTCCGATTAATTGCGAATTAACTAATGAAAATCATGCGATTAATCACGATTAAATATTTTATTTCGATTGACAGCCCTAATATAAATGCATGTATATACACACATGCATGTATATATTTAAGAAAAGTATGTTATATTTTTTTAATTAAAATATATATATATATACAGTATCTACAGTACATGCAACATTTCTTAAATATATACATGCATGTGTGTATTTATATATACATAATAATTAGACACTGCAAAAACAGTATAAACCACATTTAGTTTGCAAGTACATAAACTACATTCCAATGAACCACTTCTAGTGCTATTTAGCACCATTTTTGTTTTGAATGTAGGATGCTGCTTTCTAATAATCTAATGATAAGCATCCAATTGGTCCTCAATACATCAGTGGTATAAATACATTGGTTTAGTGAATGAATAAAGACCCTTAAAGTCACTTATTAACACCTATTGATGTTACTTTGTAACCTACAGAAAGACTCTGACCATCTGCTGGAACAAGAAAACAAGAAATTGACCCCCTATTGTTCTTTACACAGATAATCTTCAGGTGGCTTGTCCTGATGAGGAACACCAAAACAATGACGATGAGAATGTCTATACTCCTTTGGGTAGAGACGAGGAAGAGTATGACGCCATCCTTACATCCAGCAGCTCTGTGGTAATAGTGAACCGCCCCCCTGCACCAACCCCACGGCCTGATGCACTTCCTAGCCCGGAGGACAATACTCCCTTCATTGCACAAGGTTTGAAATTTTTTAAAATTCTATTTTTTTTTATTTATTTTTTTAAATATAATTTTTAACCCAAAAAAGTTACGGACTATATAGCTTTAATAACATGTTAGACTGTTACTTGCCCTCTAATACTTTAATTGACTGGGGAAAAAGAGATCTTAATATGAACTGTTCCTCACAGGCAGCAATCTTAAATGTTCAATTACAGTTTCATTAATAATTCAGTTAGATGAAGGTGCCAAGTGACTTGTATTGAGCTTAATAAATCATTTGCACAATTCTGGAGCTGTATTCATAAAGCATCAACAAAGCAGTCCTCCTGCTAGGGCACTGTGCGGACGTGAGTTTTTGTTGTAGATGTCTGTCTTTTAAAAAAAAAAAAAAAAAAAAAAAAAAAAAAATTGTGTATTGTGCTAATTAATTGAGATTTCTTACAGCTCTTACAGGTTTTTGGCCTTGTCTGTTCCGTTGCTTCTATTACTCTCCCCTTTTTTGTAAGTCGCTTTGGATAAAAGCGTCTGCTAAATGATTAAATGTAAATGTAAAATGCTAGGTCGCAATCACTTTAGCTTCTTATGACCGAACGATCTCATGAACAATAGTATCCGACCCTTTTAAGACATCCCTTACAAATTCACAGCGCAATTCCAGAGAGCATGTATGCCTTATTTTTGTGAAACAATAAAACATAAAATTCCTGCATCACCTTTGACCAGCACTCACAGAGGAACAATTGCTTAGCAACTAAAATTTACAACACATAAGGCTTCTAACATGTGTCCACATCCAATTGCCACTGTTTCTTTGGAGCCATACAGCACTTTTGATAGCCTCATATTTGTCGTTATTCTCATATTTAACTCTAGAGTCTGAGCAGCTATAACTGTCTGAGTATGAGCCAGTGAATGTGTCCTTTGGACGACACTGTAAGGCAAAGCAACAAGATATATTTACAGCACTATCAGAGGCTATTTTGCATGAAACAGATGGTAACCAGCTAGTGTTGCTATGGCCGCCTTGTAATATCCTCATATTTCATATTTTAGTGCAGAGTAGATGAAAACATACACTGCATTTATCTATCTATCTATCTAAAAGTTATCTGCCTAGTAGAAGTTCAGTATTTTTTTTATTTTTATTATTGACAATCAAAATCTTGTCTAAAGTTAGCAGTATTGGACTGAAAGATGAGGGAAACAATGTAGGTATCAGCTTCATTCTGAAATCCCCTCCTTCTGATATACAAACTCATTTTGTACTAATACAGTCATCACAATAGGCCTAATTCATATTGACAGGGAATTTGTATTTGTATTTAAACTTCATAGTTTATTTTGACCGGACTCTGATTGCCACTAATCACTGAAATTTAGTGAAAGATTTAGAAAGAAAAACATAGACCAGTTTAAATGATCTTATGTATTTCACATACATCATCAGAGCACATTTAATAAACAATGTTTCAAGCTAAGTTAAACACAACTCGAGGCATGTTATTTTCCATGAACCACCATATGTATTAAACTCGATACATGAGTGGTTGAAAGTAAGGAAACCAAGTACATAATTTACTCTTTTCACAGATTGTTGAAGGACCACAAGTATTTAGGGTGCAAGGACCGCTACTGTTTTAGAGTCATATTTCCCTGTCATTATGCTCTGTGGCAGTGCTGCGGTACTCGCGCGCGGGTGTGTGTGCGTGTGTGCATGTGTGTGTTGGGTTCAGAGGGGGTTGCGAAGCATTTATCAGTGAGTCTCTCTGCTGGGAATGCATAATGTATTGAGTGTCATAATGAGCTGGTCTTTATATTGAGATCAGTGATGGGGACAGGACCTGTAGCATATTGACAGTTCAATATGATCTCATTCACCTGTCCAAAAAAATGAATGGACATAACAAAGAGGTTATTATATTATAATACCAAAATTAATCATGGTTAAGCTTCATGCTATTCACGAGAAGACTCATAACTAATCTGCTCAGTGCAACAAATGTGCAGTGTCAGGTTTTCATGTTTTATGGGGACTTTCCATTGACATGATGATTTTTATACTGTACAAACGTTAAATTCTATTCTCTAAACCTACCCTTAAAAACAAACCAAAGCATTTTCTGCATTTTTACATTAAAAACACATTCTGTATGATTTATAATCTGTGCATGCACAACATAGGGTTTACCAGGACACACACACACACACACACACACACACACAGAGAGAGAGAGAGAGAGAGAGAGAGAGAGAGAGAGAGAGAGAGAGAGAGAGAGAGAGAGAGAGAGAGAGAGAGAGAGAGAGAGAGAGAGAGAGAGAGAGAGAGAGAGAGAGAGAGAGAGAGAGAGAGAGAGAGAGAGAGAGAGAGAGAGAGAGAGAGAGAGAGATCATCTGATAGATGTTGTAAAGGCCATTTAGACCATTACAACATCTGCAACCAATCAGAGCAGGGGCCAAGTAGGGTCAGCATTATACATTACACATGTTTTTCATCTCTCTTATTCCACAACATGAAAATACTAAGGGCAACGAAAGCAAGATTTTTCCATCCATTCCTACAGAGGGTCTTTCGCCTACGCACTGATCAGATTTCTTCGCCTACTCAGGAGGTAGAGAGCTTCCAGGGGAGGGGCCAGTATGTGTACTGTGCCTTTAGACTCAAACTACAGCAGTTTGGACTTCACAAGTGTAATGAAATCTGTGATAACAGAGAATGAAAGCCAGCACATTAAATTTCTCAGGGAATGACGACAAAATAAAAGAGGATGATTCCCAAGTATGCAGGACTGACGTATAAAATTCCCCATTATTTTGAAATCTATGTTGACTCAAATGCTAGGACATTCTGGTATTCTTCATGTGTTTCCCTTATATGACACACTAAGTTCAGAGCTCTTTCCTAATAGCTGAATCAGGTACGTTCAATTAAAAAAGATTGTACAGTGCATTGGGCCCCAGGACCAG
Source organism: Pseudorasbora parva (assembly GCF_024679245.1). Classification (NCBI taxonomy): domain Eukaryota; kingdom Metazoa; phylum Chordata; class Actinopteri; order Cypriniformes; family Gobionidae; genus Pseudorasbora; species Pseudorasbora parva. The sequence goes on from NC_090172.1 coordinate 21,010,983, forward strand.
AAACAGAAAGCATGTAGCGTATCATTTAAAACACAACCAGTTTCATCACTAACGGCATCCTTCATTTTAATTTAATTTGCTTGCCCTCATTGTTCTCACATGTTATTTAAGTATTTAAATGAGGATTGTGAGACCTCATCATGTTTATTATATAATTAAACATTTGATTATACACCTCATATCTTTAAACAGAAATTTTGCTTTTACTCTGAGACCGGGAGAGCTGAATGTTGTTGAATACATGCCTCCACCTTGTGGACTTTCCATGATAATGCAGACTCATTCTCTGACTCATTGTCAGATATGCTTGGTTTACTGATGCAGTGTGTAAGCAATAACCAACTATAATAGTGCTGTATTTATGTGATTTTTTAAAAACAGTATTCCAAAAGAAAAAGTCCCAAGGAGATGCTGAAATGCTATACTCTCTTCCCACAAGACAGGGTGAGATTTGTTTGTCTGAAAATAGAATAGTTTTATATACACTGAAATGACATAAGATTTCATGTTTTGGATCTGTTGTAATTTTCTTACAGTGTTTAAATTATAACTAAATATTGTTAAATCATACAACTAACATTTTAACTGCTTTGTGGTTTCCATTGTGACAGTGAGGCAGAGAGATAGCATCTCGTCCACTTATGACACCTTTGTGCCTAGTCATCCGCCAGGACTGGACGAGCTGATCAAACTTCAGGAGGAGGTGAAGACAGGCACTCTAAGTATAGATGATGCTCTGGATCGATTCAATGACTGGCAAAGGCTTCAGAAGGGAATGGACAGTGTCCAACAGGTGATGAAAGCAAATCTATTTCAAAACATATTTAGGTGTTTCTTCAACTATCTATTTTTAAAATATCCCAATATAACTTGTTTGTGTATTATACAAATATTTGAACATGTTTTATCAATCAATCAATTCTTTGGAATGCTGTTCCTTCACTAATGAATAACTACAAAATAACAAATGAGTAATGCATTATTAACACTATCAAATCAAATCAAATCACCTTTATTTATATAGCGCTTTTTACCAATTGTTCAAAGCAGCTTCACAGTGTTGACAGGAAGATAACTCAACAGAATTTGATTTGGCTGTACAGCCACTCTGGTGAAAATGGTGATCTTATTAATTTCAATTATCATATAGTGTCAATGCAGGGAGATTGCAGATGCAGTTGTCCCCAACTAAACAAGCCAAAAGCCAAAGGCAACAGCGGCAAAGAACCAAAACTCCTTCAACAAACAAACAGTGTTTGATTATAATCCTGGCAACTTTACAGGTCAAAAGTCATATTAGGTAAATATATATTTGTAAGATTATTCAAAAGAATGGAGTCATCGTGCTGGACACGGGTTTATTGAGGGTGTCGTGTCGATGCTGCATTTACAGGAGGGAGTTTAATTGACACGCTCTCTGCAGACACTTCAGGGATGCGTTGCTCATGTCTAGGCTCAGGTACACCATCTGATCTGGATACGGCCCGGATCTGGCTGACTGCAGTAAACCTCGGGATAAACAGAGAGACTAACATTAGCGTAGATGCCATTCTTCTTATGATGCAATGAGTTCATCAAGTCTTAAGGGAAGTGTTGCAGCCTAAGTTACTATAGTAACTACTATTAAAGGAACTATAGTTAGAAATGTATTTCAATGAATCATAAAATGGCCCTGATATGTCACTAAACATTAAGAAATCATGTTCATTTCAAATACTTATATCACTGACAACAGTAGTCCAGCCAACAAAGAAGTCAGTGTTTTGGCATCTGGGTTCCCAGCTCTGCTCTAGTTACCACAGCTGCAGCTACAAACGTTCTTGCTGGATCCTGAAGCCTCTCTGGCAACCTCAAGTCAGGGGGAGGGGAGAGGGGATACACCGCTCTACAGTTATTTGAAAGTGATTGCAGGAACAGTTTTGGCCACAATCTTACATACACTTCCTTTAACTAACAAGAAACTCTAATTAATGAATTAGTAAGTAATAGTGCTTAGTTGAAGGTGGTAGTTCACCATTAGCTAAACAATAACTAAAATAATACTCCCAGAGGACTACTAAGAACTATTATATCCAACTTCATAATAAATGTGAATAATGCATAAAATCCTTTAGAAGGAATTACTAATTATTTGGATCAGTATTCTAAAGTGAAAAACATGATAACCCTAATTGCTGATGTCATTATAAGCTTTCGGGGTTTTGTGAGGTTTTGGGTAATAATGGCTTCTGTCTGATTTGGTAACACTTGAGTCATTACTAATAAGTTACTATGACCTTCACATCAGAATGAATTATATATTATGCATTATTCATGTTAATTTTGAACCTGCATAGTTCTTCATTTATCAGTATTTCTTGTCAGGTAAAAGTAGTGACTGTCAAATATTTTAATGCTGAAGGTCTTGAAAAAAAGTTTTTTTTAGACCTTTATCACTAAAGAAAAATACTAATCAGGCTTATACAAATCAATCCTGGGACATATAAGTGCATGTAGGTAAGAAAAACTATAAGTCAATTTTATTACTTATCTTATTAATATTTATTGCTTAATTTTATTATTATCTCAAAAAAATAGCATATTTCATCTGATCAATAAAAGAAAAGTGTTTTTAATACAAAAAAGTCAACCTTCAAATAATTATGTTCAGTAATGCACTCAATACTTGGTCGGGAATCCTTTTGCAGAAATGACTGCTTCAATGCGGCATGGCATGGAGGCAATCAGCCTGTGGCACTGCTGAGGTGTTATGGAGGCCCAGGATGCTTTGATAGCGGCCTTAAGCTCATCCAGAGTGTTGGGTCTTGCGTCTCTCAACTTTCTCTTCACAATATCCCACAGATTCTCTCTGGGATTCAGGTCAGGAGAGTTGGCAGGCCAATTGAGCACAGTAATATTATGGTCAGTAAACAATTTACCAGTGGTTTTGGCACTGTGAGCAGGTGCCAGGTCGTGCTGAAAAACAAAATCTTCATCTCCATAAAGCTTTTCAGCAGATGTAAGCATGAAGTGCTCCAAAATCTCCTGATAGCTAGCTGCATGACCCTGCCCTTGATAAAACACAGTGGACCAACACCAACAGCTGACATGGCACCCCAGACCATCACTGACTGTGGGTACTTGACACTGGACTTTAGGCCTTTTGGCATTTCCTTCTCCCCAGTCTTCCTCCAGACTCTGGCACCTTGCAAAATTTGCTTTCATCCGAAATAAGTACATTGGACCACTGAGCAACAGTCCAGTGCTGCTTCTCTGTAGCCCAAAGTGCCTTGACCTGGGGAATGCGGCACCTGTAGCCCATTTCCTGCACACGCCTGTGCACGGTGGCTCTGGATGTTTCTACTCCAGACTCCCCCAAGGTCTGGAATCGGTCCTTCTCCACAATCTTCCTCAGGGTCCGGTCATCTCTTCTCGTTGTGCAGCGTTTTTTGCCACACCTTTTCCTTCCCACAGACTTCCCACTGAGGTGCCTTGATACAGCACTCTGGGAACAGCCTATTCGTTCAGAAATTTCTTTCTGTGTCTTACCCTCTTGCTTGAGGGTGTCAATGATGGCCTTCTGGACAGCAGTCGGGTCGGCAGTCTTACCCATGATTGCGGTTTTGAGTAATGAACCAGGCTGGGAGTTTTTAAAAGCCTCAGGAATCTTTTGCAGGTGTTTAGAGTTAATTAGTTGATTCAGATGATTAGGTTAATAGCTCGTGTAGAGAAACTTTTCATGATATGCTCATTTTTTGAGATTTTTTTTGTTTGTTTGTTTTTTATGGGAATTTTGGGTTTTCATGAGCTGTATGCCAAAATGATCAGTATTAAAACAATAAAAGACCTGAAATATTTCAGTTGGTGTGCAATGAATCTAAAATATATGAAAGTTTAATTTTTATCATTACATTATGGAAAATAATGAACTTTTATCACATATGCTAATTTTTTTGAGAAGGACTTGTATAAGAACCATGGGTAACGCTTTATTTCGATAGTCCACTTTAGACATTCTTCTAACTATAATTAACTTTCCAACTACATGTAATTCAACAATTTATTTTGAAATTCTACTGACTATAAGTAACTTTACAAGTGCATGTCAACTTACTAACCCTAACCCTAACATTCTAGTTATATTAGAGTAAATTGTAAGTTGACATGTAGTTTCAAATTCATTATAGATATTTCAAACGTAGCCTATTGTAGTTGCATTTACATTTATGCATTTGGCAGACACTTTTATCCAAAGCAACTAAACATTGCATTCAAGGTACATTTTTTACATTATTGTCAGTTCTTGCATTCCCTGGGAATCGAACCCATGACCATGGCGTTGCTAGCGCCACGCTCTACTGGTTGAGCTACAGGAAAGCCTGTAGCTGCATAGTTAATTCTAGTTAGAAAGTCTAAAGTGGACTATTGAAATAATGTGTAATTATATTGTGCATAATGGTATTGATACACAATGGTTATTTAAGCATATGTAGATGAGAGTTTTAATTGCATACACCTGAGTCCTCTCAATCATTACTGCTGTAAGAGGTTATTTTATCTCCTCAACCAGCAAAACTTTATTTTACAGTACAATGTGTGCACTTACAGTGTGCTTAACCAAAAGTAATTACTAAAATAAGTAAGGTCTTATAGGTTTAGGGTTAAGTTCAGAATTAATACCATATAATATATATATGAAATGTATGAAATGTACATGCTGAGTGGAAATTGCTTCTACATCCAATTTGATTTTCATTGTAGCATAAAAAAAAATCTATACAAATAAAATAAACAAAAGGCAGTTGAGAACTTTGTAATTTTTGAATGTTGCATTTAAATACAATAGTTTGATATAATTACCTTAAACTAAATATAGATTTTTGAATCCTCTCAGCCTAAATGTGTCCTATGCCTAAAAGGTGCATATTAAAACCTGTTTAACAAATTATTTTCCACAGGAGAAAATACAGCAGTTGAGGGCAAGTATCATCAGTAACAGAGAAGATGATGAAAGTGTCTATGGTAAGTTTATTGCTTTGCTTTATAAATGTGAGATAAATTACTCATTTACGTGTATAAAAAGACCACGTCTGATACGAAGACCCCAGCAATTTCTCTTTGAAGCTTCCAAAAGTTTACAAAACGATGTTACAATAATTTCAGATTGGACAGGCATCAAAAGTTTGTTTTGTCTGCCTGTGTTGTTCATTCTGCACAATAATAAATAAATCTCAAAACAGAGCCAATCAGTTGAGATAACAACATCTCATAGATCAGCGAGATAGAATACTTACTGTAAAGATTACAACAAGAATATGACAGATAAAAGAAAGTCACCTTGGGTGAGCAAGACGAAATGGAAATGTATAGTATGTGAGTTAACATGCCCCTTCCTCTTCATCAGATAAAATCAGCATTATTCATCACACGCCAAGTAAGTGCTCTGTCATAAAGCAAGAAAACTTTCTTTTTTGTTGTTACTTTATCTCTGTATCTGTCTCCTCCATATCGGTGGCAATGTGGCTTTTGTGTCTCAGGGGAACTGTTTGGGAGAAGAATGGCTTATACACAAGTGTTTTAGTCTTTGGGAAGTACTGGGAAACTGAGTAATATGGAAGTCTTTGAGTTTGTGTTTATGTGACTCAAAGTATGTCTGTCAACGTATCATCTAGAGCCAGCCACCTCTTGCTAAGCTCTGTATACTCATGATAAAAGTGTCTGACAGTTTAGTGTCTGACAGTTTCAGTTTAGGACTGAGGTGGTGACAATTCCCTGTGATGCTAAATTTATGTTTATATACACTGTAAAAAATTGTGTCGTAAAATAACGGTAATCTACTGGCAGCTGTGGTTCCAGCAATGTACTGTTAATTTACAGCCCTCTACTGTTTATATACAGCTCTCATTTTTTACAGTATTTTACTGTAATAATACCATGAAAGGTAACTTTTCATTTGGAAAACTGATCGCTTCAAACAGTTCTCGTTTTAAAACTAGTATTTATAGGTGTTTGTATCGTAAAACTTCATTTGAGTCATTTCACACGTGTAAGGTGTAGTAGTAAAATGATTTAGAAATATGACTTTAACTTCAATCTTTGCGGTTCGTTGTGAGCAATAGCACACACGTATGTGATAAATTACTCAACAAACGGCTCATAGCTGCATCAGCAAACACAGTCACTGCCGTTAAATAAAGCATCAGGCAGCATATCATCAATGTTTCTCTGCTCATCCTGGACTGAAGCACAGGCTCTACTCTTCAGCACAACGGTAACCCACCAAACTAATGAAGTCAACTAAAAGATCTCTTCTATATCATCTTGTGCAACAACACATAAACACAGGTCATTTTAATATTTACTCTCCTTATCAGTTACTGACTTTGCACAACTTTTTTCTATTAACTTTCACTAATATTTCAGTGAAAATATCTTGATTCATCTGGTAAATCTGACTGTTACGTTTTACAGTATATTACTGTTTTTCCCTGATTTAACGGTAATCTACTGGCAGCTCTGGTTCCAGTAAAGTGCCGTTTTTTTACAGAACTTTTCCGTAAATGAATTTACAGTTTCTTACTGTTAATTTACGGTTCCCACTGTGGGTTTTTTCATCTAACCCCTTTAACCCTTTTAACCCCACAGCAAAATCTTCAGTTTTAAATGAACACTGAAGAGTGTACACACTACAGAGTGTTAGAGTAATTGAAGCATTGATGAAGTTCATGAGATAATTAAGAGATGAATTAAGTGATAACTGAGAACACCTGTTAACAAGAATCACTGAAGGACAGAGAAACACAAGAACTACAACTGACTTCAGCCACAGCTTTAGATGAAATCAACTGAAGATAAAAGAAGACATTAAATCTCTGAAGATCTCATCAGAGGATTAAACAACTCCACAAACAGCATTACCAGCTTCACACATTACTAACCAGACTGACTTTATTTCTGTCAGACGTCTACAGAAGCTCTTATTGAGAATTATCAGATCTTTAGGTGTTGATGTTTAACTGAAAATATTTGGTCACCATTATCGTGATCAGTGTTTGCTTCAGTTGGGCTCTTGGCCCTTGACTTTATAATGATAGTCTTTCTTTGTCTGCTATAACTGTGTGTTTCTTAAACACATTTATTGTAGCCAAAAAGCCAAGAAAAAGAAATGGTCAGAAGTTATTGACCATGCTTTGCTATAATTGTAATAGGATGTTTAGTTTGTTAATCTTGTCCAGTGTTTCTTCCCTAAACAAACCCATTCTTTTAAAAACACAAACATTTATTCTTATTTTACATTATTAAACTGGGACCCTTCTGAAATGATCAACCACTGATTAGGAATTAGTTATGAATGATTTATAAAGTCATGATTTTAACATATTGTTTGCTCTCTGCTGTCATTTAGACTCGCATAGACTTGAAGAATCAGCAAATGAATCTCAACAATGGTGACAATCAATAAAAAAAATGAACAGATCAACTCTGAACCTCACAAAACACTACTTAAAGTCAACACAACAACAGCACCAAAAATAAAGGCAAATAGTAAGAATTAAAGAAAATAACCAGGCTATTCAGCAGCATAATTTATTCGTGCCGCAAAGCATGCTGGGAGTTTTGAGTGTCACCACGGCTGAGATTCATACGCCGATTCTTGATGTCTGTGTGAGTCAGATTGATTCAGATGTTTTGACCACAAGCTGTTCACATGCTCTTCAAATTATCTGGTTGTTGCAACAGATGTTATAAAATTATAGGGTTCAAGTTTTACAAAAAATTAAGCGTCAACTACATGTTTATAGATAAGACTAGTAAATTATTAGTGAATTAAACCATTATTAAATAGTCAACACAACCAACTCATGTTTTTTTCTCAGCTTTGCTTGCTATAACACATGTATTGAAAACACACCGTTACAGCAGCGAGAGAAAAACTAATGTTATTATGTCAATGTTCAAGAGCCCAACTAAAGCAAACACTGATCACCATAATGGTAACGTCAGAAGAACCAATCAAACCTCATCTGATAATTCTCAATAAGAGCTTCTGTAGACGTCTGACAGAAATAAAGTCAGTCTGGTTAGTAATGTGTGAAGCTGGTAATGCTGTTTGTGGAGTTGTTTAATCCTCTGATGAGATCTTCAGAGATTTAATGTCTTCTTTTAAATTTGATTATTTTCTTTTCAGTTGATGAAATCATGTTTCTCTTTCCTTCAGTGATAACAGCAGGTGTTCATCAGTGTCTGAATTCACTCTCTTCTTTCCTCTCTCTCTGTCGAGTGGTCTATATCAGTGAACTAGTGTAGGGAATAGTGAATAAGGGGATAGGGAGTGATTTTGAACACAGCCTCTGAGTGTCGACTTTAAGCGTGTTAATTCACAGTATATTACTGTTGGCTATTTTCTCGAAAATGACAAATATTACCCAGAATGCATTGTTTTCTACAGTATATTACTGTTTTAATGGAAAACAGCATTTTACTGTCAAAATGTGGCCGTTTTTTTACAGCATTTTTTTACAGTGTAAATATATATTCTGTGTAGCTGCATCTGCAAATGAGTGTCGAAGAGCGAGCAAGCAACTGGACACAGAGTTCTACAGTAAACCTCTTAAAGGACAGAATGTGAGTTTATGAGGGACATTTTGTAAACAGCATTGTTTATCAAGAATATTATAATACTTTGTGCTGGCAGATTGTTTTACACAGGTAGTTGTCTTATATTAGATCTGCTCTTTTTTAACAGTCAAATTTGTTCAGGAAAGCAGACAAGCATTAAAAGTAAGTAACAAACAAACATTTTTTTCTAACAAACAAATTTCAATTTTCTTGAAATATAAATATGCTCAGGGACTTTATATTGTATTGATTGATTAGCCAAAACTTGACACACATCATGCAATAAGTATCACAGTGTGTTGTTACTTTTTTAATTTAGTTATTTGTTTATTTTGTCTTATTTCAGTCATCCTGTTTGAGCAAACAGAAATGCTGCTCTGAAGATACATGTAATATTAACACATTCTCACAGCAATTTGTAATGTTTTACGTTTTAGCAAATTGGGGGCTAATTTGTATGATCTCAAACTCCAAATTAAGTTTTCATATGATTCATTCTATACAAATTCATACGAAAGTGTCACCATGTGAAATAGCTGCTCTTTAGAAAGAGAAAGAGAGAATCTTGTTGTAGCTTTCACCTCGAATGCTCAATATAATTTAGACAATTTATTTAACATTTATTTAAAATGTCAAATTTATAAATTATTTCCAATAAAGAACAATAAACCTGAGATTCTACTATAATTTGATGATGATGGGTTTTTTTATGTTTTCTGTCTCAAGATCTTAATAATATTTTTGTTATCATTGCATGCTCTGGTCCTAAGGGGGTGCTGTGCTACTAAGCATGGCACCCGGTTTTCTGGTTTAAGCAGATCTCTCATGTTGTATTGATGGGCATTTTGATAGACGCAAACAAAGACATTGCACATCACATGGTCCCAGTGGACCTCTCAGTACCATACGGATCACTGATTGTAAGTAAGGACACAAACAAGCGTCTGGGAGAAAGCATCTACAGAAGTTAGGTCTTCCCACACACCGCTTCAGTGTCAGGGGACACGGATCTAATGCGGATCTGCGATTCGAGGCAAAACCCCAGGAGTGGCGCTGCTAACCCGCTCTGCCTGCCAACCCTAGCAGCTGGACACATTTGCATTATCAATCATGCTCTTTGTGAATAATATGTATAAAAGCCTTGCTTCTCCACATTGCTTGGATGAGCCAGTTCTGCCTCCAGAGATGATTCGGCTCCTGCAGCCTTGGTGGCATTTGTTCCATGTGTTTGCCTGTCACCTGCTGCTTTGGGAAAGAGATGAGCTTTCTGATCCAGGGCTGGATCAAGCTTCGACATTCCTTCTTCAACTATGAGAGCGTCCCATCCAGTATAAAATAAGCCCCACCAGCCTCAACATGATAGTGATGCACACAGGCCCTCCATCTTGTATGACGTTCTGTCATATTAGATCTCATTCAGTTCACTCACAAACAAGAAATATCAATCAGCAGCATCTAATCACCAATGTTTGTAGCCAAAATAAATATGATTATTTATACAGCTAGTGCTTGGCCTCTTATGGAAATTAACATCAGGAGCTCTCACTTTTCTCAAGCTGGAAGAGAGATGATAAACCCTACACAAAGGATTAAGTCTTCCCTGAAGTATAGAGCTTTATCAGGGGGAGTGAAGGGCAGGATTAGGATTCAAATGCCCCAACAATACACTTATAATACCACAAACTGATAGAGATCCAGCCCAGATGAGGCTCACAGTCGACTATAAACCAGTGGTAAACTCAGACTATACCTCTGCCGTTTATAAGCCATTTTATTTTTATGTTTTGTGATTTTATTTTATTAACTAACTTTCCCAGATGTCAAAAGAAAAAAAAAAAACGGAAAAAAAGCAATTGCTTAGAGTTTATGTAAAATCCTAGTTCTCTTATTGTTTTTATTTTTTGCATAACAGAGGCCCACGGGTCCACAAAAACACAATTGTACACAAAAATGCACTCTAGTCCCTGTCCCTGGGATTAATACCCAGAATTAAACACAGCTGCTTCCCCTTTGCACCCTAATAAAAATCAGGCAATTTCACAGCCAGTGGCATTCTTTCATCCCATAATCCCCCTGCATGTATACAGTATATGTGTCCGTCTTCAACAAGGGCCAAGGCCGCTGTAGGGGTACCTCCGGTTGGTAAGAAGAGCTTTGATTTGGGGTTCCTGCCCGGGAAGAACCAAGCCGTTAAATGAAGTCCACCACAGCAGGATCCCACCATCCCAGAACCCCATTCTGCCTTTACACTCACCAGCACATCCATGAGCGCTCTGAAGCAACACTAGCATTTTTTAAAGGAAATTAAATGCATTGAAATGAGTCGCATGGAAATATATTTTCAGAGTTAAACCAGGCTTTAAATGAGCAAACAGTGCACTGATTCTCACAGTCGCCACACAGCTCGTATTAGTGTAAATGGCACTCTTCATTAACATGTTGCTAATGGTGTGTCCTCTTAATGCTGAGTGTTTGTAATGCTAAGGACAATGCATGGAGTAATTGCCAATCAGCAGATACAAGAGCCAGGTGTCCTCTGAGTGTGTTAGTCCTGACTGCTCCTCAACAGATGTTTAACACAGGATTTCGCTGAAATACTGGCAGGAGAAAATTATCAAGCATGAGGCACTGACCTAACTTTTCACTCCTCATTCTAATGCAATGCGTATAATATATTTGATATTCCCAAACTCCCACAAAGGGCTTGTTATAATAGCAAAGTTATCAAGTGCCTAGTGATTTTCTATGTAAAAGACCTGCAAATCTCCTGTTTTAAAGCAAGCAAGATGCACGTAAGTCTTACGTTTGGCAAAATAAGAGAGCATTATTCAAGACTAAACAATCCATGGGACTCAATGTGTTTAGATAGGTACTGGAAAACCTGAATGTTCAAATACAACTGGGCATAACTGTCTCACCTCTGAAAATAATATCATATCTGGCTAAAAAACAAAAACAAGATAATCATCAATTTACATATTCTAGAGATAGAAGATCATGGTGGGTCAAATCTATCTACATTTCAAATTTACAGATTAAAATGATTCCACTGCAAACCAGCGGGAAAGTAGTTGCAAAAAATCTGTTTTGATTTAATCCCTCAACCTTTCCCCAGGGTGCTCCAGCTGGGCTTTTAATCTCTGCCTGTGCTTCCTTTTGTAAACCTGTCGCAGGCAAAGGAGAAGCAGGGACTATCATTCAGTAAGTCCCTCGCAAGCACATTCTAAAATGTCATCCGCCCCCCAGCGGAACGTTTCAATCCTCCATCTCCTCTTTCGCCTTGGTTCTGGTGTTTTGGTGCCCCCTTCCAGAGCTACTCCATTTCCCGAAGGGCAAAACAGCATCTGGTGCAAGGGCAAAGGTACACAGGACAGCGCGGCCCCTGCCGACCCCTCGCCTGTCTGATCAGGGGCCAAAAGAGACCCCCGGAGTGTGGCTGTACCCTTGAGTCTGTGACTGAAAGCCCCTGTGCTGGAGCTTTGGGTAGATTAGAAGCACTGTTCCCCAATGCAGGGCCTTTGTGCAGCAGCGCCCAGGCGAGGCCAAGCTGTCCACGGCCACAGGGATGCAGTAATTCCGCCGCAGGTCAGCAGCTCTGCATTTTAAAGCAGTTCCTAAAAAGGTCACTTCCACCAGGGTGAAGCCAGAAGACTATCTCTGTGGAAGCCCGATGACTTGCGTCCCCCACCAAAGTCGGCTCACAGATTGAATCAAAGGCTACGATGATAAACAGGGATGGCTAGAGGCTTTATCTTTTATTTGCGCTCTGCTTCTTCTGAGAGGGAGTTGAGTCTTTGAAGCTGATGGTTGTGTTTTTGCAAGGATGTTTTGACTGCTTGATGTCCTCATGAAGGGCTGTGGTGAGTTGGGGGAGGGTTGATTTAGTATGTTTTTATAAGAGTCTTAGTGATTGAACAAATACTGTAAAGTATGAAAGGGTCGATTGCAGAACATATTTATTTTTAATAAATGCCTGGACCATTTCCAGACATTCTGGATTCTGAAGTTCTGCATGTAATGAATGTAGAATGAAAGTTTGCTCGGCTTTTTAATATTTATACTCTTTCCAAGAGACCTTACCCATGCCAAATGCCAAGGTGCTCCAGGCTGATCTTAAAGCTAGGGTGTGCAGTTTCATTTAAGATAGCAATAGCAAGCTATTTTTAAAAGCAAATGCTCCCACTCTCCCTCAGAGCGCTCCTTAAAGCCACCCCTCCTTCAAAACACATGAACGGGCACAGCCAGAGCAGAGTCTGCAAAGCATCACGAGAGACAGTGCTAACTTACCTCATGTCTCAAATATATAGTCAAACCAAAAATTATCATCGCATCGCATGGCTCTGATGTTTTCTCACTGTCACACACCGAACACTGAAATCCTCATAATCAAGGGTTGTGCTTGATATTCATGTGAATTTTAACTCACGTACATACTTTCTGACATGACGTGAAAACACCATAACTGCCAAAGCTAAACCTTGACCCCAACTAGCCTGCCTCAACATTGTACCACTGGTTTAACCAGAAGCTGACATGACAAGCCACTATGCTTGATCTATGTTTTCAAAATGCCATAAAGCCAATGCCTTCACACTCACCAACAATCGGTTTTGTTGTACTGTTGCTAAATAACCAAACTCACTTGAGTGCAAACTATTTGTTGCAGATTCTGAGAATGATTAAATAAATTTTAGATGCTGCTGCTATGTAATTTTGTTTAGATGGGCTTTCTTTTAGTGCAAACTGCAAACCAATAGACATGTGAGGTGTAAACTGAAAAATCTAGTTTGTTCTGCTAACAGGTAAGGTAAGGGCAGAATTTCCGCAACTTTTGCCTACAGTGCAAATGTAACAATGAGCAGTTTGCAAATACAATTATTTAAATACCTTTCCAGTAATGTGTTTTGTTTAATCCTCTGTTGACCTGTTATGATTAAATGTACAATTCAGTGAACTGTATTTGAGTTTTACTTGTTGAGTATAAAAGCAGTATAGGCCTAGATACATGTTTACCATAAATGTGTTTTGAGTTGAAAAAAAAAATCATAATAATAATTATCATGAAGTTTTTATAATTATGACCGTTACCATTTCAATAATTTGCCTACATTTTAAATTTCAGATAAGGTTTTTGTTTTATTCAATTAAAATGTTCTTCTAGCACTTTCCACACTCATTGCAAAATAGCTTTACATACAAGTAGTTATAAAAGTTATATGTAGACTAATATGATAAAATGAAAGAAAACAAAATATGGTCAGTTTGAAATGGTGAAAGAAAATATAGGCTACATGATCAGACGTTTTATTACTTTAGTGTATTCCTAATACACTCCAGTGCACCTGTACTAATGCACTTTTCTCATGAATGGTAGGTTATTTTAATGGCCCGTTGCATTATGTTTATTAAATGTCCTCAAAATGTACATTAAAAATAAAAAATAAAATAAAAAATAAGTCAAATAAATTCAGACACGATAAGTAAATAATTCTAATTCATGCGTCACATTTAAATGATGTGATAGCTCGCCAAATAATTTCATAGTGTTTTCCGTCAGGAGCAGTTGTGCTTTAGGTTACATTGAGAGTTGACGAGCGCAGAGACAATCAGCAGAGAAATGTTACCATTTTTTACTCCATCCGCACACACAGAAGCACAAACTGTTCTGCATGATCACATTCTTCCACCAATGAACAGAACTGTCTGTGTTTTAGTGCGTGCACAAGAATAAAACTAATGTAGGCTATGCCAGTTTATGCATCATGTCAGGTAAAAAGGAAGCAAAGCATTCTGCAGATGATATTAAATGTTGGGTCTGCTAGCTTTATTTCCTCAATAGCTCCAAGTTAATGCACTTTTATGTTCTATAAAGGTGTAACGAGTAGAAATATAGTGTGGCCCCTTTAAGAGCTGTGCGCGCTCCCTGTAAACGAGTTCTGCATCTTGTGTATGTGCACAGAGTTTTTGAGCTCCCATGTGTGGAGATTATTCTCTGTTTTTCTGTTGCTAACAGTCAGTTATTTTGTTTTATTGAGTAATGCTGTGGACGGAAATGGAGTTGTGATGAGAGTTCAGCGGGGAATAAAGCGCGACCTGTTTGACGTTAATCGCCTCCGTGTTTGCATCCACTCCAGGTTATATTAAGTGAGCTATCCGCATTTTTCAACCGGACACAAGCGTTACAAAGGCTGTTTGGTGTTTTTTTTTTTTTTTTTTTTTTTTACGGACCGGTTACAGTGCATATATTGAGACATTTCTCTGCGATTCACCGTATTTAAATCCATATTATTTTTCCTGTCATTGTCAAAAATCGCCTCGGGTTATGCATATAACCCATGTTCCCTGAGAGGGAACGAGACATGCGTCATTGTAGATGACACTTCGGGGAATGCCCTTGGCGTGACGCTATTGAAGCTCATTTGATAAAGCCCAATGCTGATTGGTGTTGCGTCACGACGTAGCGAGTAACGGCATACCCGGAGGTATAAAGGGATGCCCGCACAAGCAGATATAGCTTTCTGTGATGAAGTGGGCGCTCTGATGATAGGCGGGGCTACGAGACGCAGTGTCTCGTTCCCTCTCTGGGAACATGGGTTATATGCATAACCCGAGACGTTCCCTTTATCGAGGGAACTCGCACTGCGTCATCGTAGATGACACTTCGGGGAACGAATACCCACTAGTCCTTGCCCATCGTAAGCCCCCTGGAACCAATTCAGTGCACACTCACACCTCACTGGCGTCGCCGGGAGGTGCAGACTGTAATGTCTAATGAAAGTATGCGGAGTGGCCCACCCGGCCGCTTCGCAGACTTCCTGCAAAGAGGCTCCCGAAAGGAGGGCTACCAAAGAGGCCATGCCTCTGGTAGAGTGCGCCCTCACGGCTATCGGTGAAGGTAAGTTGCACACCTGATAAGCCGTGGCTATTGCCTGGACAATCCAGTTACTGATAGTCTGTTTCGCCGCAGGCAGCCCTTTCTTAGGTGGACCAAAGCATACTAACATCTGGTCTGAATTCCTCCAATGGGCAGACCTCTCCAAATAGATCCTCAATGCCCGGACCGGGCAGAGGAGGTGAAGCCTGCCCTTATCTGCCGTCACATGAGGTGGGGGATGGAAAGCCTGGAGAACCACCGACCGTACCGTGTTAGATGGCACTTTGGGTACGTAACCTGGGGTCGGACGCAAGATGGCCTTAACTCAGCCTGGGGCAAACTCCCAAACTCCCAGGGCCTCAGCCAACCCTTAAAGCACTACTGCCAGATCCCAGGTTGGGATCCTGGAATGAGCTACAGGCCTCATCCTCCAAGCTCCTCGGAGGAACCGTACAACCAAATGGTGCCTCCCCAGAGGTCCCTCACCTAATGGTGCGTGGAAAGCCCTTATTGCTGCCACATACACCTTAAGTGTGGACGGGGTAAGCCCGGCAGAGAACCGATCTTGGAGAAACTCCAGCACTGAAGCCACTGCGCAGTTAACTGGGTTTACCTCAAGATCTCTACACCAAGTGGAAAACACACTCCACTTCAGGTTGTACAGCCTCCTGGTGAAAGGAGCCCTAGAGCTGAGTAGAGTCTCAACGACGCCTGCTGACAGACCCTCCTCTATGAGCTGTGCCCCCTCAGGGGCCAGAAACTCCGCCTGGGGGTGGTATACCGTGCCCCCTGCCTGAGTCAGCAGATCCCTCCTCAGAGGAATCCGCATTGAAGGTCGTCTAGCAGGTCTATGATGTTGGAGAACCATACTCTGGACGGCCACCGGGGTGCTACCAAGAGCAGGCGGATGCCTTCCCGGTGGACCCGCTCCAGAACTCCCAGGAGCAGAGCAATCGGGGGAAATGCGTACAGACGCAGCCTCAGCCTCGGATTGGGGGAAAAAAGGCAGACCCCGGCGGGGAGGCTGAACTTGACGCTTGAAAAAGTGTTCATCCAGCTTATTAGGCGGCTGGATGTCCACTTTTTCTTGTGGCCAATCTAAATTCAGTTTGGCCACAGCGTGAGTTAGAACCTCCAGCTCCTCCATTGCCGGCGAGTGGGGTGGCGACTGCCCCACCGTGCCTGCTTCGGTGCTCATGGTCATCGATTCCTCAGAATCAGACAAACTGAGCACCGGATCCTCCACCTTGTGGGAAAAAGCCGCCTCGCGGGCTTCCGCACGTGGTGGCAGGATCTCTGAATCGTCAGAGGAAGAGGAAGATGCCTCAACAGTCCCTAATCCCACTGAAAGAACCAGCTGCGAGCCCCATGATCTGCGGCGCCGTGCTGCCTCAGCAACCGCGGGCCCAGAGCCACGAGGCTCGCGAGGTTAGCCGGCCTCGTCAAAGACCACCAGCCGCGAGCGCGGAACCCTCAGCGGCAGCTTATCGCACACTCACCGCAGGCCGCCCCCTCAAGAACGGCCCGGGCATGCTGCATGCCCAGGCACTGCACACAGAGCTGGTGTGTGTCCGTGCCCGAGATGAATCGCGCACAGGGAGGCACACACCGTCTGAATTGCTCGCTCGCCATCATTAAACTGCACAGTTCTAATAATATTGAGAGCCCTATGAGACAAACAACACCAAATAGACAGACAAGAATACAGAGCGCGACCGCTGAAGAGCAGAAAGCTATATCTGCTTGTGCCGTCATCTTGTGCGTCTCTTTATACCTCCGGGGATGCCGTCACTCGCTACGTCATGACGCAGCACCAATCAGGGTTGGGCTTTTTCAAATGAGCTTCAATAGCGTCACACCAAGGGCGTTCCCCGAAGTGTCATCTACGATGATGCAGTGCGAGTTCCCTCGATAAAGGGAACTATTTGCTTACAGGAGTACTTGAATGAAAGAGTATGAAAGAACACAAAGTTACACCAGTGGCCCATATCTGCATGTGGCATAATTGGTAAAGCAAGTGCATTTGTATGCCAGCGTCCCGGTTCGATTCCAGTCCGTATTGGTTCCTACCAAACATAGATAAACAGATTAATGGTAAAGGTAATGATAATGGTGTCTATAAAATGTTAGCAAAAGCCAAATTCATAAACTGTGCCATTTTTAAAGATTACTTTGTTGTAGCCTACTTGAAGCACACTATATAATGCCATTAGCCAAGATTACTTGGAATGCTATTGCAGTTAAAATCACTAAAAGTTTGTTATTAGTATAATATTCAACACTCTTACAGTGTAATTTAATTGAAACTGTGATGTACATGTGGAAGTTTATGCTGAGTAATTTAAACTTCTTGTGCATTTATACAAGAATTTATTTAAATTGTACTTAAGTATACTTGGAATAGTTCAACTTTAGCACAAACAAGTATATTTAAAACAACTTTAGTTGAACTTTAGCACTGCCTTTGTACAAATAAAATGGATTTAGAACAAAATTTTGGATTTTCCAAATGAACAAACTTAAGTATACCAATTTGTAGTGTGTCACAAATGCATTTAGTTATATTAAAGTACATACGAATATATTGTGCTTAAGTATATATATAAAAAAAAAAAAAAATCACTATAGGATATTGCGACCTTTTACAAATCAAATCAAATCACCTTTATTTATATAGTGCTTTTTACAAGTCCAATTGTTTCAAAGGAGCTTCAGGGTGTTAACAGGAAATTAATGCAACAAAATTTGATTCGGCTGTACAGCCGCTTTGGTGAAAATAGTGATGTTACCCAGCTAATTTCAATTATCATAGTGTGAATGCGGGCAGATTGGTAATATAGATTCAATTTAGGTGTCCCCAACTGAGCAAGCCAAAAGCCGAAGTCAACAGTGGAAAAGAACCAAAACTCCTTCAGGGTCAGAATGGACGAAAAAAAAAAACCCTTGGAAGAAACCAGACTCAGTCGGGGTGCCAGTTCTCCTCTGGCCGACAAACAAGCAGTGTAGAGCCCTGCACATCCCTCAAATCTAGGCCCTAGCCCGGCCCTGCCCTGAGACGCTGAGGCCCTAGCCCGGCCTGTGTCCGGATTGAACCACCAACCTTCTGGTTTGTAGACAACCTACATGAACCACTGAGCCACTGCCGCCCCCCCAAAAAAAAAAAATTTTTTAACATTGTTGCAGCCATTAAAATAGTTCAGTTTTGTTTTTAATGTCAAAGTAGTTATATTTTGTTTCGTTTCTTTATTAAGTTAATTTAGAAAAATGTTTAGAGCATTTTTGTTTGTTAAATTAAAATTTTAATTTTTTTAAGTGACGACCAAGCGGCCAGCAGCCGCCAGTGAGTTAACCACGTTTAATCGATTTAGCCTCTCAAATCAAATCTTGACTTGTCTTCTCTATAATAAAATCCACAGATATAAAACACTTCAAGCATCACAATGCTAGTTAATTTTGCCTACTATTACCACCACAGTAAAAGGCATTTTTGACAAGCTGAGGCAGGCTGATTCTGCTCGCGGCTCTCGCAAACGGAGCTAAACAATCTAAAAACAAATAAAAATAAAAAAAGAACATGCAGGTTGTCTTATACCTTACACCTACGCAAAATGAATATAAATCCGATCTTCAATTCCCGTGGTATATGCTCATTTAACGGAGTTTACAGCAACGAAAGCAAAAGATTGAAGATGCATTTTATTCAGCAGCTCATTTCAAATTCAAAGACCACAATATAGGACAGAGTGACCTAAGCGCACTGGTAAGATCATTTAGTCTCATTCATTTTTATTGAAGATGATTGTGTTTTTGAGCATCTAAGACTTATTTTAAGTTTCATTTACGGCCATTTGCATTGGCTTGCTTTACTCATTTGCGGCAATGGGTAATCATCATATCTATCTGACTACAACATAAAGCCCATAACACGCTCTCACACGTTTATTTTTTAACCTTTTGCCAGGAATAAAATGTATACATGTGGTTTAAACAACATTTAAACATTTACTACATTTAGTCCGGTTTCGTTTGAAATGCTTTCATCCTTCTGAATTGGTTTGTTTAGTGTTTGGAATTAAATAGGCTACGTCTCGAAAGAATCTCGGGACTACTCCTGGTCATTTCGCAATCAGATAATTACCTGGTCAGAGAAAACAAATGAAGGAACCAGTTGTAAAAAGGCCATAACTCTAGCAGCTGCGCTGAAAAAACGTGCGGTGCTGCTGCTGGCGCGGACTCTGAACCTATGCTCTGAAACCTGTGCGTAAGCTATTATGGTCTCGTGTTGTTTCCCCCAGCGCAGCACATCTCATTGCTCCTTTTAATTTATAAAATAAATATAAAACGAAGGAGAAGCCTAAAAAAAGGCCCGAAGCCCGGCCAAAAGCCCGGCCCGCGTTTTAGGTATGATGTGAAAACTGGCCCGATGCCCGGCCCTAGGGGCGTAAAAAAGTCAGGGCCTGTCGGGCTCTGGCTTAAATGCTGGGCTTTAAAACAGTGTATGAATATAATTCTGGCAACATTGCAGGTCTTAAGTCTTATTAGGTCAATATATATTTGTAAGATTATTCGAAAGATTGGAGTCATCATGCTGGACACGGGTTTATTGAGAGTGTCGCGTCGATGCTGCATTTACAGGAGGGAGTTTAATTGACACGCTCTCTGCAGACCCTTCAGGTATGCATTGCTCATGTCTAGGTGCAGGTCCACCATCTGATTTGGATACGGCCCGGATCCGGCTGACTGCAGTAAACTTCAGGATAAACAGAGACTAACATTAGCGTAGATGCCATTCTGCTAAATAGGAAAAGGATTGACTGCCTGCAGTTGATTTTGATGTTTTAGGTATTATCAACTGGCCAGAGTTTTGAGACCGCAAAAGACGTGATGAATTATAATGTGTAAAGAGTTCGCTGAAATACTGGGGAGCTAAACCATTTAGTGCTTTGTAAGTATTAACTTTTAAAATGTGTATGATGTTTAACAGGTAGCTAGTGCAGTGTTGACAAAACCGGGCTAATATGATCATACTTCTGGGTTCTAGGAAGAACTCGAGCTACTGCTTTTTAAACCAGCTAGAGTTTGTTTATTAAGCGAGCAGGGCAACCACCCAGTAGAGCATAGCAATTATCTAGTCTTGAGGTCATGAATGCATTAACTAACTGTTAATGCATTTTGCATTGAACTGTACTGACGACGAGGGCTTAACAGAGCAGTCATTAAGTGTTAGACAGTATTCTAGGTTACTACTTGTGGAGCTTTTTTTCAAATAATTAAAAATTACATCATAACAGCATAACAATGAAAACTATCTCCATTCTTCCTAATGATATCTCACCGGCATGTCATCCTCAGTAAACTTGTCTCCGTGCAATAACTCCGATCTTTCAAGTATCCATATTCTTGTGTAATCGACGCGCCATCCTAAATGAAACCGTCTCTTGCGTGATACCCAAAATTTAGAACATTTCTATCTAATATTATTTATGACTTGCAGGGTTGGCAAAATAATAATTATACACTGTTTAATAATAGGCCAGAGGAGAACTGGCACCCCGACTCAGTCTGGTTTCTCCCAAGATTTTTTTTTCTCCATCATGCCCTGATGGAGTTTTGGTTCCTTGCCACTGTCGCCTTTGGCTTATGATCCAAGTTATTCAACTAAATATACAAATTAAATGTATTCATTTAGTCATATTTCATTCTATAAACTATCCAAATCAAACTAGCCAAATCAAAATTTGTTGCAACATTGTAAAAGCTCTATATAAATAAAGTTGATTGATTGATTGATTGATTGGTTGATTGATTGATTGATTGATTGATTGATTGATTGATTGATTGATTGATTGATTGATTGATTGATTGATTGATTGATTGATTGATTGATTGATTGATTGATTGATCTCCCAGTGGTAGCATGTACATGGTGAAAACTAATGGTCCTAGCACTCAATACTGAACTTGTTATCGGTGTGACATCTCTTCATTTACTGCTACAAACTGATAACAATCAGATAAGTATGATTTTTGAAGTGCAATTCCACTAATGCAACATAATTTTCGAGTCTATTCAGAAGAATGTTGTGGTTGATAGTATTGAATGCAGCGCTAAGATCGAGTAACACTAATAGAAAGATACAACCATGATCGGATGATAATAATTTGTAACTCTGATGAGAGCAGTCTCAGTACTATGAAACGGTCTAAATCCTGACTGGAAATCCTCACATATACTGTTTCTTTCTATAAAAAAAAAATTAAAAAAAAGAGCATAATTGTGAAGACACTGACTTTTCAAGAATTTTTGACTGAAAGGGTAGATTTGAGATTGGTCTTTAAATGGCTAATTTTTTTAATAAGTGGTTTAATTATAGCCAACTCAAAAGTGTTTGGTAAATATCCTAATGACAAAGATGAATTTATGATATTAAGAAGATGATTATGACCTTTGGAAGCATCTCTTTTAATAGCCTAGTCGGTATAGAGTCGAGCATACATGTTGTTGATTTTGATGATTTAACAAGTTTAACCAATTCTTCTCCTATAGCAGTGAATGAGTGTACTTTTTCGTCAGTGGCACTAAAATGCTCTGTCTGATGTGCTACTGTAGCAGACGGCATGGTTACAATTTTCTTTCTAATATTATCAATCTTACATGTAAAGAAGTTCATAAAGTCATTACTGCTGTGTTTTTTACAAACTTCAGAAGTTGAGTTTTATTTTGGGTTAATATAGCTACTGTATCAAATAATGTTTTGTTTTCTTCTAAGAGAGTCGAGAAATAAGCAGATCTAGCCGTTTTTATGGCCTTTCTATATGCAATCATGCTTTCTTTCCACAAATTACGAATTACAATAAACTACTAATTTGTTGTCTTCCAGTTGTGCTGGATTTTTTTCTGGCTGCTGTTTTAAGGGCCCCTGTGTGCTCACTGTACCATGGCATTGGACTATTTTTTTTAATCTTCTTTAAGCGCCGGGGAGCACCTGTGTCTAAAGTGCTGGAAAAAAAGAGAGTCAATAGTTTTTTAAACCACAGACTGAACAAAATTAAGCACTGCTTAGTAATTGATTGACCTTAATTGTTATTATATAATTGTGTAATTGTACAGCTGACAGCTAATTGGTTGATTGTAATCCATTACATACATTTCTATCAAAATTATCTGACATTATAATGAATTTGTTCTGAAACAAATAAACTGTGATATGTGAGAACATTTTGAAGGTAATAATATGTGTTTGATTATATATAAATGTTAAGACACCCTATTGAATTCCATGGTTTTCAGTATGACATAATCAAAAATCATCTAGTGCCTTGCAGGTCTTAAAATTTAGAAAATAAAACCTCAGTTTAACAACAACACTGTCATTTATTTAGCAAAAATGGAAAAAAAAAGTCAAGATGAAAAAAATATGGGTGACAATGTTAGGACACCCTATCATTCAGTTGTCTGTAGATCCACTTTTAGCAGCAATAACTTGAAGTATTTTTTTTTAATTATTATTATTTATTTATTTATTGCATGATTTATTTCACATCATTCTGGAGGAATGTTGGTCCACTCTTTTTTTGTTGGCTGTGTTGAGGTGGGCCAGCAAGAGACATGGGAGGAGCGAGCGAGACCGGTGCTTGATTGAGAATGAGCATCACCTGCGAGGCCCCTCATGAGGGAGCCCGGAGGCATGTAAGGATGAGCGACACAAGTGATGGACGAGAGAGGACCAGGTCTGGAATTTAAGTTGTGTTTTGTGTTGTGTTTATGACCGATGAAGTATACAAGGAGGCTCTGGGTGCACGCAGAATGTACGTTTATAATGGCGATTTATTAAACTTGTTTCACGTCCATGACATGAGTGTTAACTCTCCGGCAGCAAACACAACTACTCTCTGTGGCTACTGTACATAAACTGCAAGTGCTATAGCCAATTAGAACACAGCATGCATTGCCGCAGGCATGTGATTGGTTTGTGGCAAAACGTAAGAATACTACATCCCCCTTCTTTTGAAATAAACAATGTAAATACAAAATAATGTGTATTACATTAGTCCAAGAAGAATTCTGTAACCAAAAGTCACATGCACATTGAAACAGCAATAGATTATGAGACTAAAAAAAAAAATCATACTGCCTGTATTCACATAACAATAGATTGTCACATCTGCATAACATATAAACTGCATTGAACATTGTGTGAATGCATTTTTTCTTTTATCTTTTGAAAGGCCAGCGATCCGCCTACACCCTTGTACAATTACAGATCCAGAATTACTCTGGGCTTTATCTGGCGTCCGGATCTGGTTCTGTAAGCGGTGGATTTGGGCAATTTTGTGGTTCACTGTGGATTGGTGTTGCGCATAGCTCAGCACCTTCGTCAGAGTTGCTGCTTCCAGGATCTTTTGTGTCCAAAAGATGACGTCTGTTTCGTCGATATTCCTGTCCAGCAGTAGTATGCACATGATATGATCTTTCAGTGTTGGCTGCTCTGAAGATGACAGCTGTCTTCCAGTATCCTTTCTCTTGTACTCTAACTGCTTGTCCTTCCTTGAGCTGAGATAAGGGTTTAGCCGATCTGTCATAGTAGCTTTTTGATTTTGTTGCTTATACAACCTTTTTGCTCTGACATCCTTCCAGCTAACGAATTTTGGCAAGAGCTGATGATTGGTATTCGGTAAGGTTGACCGCAGGCGGCGACTCATCAACAGCTGAGCCGGGGACTTAAAAACATTGACAGGGCTGTTGCGATACTCCAGGAGACTGATGTGTGGATCTCTTTTGTCAGCTTTTGCCTTTTCCAGCAACATCTTAGCAGTATGCACAGATTTCTCTGCTAACCCATTACATTGCGGGTAGACTTGTGGTGGTATGTGTAAATTCCTATGTTCTGGCAAATGTCCCAAACTCACCCGAATTGTATTGGGGGCCGTTGTCTGAAATTACATCCTCCGGGATGCCATGTCGTGCAAAATAATCTTTTAGTTTGTTTATCACAGCAGATGAGGTTGTGCTGCTGAGCTTGTCTAACTCAAAATATCTGCTGTAATAGTCAACTGTCACAAGATAGTCCTTATTGTTCCAGGTGAACAGATCAGTAGCCACTACTTGCCATGGCATGTCTGGGACTTTGTGACTGATCACTGGTTCTTTGGTGTTAGACGGGCGAAACGTAAAGCAGATTGAGCATTTGCTGACAATGCTCTCAATTTCTTTCCCCATCCCAGGCCAGAACATGATATCATGGGCTCTCTGCTTGCTCTTTTCGATCCCTAGGTGACTGGCATGTATACGTGACAGCATGTCTGGGCAAAGACTTGTGGGAACGGCAATTTTTTTACCTTTGAATATTATTCCATGCAAGTACGAGAGCTTATCGTGGTGGTTCCAGAATTCTGACACACTCATGGGACATTTTCTTTTCTCTTCTGGCCAACCACTTTGTATAACTTGTTTCAGTATCTGGAACTGAGGGTCCTTTACAGTTTGAGCTCTGATGTCCTCCATCTTTGAATCACTGACAGGAAGATTGCTGTACACTGTATGTACTTGAATGTCCATGCCTTCACTGAGGCTCATATCCTGGTCTGATAGTGACTTTCTGGACAAGGTGTCTGCGACAGGGATGTCCTTGCCTGGTCGATGTACAATGGTGAAGTTATACTTCTGGAGCTGAAGGATCATCCTCTGAAGCCTTGGGTGAACTGATGCCAGGGATTTCCGCATGATTGATTCAAGGGGCTTGTGGTCACTCTTGACGATGACTTGACGGCCATAGATGTATTGATGGAAACATTTACAGACAAACAGAATGGCGAAGAGTTCTTTCTCAATTTGGGCGTAATTGATTTCACTTTCAGAGAGGGACTTTGACACATATGCAATGGGTTTTCCATCCTGAAGTAATACTGCCCCAAGCCCGTAATCTGAGGCATCAACTTGCAACCTGGGCTCTTTAAGAGGATCGAAATAGGCTAAGACTGGGCCTGGTTCACATGTGATTAGCTCTTTTATCTTCTTGAAGGCTTTGTCCTGCTGGATGTCCCAGAAGAACTCACTTGACTCCTTCAGGAGCTGTCGAAGTGGCACGTTGACGTCAGAGAGGCCAGGTGCAAATTTGGAGAGATAATTAATCATACCTAGCACTGTTTTAAGTTCTCCTTTGTCTTTAGGTGGCTCCATGTCTCTCACTTCAGCAACTTTGGCAGGGTCAGGCTTTAGTCTGTCAGCAGTGAGAAGGTGTCCAAAATAGCTCACCTTTGTAGAGCTGATAATGCTCTTCTCTGGATTGAGCTTGACTCCTCTCTCCCTAGAACGCTGCAGCATAGCACGGAGGTGTTTATTATGCTCGGCTTTGGTCTTTCCATAAATGAGAATGTCATCGACTATGGCCATGACTCCATCTAAGCCTTCATACGTTTCGTCAATTTTTCGCTGGAACTCATCTTGGGCCGAAATCCGTCCGAAGGGTAAGCGTCGGAACCGATAGCGTCCAAAGACTGTGTTGAAGGTGGTCAATCTCGATGATTCCTCAGTGAGCTTAATAGCCCAATAGCCTGATCGGGCATCTAGAACACTGAAATATCGGGCACCAGCTAGCTTGGATGTTATATCTTCAAGAACTGGCAGGGGGTAATGTGGTCGCTTGATGGCCTTGTTAAGGTCCCTTGGGTCCAGACTTACCCTTAGCAGTTTTTCGGCCACGACCATGGAATTAACCCATTCGGTTGGCTCTGTGACTTTAATGATGACACCCTGCCTTTCCATGCTCTCAAGCTCTTCTTTAAGACGATTACGTAATGCGAGAGGAATGAGTCTGGGTGGATGGACTACTGGGGTTGCGTGCAGGTCTAAGTGTATGGTACACTCACCAGGAAACAGTTAGATCCCCTTGGAAATGTTTGCAAACTCCTCCAAAACCGGCACTTCCATCTGTCTCTCTGTAACTGATAGTACAAGCTTTATGAGGTCAAAGTCTATGCATCCTTTTAGACCTATGACAGGGGGTGCCATTGTGTCGACTACATAAAATGTCATCACCATCTCAATGTCTCTGTGCTTGTACTTCAGGTCGCATTTCCCTTTCACCACCAGACGTTCACAACCATAGCCAAACAGGGGACGAGATGTTGGCTGCAGAGCATATGGAGTGTTCAATTTGGTGTACACGTACAGAAGAATGACATTGGCTGAGGATCCAGTGTCCAATTTAAACTTGATTTAATTTTCGTGATTTGGACCTATTTTAATGTTCACATAGACTTGTTCTGTGTCTGAACTCGGTTTGCACTGTGTCGGCGAGTCAATAAACAGCTCATCACACTTCTCAGCCTGGTCTGTATTTTCATTGCTTATTGCATGGACAGCTTTCTCACAGCTGGAGCGACAGACTTTGGCAAAATGGTTTAATTTACCACATATTTTACACACTTTTCCATTTGCAGGACAGTGAGATCAATTGGCGTGAGGTTTGTTTCCACAAACCGCATCCTTTGGTGTGCACTGGGGTAGCATTTCTAGTTTGCAGGTTTTCACTGTATTTCTTTGTGTATTTAACATTACATTGTTTTGGAACCGCGCCCTGTGATGTGTGGTGGGCGATTGCGTGCACTGCATGTTCACGTGAAGTACTCATGCTGCTTGAAATGGTTTTTAACTGTGCTTGTGCTAACTCATGAGATCTAGCGACATCTATCGCTTTTTCGAGCATTAGCTCAGAGCCCACACAAGTTTTTCTCTCACTTTCGGCGAATGTATCCCGAATACAATGCGATCGCGGATCATCTCGTCACTGTTTGCATAATTACAGTCCTTGACAAGTAGACGCAGCTTTGTCACAAATTGCTCAAAGGGCTCACGGTCTCCCTGGACTTTTTCATGGAATTTGTAACGTGCAAATATAACGTTCGATTTGGGCTCAACATACGCCGTGAATCAGTCGTAATATGACTTTAGGATCTTTGCTTCGTCAGCAGACAGTGACCACGTATTAAAAATGCCACGGCCCTTTTCCCCAACCCATAGTAGAAGATAGCTACATTTATCATCCTCACCCTTTTTCTTCAGGGGTCCGCTGAACATCAGCCCTGCGTGCTGTTGAAACTTGCGCCATGCTTCGGGCAGTTTGTTGCTTTCACAGTTCATCGTGGGCTTAGCAACTCCAGCGGTCTCCATCCTTGCATATAATCCGTTCACTCTGACACCATGTTGTGTTTATGACCGATGAAGTGTACAAGGAGGCTCTGGGTGCATGCAGAATGTACGTTTATAATGAGGATTTATTAAACTTGTTTCACGTCCATGACATGAGTGTTAACTCTCCAGCAGCAAACACACAACTACTCTCTCTGGCTACTTAACATAAAATGCACTGGCAAGTGCTATAGCCAATAATAACACAGCATGCGTTGCCGCTGGAATGTGATTGGTTTGTGGCAAAACGTAAGAATACTACATTTTGTTTACGGTTTATTATGTGTGTACATGGCAGTTGTCTGCGAGGGGCTGCCGTCGTTTTACTTTCAGTTTGTTTATTTTTAATTAAAGTCCTGTTGAATGTTCACCATTGTTCACCTCCTTCTTCCACATTCTATGAACGTTATTACATGGGCATTTGTTAATGCACATGTCTTGTCAGTCAAGGTAAGGTCTAGACTTCGATTGGATCATTGCAACGCCTTCATTCTTTTCTTTTTCTGCCATTCTGTTGTAGATTTTCTGGGGATCTTCAATCAATCGATCAACTTTATTTATATAGCGCTTTTACAATGACGATTGTTTCAAAGCAGCTTCACAGTGTTAAACAGGATAATATTGCAACAAAATTTGATTAGACTGTACAGTCTTTTTGGAGAAAACAGTGAGTTATCAGCTTATTTTAATTTATAATATAGCAACAATGTTGGCAGATCATTATTATAGTTTATATAATTAAAGGTACCTAATAATTTATTTGTATATTTTGTTGAATAACTTAATTTTAGTGTCCCCCAACTGAGCAAGCCAAGCCAAAGGTGACAGTGGCCTGCAGAACATCTCCAGATCATCGTCAGGTTGCATGACCTAATTTTAGCTAAGCTTTAGCAGTTGAACAGATGGCCTCACATTTGACTCTAGAATACTTTGGTGTACAGAGGAGTTCATGTTCAATGACTATGAGGTGCCCGGGCCCTGTGTCTACAAAACAAGCCCAAAATCATCACCCCTCCATCAGCATGCTTGACATTTTGTATGAGGTGTTTGTGCTGATATGCTGTTTTGGTTTACACCAAACATTAGCAATGAGCAATTTTTACAAATAACAATTTATTTATATGAACAAAAAAATTCAAGTAAAACTTGGACAATTTCTTTGAGTAAATACAAACCATTTGAATTTGTCACTGTTACATAATATTTATATGTGCCATTTAATTATGGGCAAACCTCTCCACTTTTTACTCATCTGTCCAAAAGACATTGTTCTAGAAGACTTATGGTTTGTTCAGATGCAACTTTGCAAACCTGATGCCTAGTTTAGACTGCACGATTTTCAAACTTGTCGGGTCACTGCTCTTTTCACACTGCAGGACTATCTGGTGTAGCTTTCATTTGCGGCTGTGTTCACACTGACCGATGGATCAGTGACAGAGAGTTTCACATTGCGTGACTGTACAGGAGGAACAATCGCCGTCAACTCTCTCTCTCTCTGGTGCACAAAAAAACGTTTCCCAACTACACCTGCAATGTGACAAGTAAACAACTCAGGATCACGCGTGCGTCAGAACAGAGTACTCTTAAAGACTTGGAATTGTTATTTAAAAAAAGAAAAGTACAAAGTTTGCGATCCAAATTGTCTGTGTGCTGATTTGTGAAGAACAAGAAAAAAGATTATGGCGGAGGAAATTGTTGGAGAGACAGAGGGAGCAAGGATTGTGTTCAGCAAAGAAAGTTTGAGGTAACGTAAATAAATAATTTTGTAATGAGCTGATACTGTGTCTGGACGGCAAATGTTTGTGCTTTGTTTCTGTTTGATAGAATTATAGTAAATATGATATTCTGGTCTAAAACTCCTCCCTGTATCTTGCTCTCTCATTGGTTGTTGGTCCTCGCAGTCAGATTTTTCAGGGGTTTTTTCATCAATTTTCAGTCAGAACTCATTTCATACAGCAGGAGTTAAAATCGTCGACAGGTCCAAATATTTAGCATGCCAAATATTTCACAGGCGTCTGTGACTCGTCTGTGATTCTCGCTGATCGCATCTTTGATTATTCACACTACGTGATTGTCACTTGTGTGCACGAGTACCGATCAAATCATTTGGCATTTGGTTAGCAGTGCCTGACCATTTCTTACCCTCTTAATTCCTATGTTAACAGTAAGGGTGTTTTCTGCATGACACAATAAAAAATCATCTGGTGCTTTGCAGGTCTTAAAATTTAGAAAATAAAACCTCAGATGAACAACATCACTTGACATACATGGTCATTATTTATTTAGCAAAAATGAAGTCAAGATGAAAAAACCATGGGTGACAATGTTAGGACACCCTATAATTCAGTTGTCTGTAGATCCACTTTTAGCAGCAGCAATAACTTGAAGTAATATTTTTTTTTTTGCATGATTTATCTCACATTATTATAGGGTGTCCTAACATTGCCACCTATCATTTTTTCATCTTGAAAAACCGGTCTGCACAGCAGGATATGTACCTATATTTATAGGAAGGATGTAAAAAGTTTCAACCAGTATAACAAAAGTAAAATTAAGCATCTTACAAGCAAGAGTGCAGTTCTTACTGATATTCAGATCATGTGAGACCATGACCTTTTTGATTAAAAAAAAAAAAAAAAATGTTCTCAATTAGTGTTCAAAAATCTTCCAAGCCATGTCTTCACTATAATAATTGTTATATTTTAGAGCTGCGGTGACTAATTTCATTGGAAATAATTATAATATTGTCATTTGTCGGTTCATGTCACATCAAATTGAAAAATAAAAGCAGCTATGGCTTTGGTTAGTATGAAGCTGGAATTTTGTCACAATGCGATATTGAAAATAGTAAACCTCTGGTGAATCCCATGTTGTAAAAACAAACTAACAATCCAAAACATTTTTAATTTTTACAATGATGCCATCACATTAATTCATGCCAAAACAATGCTCTTCTGCGAATCACATGCCGTTTAATTGTTTTTAACTGCCAGAGGAACGAAAGTTACAGAGTGTAGCTTATTGTGGTTGTTGTTGTTTTTTTTTACATAAACTCTTTATTGCTTCATTTTTTTTCTAAACTAAACTGTAATCACTAAATTAGCACTTTATTTTACAGTCTTGTTCCCCCTATACATACTGTGTACTTATTAGAATAATTGCAACAACTGGGTGATAACAAGGTTTAAAAAATTAACAACTCTCCTCATGAGAATGCATCAAATTTATCATTACTACTCTTGGATGAACAATGAAGCATTGCAATACCAAATTACACAAAACCCTCAATGCAAAATCTTATTTTTCAAAACCAGACCCCCACTATTGGGTCTCATCAGAATTAGCTGCTCTCCTCAGCAACGAAAGAGATTAATTGTCCCACCACATGTGCAATAATAGCTTGACTCCATGCCCAACCAATCGAGTGTGCAATGGCAGTCCACAGAGTAATTGAGGTGATTTGGCAAGCAGTGCCTCGCATACATCGTTCCATAAAGACATCCTATGTCGCATGAGGACTGCCCACATATCGCCTCAAGGAGACTTGTGCCAAGGACGTGGTGTAAATATGAACTGGGGCAATGAGAAACCAAACAAAAGTGTACACAAATGGTCTCTGTCAGCATTATGACTCTGACTAGGCTGTAGGTAATGCTGATTCTCTGTAGAATCTGTTAGGTGTAAATATTGCCTCAGGCCAAAAAATGTGCTTTTTGTCCATGTAAGAGATAGCCATGATGTCCTTATACCTGAAAATGTATATGGCAGTACACCTGCCCACTACAGTTTATGAAGGGAATCCATTTATAATGCATACACACATCTTAGCATATTCAGTTTTCATTCATATGATACTCATGCTTTCAATACAGCAAATGAAGCTTGAAAAGGGAAGGATAGGAAACTTGATACTTAATTCTCTAAATCTAATTTTATGCCTTGGAAAAAATGAAAGGAATAAAATGACTGGGAAATTTTCCCAGTTTCTCTCAGCCTGAGGCGGCTTTAATGGCTTTTCTCCACTTGGATGCAGGTGAGGGGGATTTGATTCCAGCTGAATCATGTAAGAACCTCCCCCCTGCCTCTCTTCATCCAGGTGTTCAGCCAATCCCTTTGCTCGCTGACACTGGACGGTCGCCATATTCTTATTAAATCCTGCAGGCAGGCTGAGCACAGCTTAGACACGCTGCCCTCCAGTTACAGAACCATTGCACAGTGTTCTTACGAGCTAATCTGAAAAACAGGGAGGAATGGAGCTGAACGTGAGTTTTAATGGGCATATGGGTAGTTTTTCATGCATTTTTATAACATTTAAATCCTGCAAATGAATTGGTATCAAATGCTTTAGTAGCTTAATATGCACTTAATTTCACAAACGTTTAGACTTGTTATCAAGAAATATATGATTTAAGGCCCACAGCATGAGGACAGATCTCTCTTTTCATCCCACGACATGTAAAAACTCATAGCATCTGGAAAATTCGGGCCAACACCACCAAAGCAGTTTCTTCCCTCAAGCTGTCAGACGCCATAACAACCGACAAAGTCCAAACAGACTGACCGAAGTGTGATTGTTCATGGCCTTGACCTTACGATCTTTACTAACTCTTTAAACTGTGACTTTTATAGACATCCCCTAGTGTTTTACAGTATATTGTTTAGTGGTACATTTATTAACTACCAACAACACGTTGAGTTGGTTTCTCTAGAGAAATTATAATTTGTTCTTTTTATCACACTTAGCTTGTAATGAGAAGAATAATTTGACTTAGGACTTAAAATAGACCTCAAAGTTTGTCTCCATTTAGATTCTAACACCATGCTTATACACCCGGGGTGCCAGCTTTTATGCATTAGTTTTGATAAGCTGAGCTTTTCTCACCTGCAGCCAATGACACTGCACACTTCCACCAGGCCCCATATGCAAATTATTATTAATGGTGATTCATTTACTTGACATCCTTTGCCAAGCCTGGTTATTAGAAAAAGAGAGCGAGAAGAGTGAAAAATACTCCCATGTTGCGTTTTTTAAGTCCCACCCCAACCCAGCTTCCAGCGTTGCTATAGAAACTCCCAATCAGAGACTGTTGTGCCCATGCGCTTGGCGTGGGTTTCGGTGGCGCAGGTGGAATGCATATGGAACAATGGCCCATCTGGGTGTGCCAGTGGCGCCCATTTTAATCACACCGTTTCCACGGTGCTGGCTGATGGAGACATTGAGTGGGCTGCTGGGAAGCCGCCAGAGCTCATCTACAGTGGGCAGAAATGGACCATAGAAGGAAGCTTGCTTCAGATTTGCTCACATGCAGACTTCTTTTAAAGGGTTCAGTCCATTGATCAGCCAAAAAAATAAGTAAATCACTTTATACTTGATAATTGTAGTTTGTTTGCTCTCTGTATTTCTTTCTGCTTCTGCTTTAACACAGTTTCCTCTGCTGTAGTTTTCTTGAAAATGCACTGCAAACATCTATTCTCGAACTATTTGTTATTTATTTTTTTATATATTTTTTTAATAATAAATAACTCAACCAACATCTCTCTGGAAGGATTATAAAACCCTTATAACCAAACTGCAGTTCAAATTCCAAATATTGCAGTGGACATGGGATTTCATTCAGATCACCTAATCATTTGAAGCAAATTCAGAACAGTGAACAGAACTAGCACAGGTAAATTAAAAGACAAAAGCCAAGGGGGTGTCTGGGAGCTCTCCTGATCTAAACCTATTTATGCCCTGCTGGGTGCATGGGGATTTTGGGGCTAGGAATTTAATATTGAGTTCCTCAAAACAAAAAAACTAAACAAAAACCCAGCAACATTGCTTCTACAGATACATAAATAAATCAAGACTGTACCTTCCACCTGTCGTATTTAAAATGGTGCTATCAAAAACGCAGGAGCCATAAAACTTGATTGCTAAATGGCACAGTGCAGAATGTTTTGTAAGAAAATAGAGAGTGTGATCTGAGAGAGTCTGAGTGATATGATAATTAAACTGTTGTTTTTCTTTCTTTCTTTTTTTTCTTTTTTTGAGGTGATCTCAACAATCAACCTGAGAGAAAAAAAGGTTTTGTTTTTGATTCATTGTTTCTTAAACTCCGTGGACCCTGTACAGGGACGGGAATGACATTGTCATGTATATACTTTCCATTTTAAATGTTTGTGGAGGAGCTATGATGTCATATGTGGTACCATTTGAATGCTTAGAGTCTTTACTTTCTGGAGATATGCATCACTTTGGCATTTGTTTTACACAAAGTAATGTATTTACACAAAATTACTCTGGTGCCATTTCTGCCTGAATTTGGTCTACCCAAATTGAAAAGCTTCCTATACACACATACAGTGGTCTAGGTTCAAAATATTGGTGTCATTTTACAGGAAACCCTTTAAAGTTACATAAACCACTGCTAAATGTGATAAACATGTAAGTATATGTTGTCTAAGCTGCTATAACACCCCCCCCCCCCCAAAAAAAATTGCTTTTTGATTTTGATATATAAATTCATTTTTGAAAGTGTGTAACTCAGGACCTGTGTGCTCTAGGACCCTGCAGACAGTTTGGGATGTTCCCAGCATGTATAATTAATTTAATGACACTGGAATATTGCATTTATACCACTGTATATGGTGGTGGTGGAGGGGGGTAGCAGGGTCGGGGGAGGGGAAAAAGGGGGTTCATCCCTTCAGACCCATTTGAGTAAATCTGGCATACAACATGACAAAGAAAAACTTCTTTTTTCCACCTTTTTTTGTAATTTAGTGGAAATAGCCCAAACTGTCTTCAGGTTCCTCGAGCACACAGGGCCTGAGTTACACACTTTCAAAAAAGAATTTATGGTGGAAAGAAAAATCTAAAAAGTGCCTACTTTTTGGGGGGGTTATTACAGCTTAGACAACATATACTTACATGTTTATGACTTTTAGTAGTGTTTTATGTAACTTCAAAGGGTTTCCTGTAAAATGACACCAAATTTTTGAACCTAGACCACTGTATGTGTGTATGGGAAGCTTTTCAATTTGAGTAGGCCAAATCCAGGCGGAAATCCCAAAAAATGACAAGGAGTGTAAAAGGTTAAATCTATCCTGGTATCAATGTTGCAGGCAATGTGTGGATCTCAATCAGTTTCCTAGTTCAATAGTCAGTTTACATATTGAAATAATACATATATACATATAGACGAGCTGGATAGTGCCTTGCATGGCTGACACTGCCATCGGTTTATGAATGATTGAATGAATGAATGGGTGAATGTGAGGCAATATGTAAAAGGCTTTGGTGGCCAATGGTCTGCTGAGAGTACTATATGCAGTCCATTTACCATCATAAATATTGTGAATATCTCTAAGGTGGACACCCAACTTAATATAGTATACTTACAATCTGAATCTAACCATCCCATGTCAACAAATGGAAAAGTCAGTCGTCTGTTTATTAGCATGTTAAATATGGTGCCTTTGGACGCAAATACCATACTTTTACATATTATTTAGTTATTGCAAAACTGTTGCAAAACTAAACATAAGCAGTACATGTGTTAATGTTTTTGTAAATCTTTGTTAATGGTATCATAAAAACCCATTTGTTCATGGTTTGTTCATGTTAGTTCATTAAAATTAGTAAATGTTGAAATTAACATCAAAATAGATAAATAAATGCTTTATAAGCACCGTTCATTGTTAGTTCATGTTAAAGGAAGTGTATGTAAATGTAAGATTGTGGCCAAAACTGGTCCTGCAATCACTTTCAAATTACTTTAGAGCTGCGTATCTCCTCTCCCCTCCCGCCTGACTCGAGTTTGCCAGATAGGCTTCAGGGTCCAGCAGGAACGTTTGTAGCTGCAGCTGTGGTAACTAGAGCAGAGCTGGCAACCTGGATGCCGAAACACTACTGACTTTGTGATTGGTAGATAGGTGGAGGGTGGCACTTCAGGCCAAAACACAACATGTCAACATCAACATCAGTTGAGGGCTGCAACAACAACTTTTAAATGACAATATCCTGGCTGGACTACTGTTGTCAGTGATATAAGTATTTGAAATGAACATGATTTCTTAATGTCTAGTGACATATCAGGGCCATTTTATGGTTAATTGAAATACATTTCTAACTATAGTTCCTTTAACTAATGTAGTTAACTGATGTTAAAGCAGCACTAGGTAACTTTTCAACCTTCATAATATATTTTTTAAGACTCTTGTGATGATAAATCGACTTACAATAGGTTGAATGACACGTCTGCCATAGCCTGATGGGGTCTGTATCGTTTTTAATCGTACTTTTAAACTTCGGGTTTCGGGTAGTAACCCGAGAACAAAAAGAACTACAAAATTCGACTGCTTTACGGCATATACGTCACTTCCACCAACACACACACTTCCTTACATTCAGACGTGCGAGCACAACTTTGTTCGTCGGATAATATAGTCATGTCCGAAGCAGCACAGACACATACGAAAGAAAATGTTTTGTCGGAGGAAAGCAATAAGAGGAAACGAAAAAGTGATGGGATTAAAGGCAGGACTAGGATCAAAATGTGACCAGCGTTTGCTCGTCGGCGTGAGCTGAAGGAGGCGTGCCCGACCGATGCTGTCCTGCTTGTTACGGTGAGCTACCATTCAAACATTGAACTGAAGTATCATATAGATTCTGTAAAACGGTAACCAATAGACTACTATAATGACGCTGGCTTGTAAACGTGAGCATCGTGATTATTTGGCGTTTGAAAAAAATAAAAGCCATGAAATTATATTCATATGACATGCTGAAGCATATGCCACTGACTGTAACGTTACCTGGGATGAAGACATTTCACACGCGCCGCCAGAAGAATTCGAAATCCTCTTGCAGTGTTCAGGGGAACTGTTAGCGCTGCACCGATCCGCAGCGCCACTTTTATGAAGTTATTTGGCCGGCACCGCACCACTGTATATATTTTTACAACCCGCCGCGCACCCGCGACCATTAAATAGACATACGGGGTCCGCGGGTTATGAGACGAGCCACGCATCACTAGTTCAGAGCTATCAGGGTTGTCATGTCAACAAATGCACGCACGATGACATCCCCTGTTGTAGGATTACAGCGCTTACGACAGTAGTTGAGGACATTATTTTTTCCAAACTGTAGGGGGACCCCAAGAGCAAAAGTAGCCAAGTGGGGCTTTAACTAATGAACCTTATTGTAAAATTTTGATTAGATAATTTATGTTAACAGCACCAAATGCAAGACGCATGAGACATACTCAGGAACATATACACGTGATAAAAGACGCATTTAATCCAGCAAGAAATCATATATACAAGCTCTCACGGGGTATGCACACTCCCCTGGAGTCCCTGGAGACACTGTTATGTGTGTTTAGACGCAGGCTGTCGCAAACTGCCCAAGTTTTAATTAAGTCGCTACTCTTGGCACAGCATAGTGGGACAACCACTGAGCTTCATCAGACATAAGCAATTACATAAACAAACCCCAGAAGATTTTAGCTACTAATATCACTACCTGGATGCCATATACACACTGCTAAGTACACACTGTAAGACAAAAATCTGTAGATACATGGAAAAGGGACTGGTGATATTAAGTTTACGGACATTTATTTAACCAAAAGTGCAATGTCTCAATAACCTCAAAAAAATTTGACAGGATTGACATGTTAAACCCACACTGCCCTTATGAATAATAAATGTGTGTGATGGATGCTAATGTGTTAGGTGAGATGGACTGAGAATGTATGTTCTCATGCCACTGTGATCTCAGTGTGTGTATACGGTTATGCCCCGTATGCCATCTGCGGCGAAGGGGTGGAGGGCCGCTTGCAGTACAGTGAAGGTATTGTGTGTGCCCTGACAAGGAGGGGGATGAATTTGTCTGAAATGGAGGAAAGGAATGGGAGATGAGGTGAGAGCCAAGTTGAATACAGCTTAAGAGCTTTCATGAAATACATTGAAAGTGTTGCTGAGAGAAGAATTTTAAGAGTAATTTTGTTTAAATTTAAGTTAAAAATCCTCTCTCTCTCTCTCTCTCTCTCTCTCTCTCTCTCTCTCTCTCTCTCTCTCTCTCTCTCTCTCTCTCTCTCTCTCTTTCTCTCTCTCTCTCTCTCTCTCTCTCTCTCTCTCTCTCTCTCTCTCTCTCTCTCTCTCGTCTTATATTTTCAGCCAGCAAGACTCATTTGTTACAATCTTGGCCCAACATTAGACAGACCCACCTACGGATTTGCTGTCACAAAGAAAAGAACATTCCGGAAATATGGGTGAAAAAAATGACATCGCCGCCAAAGGTTTAGGATTAATATTAAGAATCTGGTCTCTCCCTGCCTTCAGACATGAGGGAGTTATTTGTTAATCATTTGTTACTGATAAACTGATATTCATTCAATTAAACTACACTAGTATTTTTCATTTCTTGTCGTGAAGTGACAAGAAGGGAATGTGAATAGTTTCAACCAATCAATGGAAGCGTTACCAAGTATTTTTAGATGCCTATTTTAGACAATTGTTAAGAAATATACTTCACAAAAAACACTCTACCCAAATGCTGTAAACAATATAGATGAGAGACAAGATAATTAACTTCAATCTTTATTAGCTGTAAAGTAAATACAGAATGCAGACAAGAGTATTTTCTTTTAAACAACTTTTGGACGGAGTGGTGAAGAGAGCCCACTGTTGGCTGGGAACGAGCTTTTAAAGCCATTTCCTGTGAGCTACGTCCATCATTGCTCTCCATTTCGCTGCGTTCCCCTTGTCAGCCATTATTCATCACTGTAATGTTGTGCTGGGCAGAGCCCCAAAACCTCAACTCACAATGGGGAAAGAAATGGAGAGAGACCAAACACCCGAGACAAACGCACATAATTCTAAACATTGCCATGGATGGGGTCTGATATTACAGAGAGCAAGCCACCTTCATAGGTATTGTCATCTTTGGAAAATGTTCAGTGATGGTTTAGGTCAAAAATCAATGCATACATTGGGCTAAAAATTCAATGTTGCATTAACGTCCACTTGACACAACCTGTATTTTTTGGTAACTGTGAGTCACCCAGAAGTATTTGGCAAAAACTACAAATGGAAGAAAGTTGGGTTTTAACTAGGAAACATATATGTAGTCTTAAAACTGTTCACCGCTCCACTCCAGATTTTCTCAGCAGCCACAGGCCGGTTCTGTATGGGCCTCTGGGGCTCGGGTAGGGAGAGGTCCTGTTGGGATGGAGATAGGGGATTGATGGTGATTGTTTTAGCATGTGAGACTGCAGGGGAGGACAGGCACCGCTGCAGACTGCCTGCCTGCACTGAGGTTAGATAAGGTGAGAGCTCAAGGGCTGGAATGGTTCTTCTGGCCTCACGCCCACCTGTAAATAAAGTCATACTCACACAGGATTCTCTGTACGATACCTTGTTTTGCAGCATTTAGAAAGAGTGAATGCTAAATATCTTCTTGCTGACTATATATATTTTATTTCTCTATTCTAATATATATATATATATATATATATATATATATATATATATATATATATATATATATAGTATTAGGGCTTTAAAATTTTAATTTAACATTTTAATTTCTGCTGCTTTTACATAGTAAAACAAATAGATATTAAGCAGTGCACAACCCATGTGCCTTCACCATAAAACACAAAACTGTCTTATCTGCTGCTGAACTGCTGCCAGTGATTCCATTCACATAATTGACTTGCACCACAAGCCTGTCCAAATTAATTTTTGTCCCCTCACAATGCACTCTTTCCTCATTATTCATAATTAGCCGTATAGTCTTTCTGTTACAATTGAAGAGGTACTGATAATGATTATGGCAATGATTATGTGTTTTTGCTTTTGTTGTTTGGTGTGTTTCAGGATGGGTTGTTGAACCCAGTATAGATGTAAATTAGCTGTATTGTTGTTCAGCATCAAAACTGTCCAAAACCCTTATAAACTGGTGTTCACACATATAATTATATATCATGTGCTCATTATATCACATGTGCTAACTTTGTGCTGCTCTGCTCATGAACACTTTGTGGTATGCACCTGAAACTGAGGTTTGACAATATTTGGACTGAATGCCACTGCATTAGATAAAAATCTAAGTGGTCATTAGCAAACAAAGATGGTTTGAAGGGGAGTTTTGTGAATGTATAAAGATCTAAAACTACTTTTTTTGACAAAGACAATGAATAAACATAAAACCCTGTTACCTATTTTTGTTGGACAGGTAAGGGAATTAATTCTAGTGTAAACTGCTCTTTAACTGACAATTCAATTCACATGTATTTGTACAGCGCTTTTCCCAATACACATCATTGTAAAGCAGATTTATAGAAAATGTTGGATTTGTTTGGAATGTTTCTACATTACAATTTAGAAAAATCTGTTATCGGATGTGACTGTGTCAAAGTGATATGTCCATATGTCAGAAATGTACAGTTTTAAGATAATACAAATCATGCAGTAAGAATTTAGCCGATTAAAGCTTTGATTATAATGAGTTGATTCAGAGTTGACGTCATCTGAAGTTCTCTGCAGGGCTTGCCATCTCAACTCTTTGGGTCATCTTCAGGGGCGTGGGACTGGGGGGATAAAGGGTACTGAGTAACCAGGGCCCAAGGCAGGGAAGTCCGTTTTCTATACATACACATACATGGTACGGGGGCCCAGCAAGATGGTTTGTACCCAGGGCCCAAAATTTGGTGCTACGCCCCTGGTCATCTTTAAAACTCACTAATATCACTGTAAATTACATAAACGTTTGAAATTATCATGCTGATCCATGTTGATAGATGGCAGTGCAGAGTCCAATGCTATTGTAGTATCAGTACTTAAAGTAAACGAACAAAGATGCTAACTCGAGCTAAAGCACTACTGAATGCTTGACTACTGAATGATTTGTGAGAACACTGAGACCTGAATTTGCAATGGTCCCAGAAATCTGATGAGAGACAAATAGTTTTAAAGAAAGTATGATGCCGTATCGAACATTTGAGTGTATTTTAGAATAGTGCATTTAAATAGATGAAGAAATTTTAAGTATAGTGCGATCAACAATCAGCCCTTAATGAAAGCAACTATGCCTTTGACATCTGTCTGGCATCCCTGATCAAGGTTATAAAATAAGCATAATACAACTAATCTCTGTATTCAGCTTTATTTGTGCATGCACGTGTCACTCTCTGACATTCTAGAGTATCACCCTCAAATCCCACACTTCCCTGGTGAGCTTCCTTGGGTGAAAAAATCTCCATCCCCGCCCCAACTACCTCATCTTGTAATCCACCGGTCACAACAAGACTTCCACATTACAAAGGAGACCGGCAGAAGAGGAGATGCCCTTCAGGTTTTCTATGCTAATCTGAATATGCAAGATGAGGAAGACTGGCACCACTGCCAATTTGACAGATGGACAATTAATCTGAGCTAAAATGGCATCTTAGCCTGAATAAGAATTTCAGGATCGAGAGCTGGAGCAGCTACAAACCACAGCAATATCTCCCAAGGAAGCATAGCCTAAAGAAATGAGGCAAAGAGATGAAACGGCCATGGCTGTTTATCCATATGGGTAACCTTAATCACTCTCAGATCGAGTCCAGTAATCACATTAATATCATACATAATATCAAGCGATTTACTGCTTCATTTCCAAATATTAGATTACAGATTTTCACACTTTATGGTACAAGCTTCAGGGTTTAATTTTACAAATGGCCCAAAGGAAGGTTATTTTTATTTTATTTTATTTTTTTAATCATTAGGCTATATAACATAAAAGCACAATTAATAAATCCATAGTATTTGATTAACAATGCTCAATGACTTTTTAAAACTATTGGGAATATGTCAACTAGCATTAGCATGCATACACAAACACAAGAAAACACACTCACCCAATAGCTGCACAGACACAAACCCACAAGCAAAAGTGTTGAAACAATTAGTGGTTATTAAAAGTATTCTCTAATTGGTTTTCTTGCACTTGATTATAAACCTTGCACTTGATTAAAGAGTGGAATATCAGTAAAAAATTGATTAACAAATACTGATTGACAACTGAAAGAACAATCTATGGAATTACTTTAGAAGTGAAAATAATGTATACAAAATTAATTTCTTGAGGGAATATTATTTAATTTTTTAAAATATTAATTTGTCTCACAGCTGGAGGGTATACACTGGAATATACTGGAAGTGATTCCAATCACTTCAGTGTTGTTATGGTGTGGTTCAGCCACTAGAGGGTGATGGTTTGCTCAGCCTTGTGACCCTGCAGGTATGTTCTGTAACAGAGACTCACATCATTCTACATTGTTTAATGTTCATTAGCTCTTTTGCATCATCTCATCTTATTTTAGAAAATTCCAAAGCTTAAATCAACATGTTTTTAAACAAAACTGCTTTCTGCTTTCCTCCCACAACATTTATCTACAGCATTAGCCTAAAAATATGTGGGTATGTGCTGCATCTTTTACTTAAAAAATTCTCAAACTGAGACTGGCAGTATTCCCTTTAAATACTGTGGTGTATATTTGAATTCACTGACCCTTTCTGTTAAGAATTATTGCATTACTATATTATTATTAGAAGAATAATAGTATTAGTAGATGAGATCACTATCAGAAAAGTCTACCAAACACAGGTGCAGAATTCTCTGCCTCCCACCCCATTTTTTTAAAGTTAATTAGCGATTTGTTCTATGGATATAACAAAAGGATTATTCTCACTTGCCCTGCTGTTAATCGGGACTTTCAAAGCATATTTTTACTCCAAATTCTAGTTATTTTTCCAAACCCTAATCTCTCCTTCCAGATGGTCAGAGTCTGTCTCTAATATAATTGGCTATAAATCTGGTGTGAGTTACAGCCTAACACATTGGAAAGACAGGTGCACGTTTCTATTTTCCCTTTTTTTCTAGAGGCCCTGAGTTTCTGTGAAACTACTATGATAACACATGTCCATTGTGAAGTGAGAAAGAAAGAAAAAAATCTATTGGCACATTCTCTCCCTGTCCAGATCCCCATTTTGATGAAGCTCTAGCCTTGAATTATGAAATTCTCAATGGCTTGCGTAGCACAGTAGACACATGTGTCCTTGTACGTGTTATAGCACCAGAGTTTTCGACATATCTGATAGCATATGTCAGGGATTAAAGAAGGAGGTGAGAGCAAAGCAACGTGACATGTTTGAGGTGTTTGCAGTGTTTGGGGAGATTGGCAAAGAAAAAAGAGGGAAAGCGAGCGGGGCTACTTGAAGGGATGGAACGAGATAGCTCAGGGGAACACCGAACATCAAGCATGACCCCAGTACTCGTTCTCCACACTTGCGCCGCTCAGTGTGTGATTCCTCGCCGAAGCCATCTGGCCCTCTCTCTCCCATTCCCACTCAACATATTGTCATTCCCTCCCCCCGTCCCGCTCACACACACCCTCACACCAATCTGTCCCCTACCTTCACCAGCCGCACAAGTGAGCCCACGCTCCTCCATTGAAGATCCCTTAAATGCTCCCAGTTGCCCTTTTCCCTCTTCAGTCTGCAAGGCTGTATCTTTCCCTTTAGCTCTGAATGGCCGAGGACCATATCCAGCAATCATACGGAGACGTCGGAAGGGGGTCGTCTTCTCAATAGCAGCCCCCCACTGGGGAAAAAGGCCCTCTCCTGTCTACACATGAAAGGGCGTGTGAAATACTTGCGAAGTGTTCCAAGACGTCCTAACATGCATTGAGGTGGGAGGAAAGGGATCATGGTCCTTAAATTTTCACTCTCCTTTTCAGCTAGTTTGACCGTTGGCCCTCACTGCATGTGGTGCGTCCAGCTTTGTGATATAGTTACTGTTTGGTATCTAGATTGATTTGATATGGAGAATTATTCCTGAATATGGAAAGGATTTATCTCCATATCCCTATTGTTGACAAAAATAATACCACAGATACATTTCGAAGAACCAAATGTTGTCCTTCTTGAGGTCAAGTACATTCAGTGATCTCAGTTTTCCCAAATAATCAGCATTCAATGGTAATGAGTATTTAAGAATGCGTATCATAGCCATGAATGACAATAGGTCCTTGCCGGGATCCATCATGGACCTTAGTAAAGGTCCACTGCTAAGTTATTCATTTCCCTCTTCCCCATTTCCCTGTCCCTCCTACTACCTTCTACACCATTTGGTAATGAATGGCCAATCACAACATATCAGAAGTCTAGGAAAGCAGCCAGTCGGAGGGAAATGTTTAATGTGCCCTCCTGC
The DNA here is from genome assembly GCF_024679245.1 of Pseudorasbora parva. NCBI lineage: Eukaryota > Metazoa > Chordata > Actinopteri > Cypriniformes > Gobionidae > Pseudorasbora > Pseudorasbora parva. The sequence continues at coordinate 21,054,888 of NC_090172.1, forward strand.
ACCAGGTCAGCCATATGGGCAGCCTGTGCCACCTTCTGTCTTTGTGTGTATGAGTGAGAGACATTCAGGTATTGCTGGCCAGCAGCTGCGGTGAGAAAAATAAAATAAAAACTGACAGGCCAAACTGGACAGCAATGTATAGTTTCTCATCACATGCCGTACGGTGGTGAGGGTCATAGGCTGTATTTAGGATAAATTATATTCAGAGATAAAAGTTTTTGCATATAATTACTAAGCTTTGTCTGTATATAAATAGCACAATATGGCGAAATCATTTTTACCTTAGCTTAGTTTACTGAACAATTTCTCTATGCAAAGGGAATAATATAGTTGTGTATGTGGGTCAGCTCATCTAATAATTTATTCAAAAATAAAAACAAGAAATTATTACATTTAGATTCTGTTTATATATTTAATTAGAGTAACATATCTGTTATCTGCCAAGCTTAATTATTAACTTCATCATTTTGATATTATAAAGGAAATTATGTTTGCCCTGGTCAATTTGTCAACCACGTTATGCCAAACACATGATTAAGTGCTACACTTTAAGTAACCCATATATTTATGTGTTCTTTTATCTTATACTATAAAAAAATATTGTTGGTTTAACTAAAAAAAAAACAAGTAACCTGTTTGCCTTAAAATTTTGAGTTTATTGAAATAAAAAAAAGTTGTTGATACAATGAAGAAAATTTGTTTAATAAATAGAAACTCAAAATATTGTATCTGAACCACATAAAAAAATCATGAAAACAGCACAATTTGGCATGTTTCACTGCGTCATTACAAGTAAAACACACACAATTACCCAATAATGCTTACAAAATGTTTTAACAATATTTGAGTAAAGGTTGTAAATTCTCAAAAATGTTCAGTGCATTAACTCACATTTTTAATTTCAATGAACTAAAAATTTTAAGGCTATATATATATATATATATATATATATATATATATATATATATATATGAAGCAACTCAAGTTTTTCATTTTATATAAATTAGTTTTTTTATATGATATATAATATGAATTTTCATAAATATTTTAAAAATATATATATATAAAGGTAATTTTAGTGCCATTAATTAAACTTTTCTTGAAAACAATTTTATTTTTAATATTTTTTTTTTTTATTTTTTTTTTTTTACTCAAACACAAAGAGTAAATTTCATCCAAGAACTTGGCAACATTTTGTGTTTTGTTTTTCGTGGGCATTTTTTATGTCATTAAGCCATATTAGCTGTGCTGTGTTTTTCCTGTACACTTTTATTTTAACCCATCCAACTTCACCCCTCACTGGAGATCTCAGATAGCCAACACACCGTGCCAGTGCCTCTTTCAGTGTCATCAGCCACACTGAGCAGTGACCGGGTGCCCACGCCGGACGGCATCAGTGTCTGTGTGGGTCTTTCAATGTTCCATTCAATGATTCTGGACCTTGATTATAAACAGAAAGCAAGACTAGACACAATAGTGACCCCTGTTGGGCCGGGTTAATTTCAGTCGATGATTATTGAATATCTGCATACATCAGGTGTCAGCACATTGTTGTAAAGCTGTAAGTCGCAATGATTTGATTTAATCACACAGACAAACAAACCTCTGTGGCTCACTGTACCTTGGTCAGACATTACTTAAACATACTCTCTAAAAACCTTCTCACAAACCACTTAAAGCAGCACTAGGTAACTTTTCAACCTTCATAATATATTTTTTAAGACTCTTGTGATGATAAATGGACTTACAATAGGTTGAATGACACGTCTGCCATAGCCTGATGGGGTCTGTATCGTTTTTAATCGTACTTTTAAACTTCGGGTTTCGGGTAGTAACCCGAGAACAAAAAGAACTACAAAATTCGACTGCTTTATGGCATATACGTCACTTCCACCAACACCCACACTTCCTTACATTCAGACGTGCGAGCCCAACTTTGTTCGTCGGATAATATAGTCATGTCCGAAGCAGCACAGACACATAAGAAAGAAAAGGTTTTGTTGGAGGAAAGCAATACGAGGAAACGAAAAAGTGATGGGATTAAAGGCAGGACGGGGATCAAAATGTGACCAGTGTTTGCTCGTCGGCGTGAGCTGAAGGAAGCGTGCCCGACCGATGCTGTCCTGCTTGTTATGGTGATTACCTACCACTCAAACATTGAACTGAAGTATCATATAGATTCTGGAAAACGCTAACCAATAGACGACTATAATGACACTGGCTTGTAAACGTGAGCATCGTGATTATTTGGCATTTGAAAAAAATAAAACCCATGAAATTATATTCATATGACATGCTGAAGCATATGCCACTGACTGTAACGTTACCTGGGATGAAGACATTTCACACGCGACGCCAGAAGAACTCGAAATCCTCTTGCAGTGTTCAGGGGAACTGTTAGTGCTGCACCGACCAGCGGGACGCTTTTATGAAATTATTTGGCCCGCACCGCACCACTGTATATATTTTTACAACCCGCCGCGCACCCGCAACCATTAAATAGACATACGGGGTCCGCGGGTTATGAGACGAGCCACGCATCACTAGTTCAGGGCTATCAGGGTTGTCATGTCAACAAATGCACGCGCGATGGCATGCCCTGTTGTAGGATTACAGAGCTTACGACAGTAGTTGAGGACATTATTTTTTCCAAACTGTAGGGGGACCCCGAGAGGAAAAGTAGCCAAGTGGGGCTTTAAAGGGTTAGTTTACCCAAAATTAAAATAAAATTAAAATACTCACCCTCATGTCATTCTAAACCCACCTTTGTTCATGTTCTAAACAAATGAAGATTTTTTATACAATTATTATGAATGGAATTATGTCCCTCCATTGACAGCCCACACAACTTCTACGCAGTCTGTGAATTTGTCGTTTCAAGACGTTCATAAAAATATTTTAAAACAAATTCATATGAATAAAACCGTTGTGTCTAGATGCAAGATATGCAAGCTATGCAAGATATGTAAAAAAAAAAAAAAAAAAAAAAAAAAGCTTAAATTAAATATCTTCATCACAAGCGATCCAGTCTCTTGGAATAAACCACTCGATTTAATGTATGGATAAGGTTTAAAATCTCTTTATAAACTTTTTGAAGCATCAAAGTTGTAGTTGGGGAGACAGAAATCTTTTTGTTTGTGTTTCTATGATGAACAAAAATCTTATGTCTTAACAACATGAGGGTAAGTAAATGATGACAAAATTTAAAATTTAGGGTGAACAAACCCTTTAAGGCACTAAACCACTTAGTGTATTTAATTTATTCTCCAGGTTGGGAGTAGATGACAGCTGATGGGAATATTGGGTATCATTATGAGTTCCGAGATGTAGACCCGTGCGCTCCCAGGCTTTGAGGTCCAAGACTAATCAGTCAACCTTGTGAGAGTCAAAATTCCCAGGCCTTCAAGAGTCCCAAACGCAGCCGCTGTCCCACACACATGGATACTCCCCCTCGGTCCTCCCCTCTGTGCGAACGCACTCTCATCTTAATGAGCGTAGAATTGGAAATCAGGCCTGATTGTTCTTCGAGCGCCTGCCTGGAGGCACGTTAGCGCTGGATGGAGGACTTGGGCCCTGAGAAGTCATACGTTTCTCTCTTGTTTTATTGTGAGCAGATCAGGCTCCACAAAGGGCTCGTTAGCTGGTCCCCCTCCTCCTCTGTCTCTCTCTTTCCTCTTCACCAAGCGGCAGCTGATTATGAATATGGGCTTGGGGTTCTAATTGAAGAGCTCTTTGGTGAGGGGACGTGCTATGCCATGGGTTGGATTTTCAGTGCTTCCAATGGCTCGTCCCTTCTCCGTGGTTTAGGATCTCATGCTTTATAATACAAAGGCACGTCTAGGAGGGTTTGGTCGAGGGGTGGGAATCTGCAGGGACCTGCCACCAATATTATATAAATATCTGGGTCCTGATACAAAAATATATTTAGTGGATAATTATTTAAAACTGATATTGCTTACTTGTTTTTATTTTACTCTGCATTACTTTTTGTGCAGTTTTTATCTCGTTCTCATGTCTTTTGTTAAAAACAGAAGTAATTTTGTGTACATTGAGCTTTTTTATCATTATTTTTGTATTCTCATTGTGAATGATAGTCAACCTAATCTTTCTCAAAGTTAGTGAGAATATGAGAATATTAATTCCGCATAGTGATGTATAATAACGGAATATGGTAAAATATAGATTTTTTTCCTCACCCCTCATTTGGTCAATGAACGTGTTTAAATGGATTGTTTACACAAAAAGGAAAATTATGTCATTATTACTAGCCCTCATGTAGTTCCAAACATGTATAAATCGCTTTCTTCAGTGAGTTGACCTTGAATCACAATGATTAGTGAAGGAATTATTCATGTATTTGACTAAAATAAAGGATTTGTTGACAAATCGGAAATCTAGTCCTGTCTTATAAGTCAATATTTTCAGTCATAAAGGTTTTGAACAACATGAGGGTGAGCAAATAAGGTTAGAATCAAATATTTTTTGGGTGAACTATCCATTGTAAAGGTAAAGACATGGATTTGATTAATATAATTAATTAATAGCTCTCTTAGACAAACTCACATTTATGCACAGTTATTCAACTCTGTAATTTCAAACGTGCCATTAGAGAGAGGAGAGAGAGTTTTTGAGACCTGAATGGCCAGATTTATGCAGGTTCTAACGTGTCTGTCCTTTCTGTCCTTGAGAAGTGCTCAGTCACACTGTCAGCATCTCTCACACTGCGTTCAGGAGCCAAACCACAGCATGCCAAAACCTGAGCTCACCGCATGAATATCACCAACTCACTGTGTGCACAGTCGTAGTGCTGGAAAAAATAAAGATTATATTAAAATTATGCATTATGTCATTTCCTGCATGGTTTAATGTTTTGTGTGAACAGTTACATTGATTCTGAATGCTTCTGTACACAAATACTTCTCATAAGAGTAAATCCGCTTAATGTTGTGTAATAGATTTAGATTTCTTAGTTGTGTTTGTGGCATGATAAAGATTGGAGTACAAATGTAAAAATATCCCAGAACCTCCCAAAGTCTCTCTCTGAACTGTATTGTTAAATAAGCCTCTTTAAATACACACACACACACACACACACACACACACACACACACACACACACACACACACACACACACACACACACACACACACACACACACACACACACACACACATGTTGGTCTATGTGGTTTACAGGGACTCTCCATAGGCGTAGTGGTTTTTATACTGTACAAACCGTATTTTCTATCCCCTTACACTGCCCCTACCCCTAAACCTACCCATCACAGGAAACATTCTGCATTTTTACTTTCTCAAAAAAACATAATTTAGTATGTTTTTAAGGCCATTTGAATTATGAGGACATTTGATATATCCTCATAAACCACATTTATAGTGTAATACCAGTGTAATACCCATGTAGTTATACAAATTTGTGTCCTCATAAACCACATAAACAGGCTCTCTATCTCACACACACACACACACACACACACACACACACACACACACACACACACACACACACACACACACACACACACACACACACACACACACACACACACACACACTTGTATACATTTCCAGCAGAGGGCAGTCCCCATCTCTACAAACAAAGTACACTTGGCACTGCTACTGGCACAACTCACCGTTATTGTTTTTGTGTCCAGTGAGTAGGTGATAGAGGGGGAGAAATTTAAATACTGAGAGCTAATAAGCTGCTGTCTTTTGCTGCCCTGTTCTCAAGCTCACCACTGTGGCTCCAGCACAGCTTGTGTGTTTTGTTGTTGTTAAAGGTGTTTGATTTATGTGCTGATAATGTTATGAGGTCAGAACATCTTTGATTTTTTGACACTATGGTGGTTTTCTATATACCAGATTTAGACGTGTCAGATGGTTTCCTCTCGTCCATAGAAATGTTTTGTGCTATGGAATGTTTTATTAATTTTGTGCTAAAAAAATATGCTTAGACATTTGAATATTATTTGTAGCCATAAAGCATGGATTTTGTCTTTACACTTCGGAGAACCACTAGTTCTACTTATGTAAGCATTTCTGCATGAATTAGCTTTGTAAAACTATAGGCCTACATTTGCTTTGTTTTAAGAGATGCAAAAAAGATAAACTGTTCTGTAATGTGCACGATTGGTTTCGAGATCAGCTTTTAGGCAGAATAGGAATGCTTATTAATACCAGTTATGTTAACATTAAAACGTTTTTGTTTTGTGGTTTGAGGGTGGTCTGACATTAAAAGGATTACACTGTTTACATAAATACAAATAAATAAACATGTTTATATGTTCCTTCCACTGACCACAAACATTTTAAATATGAAAGAGGTACTATTTGAAATTGTTTAAAGGGGTGATGAATTGAGAAATCAAGTTTCCCTTGAACTTTTGATATATAAAAGGTCATGGCAATATACGATTATCCTGATCTGTATGTTTCAGAGCTAAAAACGTCCTTGTTAGTCAAAGAAAAGCTTTTATAAGCTTTAGACACCAGGCCCAGAAAACGACTGTGTGCTACATCGTGCAACGAAACACGCACGTGTAATTCAGTAGCCAATTCAGTAGCCCCGCCCACCGACTCATCAGATTCCTGTTGCATGAAGCTAGCTGAACAAACTCTGAGTTTTAGAGTAGGTTTAGAGTTGACAAATCCAGATTATTCCAACTTGGTTTAGATCAAGTTCAACCGTTTCTCAAAGCTCGGTATAAACGTTCTCTGTCAACTCAGGTTTAATCCAGAGTTTGCGATCAACTCTCAAGCGCGTGCACCTGAAAGTGTGACACGTGCGGCAAACAGCCATTACAGTGTCCGTTTGATTTCTCTTCTGAAGATTGAGAGATTGTTTTGAAAATTATTATGAAATAAAATGCGTTTACAAGGCAGGAATAAACACTGCTGCTGCAGCGAAAGTTTGAGAAGGCAGCTGAAAGAATATCTGACAATAACAATGCATGATGTTAATCAAAGAAATATGCCTAATGATTATAGGTTCACAAAGAGCTTAAATGAATACACAATGTTTAAAATAATCATGAATGCATGTATTATATTTATATGGCTTTTTTGTCAATCAATATCATTTATATGAACATATATTATTCAAAGTGATTATAATTCATATAACATAAATATAATAAACAATTAGCACCAAAAGAAGCAACATTTTATTTATATTTATATTTATACATCAAAACCCAGCCTTCAGGAGAGAGCATCAAAACCAGATGACCTGAGACAACAGTATAAAAAAAATTTAAAAGCCAGTTCATGACACCTTTTACTTTTGTTATTCAAGTTTGCGAGCAGCAAAATGTCTTAGAAATCTCTGCAAATTTCAATTAAATTAAATTAAATTAAAGACTGCTTTATTGGCATGAATGTAAAAATACAATATTGCCAAAGTGAATAACATAAATAATAATACATATTAACATAAATAATAATAATTGATGGTAATAATAAAGAAAACATTACAACACGGTATAACATAACTTGAACTTAAATAAACGGTGTGACAAATTAGAACATTTGATACCACAGTGTTTTAACATATATACACACACTAACACATACTGGGGGTCACTGTGGTGCCTCTCTTAAAATTTAAGTTAAAAATTCTCTCTCTCTCTCTCTCTCTCTCTCTCTCTCTCTCTCTCTCTCTCTCTCTCTCTCTCTCTCTCTCTCTCTCTCTCTCTCTCTCTCTCTCTCTCTCTCTCTCTTTCTCTCTCGGATATTAGCAGTGGTGGGGTGTGGTTTAGGTAGGTCAGAGAGTTTGGCATCACTGGAAGCCTTCTACATTCAGTAATGAATTCCCCAGGTCGGAATCCTGGGCTCTCCCGTTAAGATAAACAATGATTACACCTGGAGGGTAGAGTGAGGGAGTGAGTCTGTGTGAGTGAGTGAGTGTGTGTGCGCACGCGTGTGAGTGTGTTTAAATCAGTGGCAGGTGCAGCAGCAGATCAGGCCTCATTAGCAGCACCTTCTGCCACAACAGGCCTTCAGCAGATGGGTGTTCCACCCTCGTACACTACCTCACCTCATATGGCATGGGCGTTTGTGTGCATGTAGGGAGGGGGTATTAAAATCAGCCTTTATAATAGTTGCGTACAGGCTGAGGCAGCAATGCAGTGGATCTGCTGGCTATTCCTGGCTTTCATGTCCGTGATCTTGTTTTACTCAGCTCTGTGCTGCGGCATTTAAATCAGAAAGCCTGAAAGGTGAAATCTGTTGACACGTAGAATGACCAGTTGATCTTCCTAAAAACACCTCAACAAAATGACTAGCATGTTAGAAGCTTCCAAAAGCACAGTTATTTGAGACAGTGGCAAAATGAAACAGCAGAGCAGACTTGTGTTCTCTTTCATAGGTTCACTCAACGCAAGCGTCGCCCCTCCCGCTCAACACCTTTGAGCTATACTGGCGTGTGCGCCATCTTCTCCCCAGATTTCTCTGCCTTCACGAAGTGGTAGCATCGCTCCCTTCGGTGCGGTGTTACACCCCAGGCTGTAAAAGAGCAATGGCTACAGGCTACTAAGCACACCGCACATGCGGTTGGATGCTCAATGGCTAGGTTAGTGGAAACTGAAATTTAGCCAAGTCCCAGTCGGCGGCTTTCAGGCAGTTCATGCCTAGAAGAACGAGGGAGTCGTCTAGCACCTCCCCTTTCCAGCCCAGAGAGCATCCTCCATTCAAGAAAGATTTTCATTCCGGAAGTAGGAGTGACCAGAGTCATCCCCCACCTGCCACGGTTTGAGGAGCTCGTGGTCGCCCCTTTCCACACCAAAGACCTTATCGGCGCCTTCAGATGAAGCGGCCTGACGGTAAGCCCTCCACTCCAGCTCCGCCAAGTCGATCCTGACCCTCCGGGTCAGATGCTATGGGCTGGGTCAGACCCCCGCCCAGTCCGCCTCGAGGAGCGGGGTCGGCTCAAACTTGTGAGACTCCAAAGTGAGGGAAAGGAGATGCTTTCCCCCTGAGTTCGTTGAATCATATCTCCACTACCCGTATCTTAGGAGACATGGCCTGTTCTCTCCAAGGGTCAGTAAACATTTTGTTTCCCACTCAGGTCATTAGAGCCTCCACGCCGCATATGGACGCAGCAGGCTTTCCATTGCGGCCGGACAATCCTTCCACGAAGATCCAGCTCGGCACCCTAAATCAGGTATGCCCACTGCACTTCACTACTCGGCTTCCTTTTTCTCACTTCACTCAAGAGTGGAAGCATCTGCCAGGAGTATCGCCATGGGTCCTATGCACGATTCAGCTGGGCTACACTCTTCAGTTTTGCCGCAACCCCCCTTGTTTCAGCGGGGTCTTCCATACTGTAGTAAACAGTCCAGGGAGCTGGCGAAAGGGTGAACACCTACAAGAGTGTTCTCCTACCATCCCAACAGACCACCTTTTTAGGGGTCTGTCTGGATTCCGTGTCAATGCAAGCCTGCCTGGCTCCTGCCCGGATTTCCAGTATTACAACATGTCTGGCCAGCTTCAAGCCCGGCCATCATGTTTCTGTAGGGACATGCCACAGGCTTTTAAGCCTCATGGCTGCAGCCTCCCAGGTCCGTCCTCTGGGACTGCTTCACATGAGGCCCTTCCATTGATGGATGAAACACGTAGGGGCCTGATCTACAGGATCTCCCTGCCGCCTAATGAGGGTGTCGCAAGGTTGCTTCGAGCCCTATCAGTGTAGCAAAACCCTCATTATCTCCAAAGAGGTGTCAACATGGGGGTCATCTTCCATCGGCAGATGGTTACGATGGACACCTCTCTCACCAGTTGGGGTGCGATGTTCGAGGGCCATCCAGCATGCAGAGTCTGGACTGGGGAAACTCTGGCCTGGCACATAAACTGCCTAGAGCTGAGAGCGGTCTTCCTGGGCCTTCGACATTTTCTCCCTTTCCTCATGGGACACCATTTCATTGTCAGGACAGACAACATGGCAGTGGTGTCTTATGTGACTCGCCAAGGGGGCTCACAGTCGCGCAACCTTTGACAGGCATGCGCGCCATCTCCTCCTGTGGGCCCAGGGAAAATTCCTTTCCCTCAGGGCAGTCCATGTCCCGGATTTCTGAACCTTGCTGCAGACTTCCTTTCGAGGCAGAAGCTCAGGTCAGGGGAATTGATGCTGAATCCTCTCACAGTAGCCCAAATTTGGGAGCAGTTCGGCAGAGCGGAGGTGGACCTCTTCCTCACAAAGGAGTTGTCCCAATGCCCTCTTTGGTTCTCTCTAAGACCTGGGAGTGGATGCGTTCGCTCACCCCTGGCCTCGGCTGGTTCTCGGAGATGGCCTTGGTTCTCGGAGCTGATGCCGCTGGGAGTGGATGAGTTCGCTCACCCCCGGCCGAGGCTGAGGCTCTATGCGTTCTTGCCCATCAAATTGATTTTGGCAGTTCTGCACAGAGTGAGAGAGAGCAAGGCCAATCTTCTGCTGGTAGCACCATTCTGGCCATCTCAGACGTGGTTCTCGGAGCTGATTCTTCTTCTGGACTCCCCTCCTTGGGAGATTCCGGTCAGAGAGGATCTGCTTTTACAGCTTCAGGGCAGGATCTGGCATCCTCGTCCCGAGATTTGGAAGCTGTGGGTGTGGCCCACCAAAGGCCATCAGTCTTGAGTGCTGGTCTGCCTGCAGACGTTCAGGAGACCATTGCTAATGCCAGAGCCCCCTCTAAGAGGAAGCTTTATTCTTCCAAGTGGAAGGGTTTTCAGGCATGGTGCTCAGCCCACAATAAAAGTCCAGTCGACTGCCCTATCGGTTCGGTTCTGGAATATCTGCAGGAGAGGTTTGCAGCCGGGGCGGCAGCTCTATGCTCAGAGTGTATGTAGCAGCTATCGCTGCTCACAGGGAGTTGGATGAAGTCCCTTTGGGGAAACAAATGCTTGTCTTGTCTTTTATGAGAGGGGTCAGGCGCCTGAGACCAGTTTGCCAGTTTGCTTTTGGTTAAAGTTTCTTTAAGGCCAATAAGTGCCCACGGTTTTGTCCACCTCTATCCGTTCACAGGTCACCACCCTCCACTCTTTCCACCCCCCACCTTTCGCTTCCTTGGAGGACGAAAAGCTGCATTTGCTCTGCCCGGTTAGGGCATTGAAGCTGTACGTTGACCGTTTGGGTGGTTGGAGGAAGTCTAACCACCCAAACGGGCATTGAAGCTGTACGTTGACCGTTTGGGTGGTTGGAGGAAGTCTAACCAATTGCTGGTGTGTTTCAGAGTCAGCCGCCATGGGCTTGCCACGTCGAAGCAGAGAATTTCACATTGGGTGACAGAGGCTATCTCTTTAGCTTTAGAGGTGTGCAGAGTTCCTTCATCTCTGGGCATTCGGGCACATTCTACTAGAGCTGTTGCCTCTTCTCAGGCGCTTTCCATGGGGGCTCTCTTGGAGGACATTTGTGTGGTGGCAGGTTGGTCCTCACTGCACACCTTTGTCAGATTTTATAATCTAGATCATGACATGGCTCCGGGTTCGCATGTTCTGGCGGCTTAAATCCAGCCATTCAGGTCTACCTGACGTTTGTGTCAAATGTGGCAGATGCTTGGCATGTGTGGTATACTATTCCCCATATGCGTCACTACGCAACATTGAGTGAACCTATGAAAGAGAACGTCTCAGGTTACTCACATAACCTATGTTCTCTGAACAGGGAACGAGATGCTGTGTACACTGCCAAGCTCGCCACACTGCTGACAAGCCGCAGAGAAATCTGGGGAGAAGATGGCACGTGCACCAGTATAGCTTAAAGGTGTTGAGCAGGAGGGGCGGCGCTGTGCCATCAGCCAATGAATTGGCGTTATTCTATAAGGGCTTCAGACAATTGGCCTGCCCAGGGGAGTACCCCATACACTGTAAAAAAATAAAATAAAATAAAAAGTGCAAATTTTGAACTTTTGCAGTATAATTGACTTGGAGGTTTAAGTTATTTCAACTTAAATTATGTTAAACTGACTTTAAAAAATTAGTTCCATCTTGTATTACTCGTAAAAACAAGTTTAAAATGTCTTAACTTATTTTGATCAGTTAAAACAATGTAAAAACATTTGTTGTCATAACTTATTGAACATATAATTTTTTACAGTGTATGCGTCACTATGCAGCGTCTCGTTCCCTATTCAGAGAACATAGGTTACGTCAGTAATCCGAGACGTTTTGAAGTGTTTTGAAATCAGCCATTGCTATATAAGTAATTATTTAGTTGTTATTGTTTTTTTTGCACACAAAAACTATTCTCATCGCTTCATAGAATTATTGAAGAACCACTGTAGTGAGATGGACTTTGTAACAATGTCTTTAGTGCCTTTTATGGGTCTTGAGAGAGGAAATTATATTGGTGTTAATGGAGGCCTTTCTGAGCCATCGGATTTCAACCAAAATATCTTAATTTATGTTCCGAAGATGAACGGAGGTCTTACAGGTCTGGAAAGGCATGAGGGTGAGCTAACCCTTCAATAAATAAATACCAGCTGGTCCTAAATGGAGCAGCTCCTGGTTCTTCTTACTAGAACCAGGAAGTATTAGCCCGGCTCTGTCACTACAACATATACAGTTTAAAATCTTGCTAATTACTTACAAAGCACTAAATGGTTTAGCTCCCGAGTATTTGAGCGAGCTCTTAACACATTATACTCATGGCATATACATAGAACATTATCAATTTATATTTTTCAAATCAGTTAAATTACATCATAAGAAGAATGACATCTACACTAATATTAGTGTTTCTGTTTATCCCGAGGTTTACTGTAGTCAACCGGATCTGGGCCATATCCAGATCAGATGGTGGATATATGGAACCTTTTAGGAATTCATTCTTTATCATTTGTTTTGTCCTTTCCGGATTAAGTATTTCATATTGAAAAAAAAAAAATTCACTGCATTATTCAGTGTATTCAAATGCATTTATGAATGCATGTGAATAACACACAATTCAAGATATGGGGGTTAGAAAATGTATATATTTATATCATTTAATAGTGCCATTTCAGTTTTTCTCCTCCAAAAATCAGCATGATTAAAATGTGATATTAAGTTAACAGTTTAAAGGGTTAGTTCACCCAAAAATGAAAATTATCTCATTAATTACTCACCCTCATGCCGTAGACACCTGTAAGACCTCCTTTCATCTTCGGAACACAAAAGAAGATATTTTAGTTGAAAGCTGATGGCTGAGCAAGGCTTCAGATAGGCCTTCATTAACATTCAGTACATTTTTTACTCACTCGACCCATAGAGGCACTAAAAACGTTGTTACAAAGTCTATCTCACTGCAGTGGCTGTACAGTTATGTTACTAAGTGACGAGAATAGTTTTTGTGCGCAAAAAAAAAAAAAAATCGAAATAACTACTTTATCCACTAAGTTATTGTCTTCCGCGTATGCCTCGGACGTGAACTCATGAAGCACCACGACGCATGCGCGAGAATATGACGCTGTCCGCCGTTCGGACACCTGACCCAGAAGAGGACGTTTGTTTACAAGCAGATGAAGGTAAGACACTCCGTATCTAAGCTGTTGAATTATACACCGATCGTGCTTTAGTTCTTGGCTTAGTGGTCAAAATGGGGCGGCTAAAGTGTGCATTTCCTGGATGCCCGAACCGTGAGAATCGACCAGTAAACGTAAAAGTGCTGTATCAAATCTGAGAAATGAACGGCTCACATTTCACTATTTCCCATGGAATGATACTGAACGCATGAAGCTATGGCTGCTGGCTGTCCATCGGGATGTTGATTTACCGCTTCGATACATCAAGCAGTTGAAATTGTGCGGTGCACATTTTTCACCAGACAACAGCTGTGCCCAGCCTTTTTTTACAAAACAAAGAGGTATGAGTGGAATCGTAATGGGGAGATCGTTAAGGGATAAAGCAACGATACAGCAATGTAGTATATGATTTCATTTTTTAAAATGTTATAATGCTTTGGATGAATATGTAAAGTACATTATTTACTATATTACTGAGTTACTAAACATGAGACTATGAATGATTCATCACAGCCCAGTCGGGTCTATATTTGAAACGGTCAGCCGGGTCCGGGTTGGGTCCCAATATATTACTTCGGGTCCCGGGTCTGTTAACGTTGTGGTGTATGTAATCGATAGGACTCGGAGAACACCTGGCCGTGAGAGTCAAATTGCTAAATTAGAATAAGAAAAGTGTGAGCCGGGAAATGAGGTTTAGAAATATACAACAACAACACAAGCTCTCTCGCTCTTTTGCTCGTGCTCTCTCAGCCGTTTAGAAAGCGGGCAGATTTGATGCATGTGCGGGGTAATAATGTACTCAAAATTATATTTCAAATCAGCAACAAGACCTTAGGTGAACTGTCACATAAATGTTTTCTGTGATGCTCAAATTGCTTAAAAAAGCTCATATTTCAGGTTGCTCCAGCGGACGCGAGAGTGCAGTCTCAAGCGCGTGTCATGTTTCTATGGCAACCAGAGCTTCCGCAGTGACTCTAATGACTTTAAAAATAATATGAATGAGCCGTCTTGTTTAATCTTAAAGTTCTGATAGTCAGACTCGGCTCAGAGAGATTATGGCAAATAAGTAATGGCACTGAACGAGCAATAGTTATTAGTTCAAAAGCAAACAATTACAGAGCAATCACAATCAGGTACAAGGAAGAAAGACAACGGCTATATCGTTAGGTAGGCTGAGACAAAGTTATTTTTCGCAGCTTGTTTATTAACTTGTTAACAGCAGTTTATTGTGTAATATGAGACAACCAGGTCCAGTCGGGTCTGTGTCTTCCCGCTGGGTTCGGTTCCAGCTATCAAATAATAGACGGGTCCATATCGGTTCTGGGTATTATATTTTTTGCATTTCTCGGATCTGCACGGGTCCAGTTTTTGAAATAATAGACGGGTCCGGGTTGGTTCTCTGTAGAACATCGTGGGTCTCTTTGGGTATGAATTTCTGGACCTGTTAAGACCTCTCTGTTTTACAGTAATGTTAGCTTATGGCTGTGTTTGTGTTGCAGCCGCTTCCATCTCTTCTAGTTCATTATTTGTATACTCCGGTTCGAATAAGTACGGATGAACAAAAAAAATGCAAATCCTTCTCTTCGTAGAAATCATCTGACATATTGACGAATGATGTAAAGCACGATCAGTTCAGAATTCAACAGCTTAGATACTTCTAAGGTCTTCCCTTCTTCTGCTTGTAAACAAGCGTCCTCGCTTCTGGGTCAGGTGTCCGAACGGCGGACAGCGTCATATTCTCGCGCATGCGTCGTGGTGCTTCGTGAGTTCACGTCCGAGGCATACGCGGAAGACAATAACTTAGTGGATAAAGTAGTTATTTCGATTTTTTTTTTGCGCACAAAAACTATTCTCGTCGCTTAGTAACATAACTAACGCAAAGAGTGATCTTTTGCAAAGGGAAAACAAAGAGTGCAGTGATTTCCAGTGTGGATGCCACGGAATAAATAAATAACCAAAGCACTGTTAAAATGCCCCTGCAAAGCTGACCACAAAAAGGACTGCCAGTTATAAATATAGCGATTTTACTGGCAATTCTCATTTGTATGTGAATTTGTAGTGCAATGAGTTCTAGAGACTATTATAATTTAATGTATTAGAATCTTAAAATAAATGACAGCACAAGAGATGTACTGTAACTTATTGAGCTGCTAATCATGTTTTCATGTCTGTAATGGCACATCATGTCTTTTTAAAGGTAAAAAGTCCTACAGTGTGACTTTTTTAATTTTTTTTTATTATTATTTTTATATAAATTTATAAAATAAATACTTTATTTATTTGTTTGTTATTATAAATGAATGATTAGCTGAATATTTTCAGCAGGATTATAAGAAACAGGAGCACCACAGAGTTAACAGACACCTGCATTCAAATATAATATTAGTTTTAATCTTTGTCTCTAAAATATTCTCTTTCTATTGGAGTGTTTTATAAAACCTGCATTTGACACCAACCATGCCAAAATAGTTTAATGTCAAAAAATGGCAATAATGTTGATACTGATGTTTAACACCCTTGTGCATACCCCGCTGGGATGTTGAAGAAACTGAATACTTTTCGCTATGAGAGGGACTTTATTTTATATCATAAACTGTCAGATTCAGTCAGGCAAAAGCTGAATAATTTGTGGACATAAAACAAACCTTTGTGAAAAGGAACCCTGCTCTTGGAAAGATGGGGAATAAAGATGGCTGGTCGCACCATCTGAAAACCTATAGTTATTCTGTAGCCTAGATAATTGGGCCTTTGCGGACATAGTGCTTGTTTCTAACTCAGCCCTACTTACAGCTCAGATCTGCCCGTGTGATGCAGCAGTGTGGAATCACTCTAATGGATCAGCTCTCTTCGGCTCGAATCCATTGGTTTTGGCACAACACTCATGCAGGCCCGGTTCTACGGGGGTGCTAGAAAGTGCTAAGCAACCTCAAATGCAAGCAAAAGCACCCTCAGTTGACACAGTAATAATATTAGCGAAACAGATTTGGCAGATTTTCACATTTGTGTCCGAGCTCTGGAGAGCATCAAATGCATCTTATTTACAGCATGTTTTTGCAGCGGTGAATGGTGTAGCCAATTACAGATACAGCAGTTATTGATGCAGCCAATCGCAGATAGTTGTTGATTTCTAGAACACGATCAGAATCTCACCACTAGAAACGGCAGTTTTTATTCAGTGCTGAATTAATGCAGGCTCGCAAAACCTCTTAATAACAAACAAAGTCAAGCCACTATGTAAGTAAGAGATTTATTGTTGACAACTGAATTTTTATAACGAAACTTTGTGAGATCACGATGAACTGACAAAGCAACAGCAATGTAGTGATCGTAGCGATCTTGGCTCTCTTTCGAGGCTACAGTCATTCATTGATAAAATCGATGGCCAATATTGCATGCTGCAAAGCATCGGCATTGACATCTAAATATAAAATGGCAAACTGCACGAGACAGAAATATCCCCCTGAAACCCAGAATAGAGGTTTGGCATCAGTAGAGGACATTATTTAGCAAATTTCTCTAACAACATAGTTGTCTGTATATTCTTATAGAATAAGACATTCTTATGAAAATATTATTACATCCCAAAACACCTTAAAAATGCAAATTATAAAGTAAATGGCTATGTTGGCCATGGCCATGTTTACACATATTGCATTAAGTAAAAGGGTAGCCTACTATTCCATATATTTCATAACATTGAGAATCATCTTTATACAAAGTTTGGGTAAAAAATTGGTGAATTAAAAAAAATCCCATTGTATTCATGTCTTTTAATTTCCTCAATAAATTAGTTCTGGTGTCTTCTGTATAGTAGAATATATTGCATATAACAGGAAAAAAATAAAAATAAAAATTTTGTTTTTATGCCCCAAACGGAGGGGGAAAAAAAATCTAAATTCACAAAACCTTTTTTTCTGGTTCTCAGGAAGATGACATGTTAAAATAATAGTAACGCATTAAAGCACTGTAAAGGCAGACTAATAGATGAATTGACAATTTGTAGCAAAATATTTTTGAAATACCAATTATTGGTAAATGACCTGTTAAAAAATAATCATACATTTCTACACTGCTATGGTGGAGCTGTTGCTTAGAGCACCCACAATAATTTCAGAAGCGCCCTCAGTGATTTGATTCTGAAACCGGGCCTGCACTCATGTAGCTTTTGGCTTAAAGTCGGCCATTCCTGACTGAGTCTGGTCCTTGGCCAGGTCAAGATGAGAGATGTTGGTGTGTAAATGTGTTGCAGTGTGCAATTGCTGAGCCCAGGGGTTCCCTTTAATCAAAGATGACCAACATTTCCAGGAAAAGTTTTGAATACACAACCTCCTAAATATGGCTAGACATGCTTGTGTTTTTGTGTTTGTTTTGCTCCAATTCAACATAAATACAAAATCAACACTATTTTCTTTCTTAATTCATTTTCCTGATCTTATTGTCCGCAGTTATTGGTGCACGTTGATTCAAATAGTGTTTGAATCATAATTCATTTATCTTTTTTTATGGAAATGTAATAACTTACTCTGACTCTGAAAAAATTCCCTCTGGCTGAAGTCACAAATCACTTTTTCAACCCCTGCTCTCCAATCACCTGGCCTCCACGGTTATGGAAAGCCAACTTTTTATGATTCAATCAGTTCCCACTGTATAAAATCAATGTGTGATCTATATTTTTTCTTGCTGAATATCCTGCTTAACTCTGAAATGCATTATTACAATGGAGTTTATAAGTCCCCTGCTGTTTTATGTATCCATGCCATTTAGCGGAATGTAAGTCCATTTGGAAAATATGTGAGTGAGACAAATTTATTTTAAGGACCTTATTTAATTAAAACACTAATTAAATATGTTTAAATAGCTTACACAACAAAATATTTAATTCTTTATTCATTCTTTACAGAGTAGACAGTATTGTCAGAAAACATGACTGATGATAAGATTAAATAATTGTGTATATTTTTATTGTATTGACAATTAATAATACATGTCAAAACTGTTGTCCTCAATATATATTTTTTTTAATTTAACGCAATTAACGCATATAAATTACAGAGTAATTCACACTGAGCATCTACAAGCACCCTGGTAGGGGGACATTTCCATTCTAACTCTTTAATGCAATTTTGCTTCTCTGTTTGTGATCAGGCCATTTTAAGCCGTTAAACTCTGGAAAAGTTATCAGGGATCCAGTAATCAAATTCATTCAAATAGTCCAAAAACATTGCTAATGTAAAGAAGGCAAGGCTGATTATATCAGCCATATCAGAGAGAATTTAAATTCATATTGCGGTTTTAGTGAATTTTTAATTCCAGTGTGTGCTTTAAAGTCTGTTGGATGGCCTTATTTCAGGCATTTAACTTTTTTTTTTTTTTTTTTTTTTTTTTTTTTAACTATGCATAAACCTTATTTTCTTAAAACTCCTAACTTTTATGTACATATTTCTCACATATTACTGTAGCTCTGTTTGTACTGAATACAGTGTAATCAGACTTTAGCCATTACTATGAGCTAACTGAAAAAACACAAATGTCAGAGCATGTCAAACATCTTCAGGGCCACAAATTAGCCTTGTGGTTCAGAGGGTTAAAATACAAGAGATTGTTTCTGAAGAACATCATTTTAGTGACGTATATGTCACACTGTAAGAGCACGAGAGTCGTATATTATATTTATATTGTCGTTATATTGAAGCACAAAGAACAAACCGTATGTGTGCATTCTAGATCAGCAAGTCAAGTCAAATCACCTTGATTTATATAGCACTTTTTACAAGTCCAATTGTTTCAAAGCAGCTTCACAGTGTTAACAGGAAAATAATGCAAAATAATTTGATTCGGCTGTACAGCTACTCTGGAGAAAATAGTTATGTTAATGAAAACGGTAGTGTTAATGCGGCCAGATCGGTAATATAGTTGGCATTTAAGTGTCCCTAACTGAGCAAGTCAAAAGCCAAAGGCAACAGTGGTAAGGAATCAAAACTCCTTCAGGGCCAGAATGGAGAAAAAACCTTGGGAGAAACCAGGCTCTCCTCTGGCCCAGGAACAAACAGTGTATGATTATAATTCTGGCAACATTACGGAGAAACACAACTGATGAAAAGACAGGCTGGTGTACAACAAGCAAATCATTAGTACAACGGGGGGGGGGGGGGGGGATAAAAGTAGTTAGCAAAACGCTATGTGCTAACGGCACATACCTAGAACTGCTGAAGCAAACAGACAAAAAGAGGAGGATACGGACGTGGCGCATCCCAGGCTCAAGCCAACCAGCCCTGAAATAGTACACCCACACTACTGATTGGTGGACATTAGCATCAATCACATCCCAGACTTAAACCAACCAGCCACGAAATAGTACATACTCGCTACTGATTGGTGGACATGAGCATCAATCACCACCCTTACCTCATACATACGGTCACAATCATGCAATGCAAACTGCATGTCTAACATTTAGTGATCGTACACATGCAATCATAATTGGCTGCCCCATTAGTTACCAGGCACTTCACTTCATCCATTTAACCCACTCCTCCATGAGCTTCAAGCTCCAAGTAGTCAAGTTCTCAGCAGTATGTGCTGTTCAGGAAATGCTCCACTCCTAGCAAAATATTGCAGAGCTCATCATTTTCATCAATGAAATGGCAAGTTACTGCTAGGTAGGCATCCATGTGTAGGGATGTCCATATGTCCAATGTAAGGCTTACATCCGCAACTTTCTAAAAACGCATTTCATCTTAAAAATCACTCATTGTGTACCCGCGATATGCACCAAACTGGTCAGCGATTTTCCCGTCTGCTATCCACACTCTTTCACCCCTGTGCTCTTCATTCTCACTCTCTTTAGATTTCACCCATCCAAACTCGCACGCACACACACACACACACACACACACACACATTAACATACGCATTCTCACTCTCTTTAGATTTCACCCATCCAAACTCGCATACACACACACACACACACATTAACATACGCATCCATTTCACGTTTGAAGACCTTTTACTTTTCATATACCTCAGTTTTGAAGTTATTTGTATGTGTATCGATATGACATTTTATTTTATTTATTTCTTTGATTGTTTTTGTTTTCTTGTTACACAAAGGTGCTGTTTGTTTTGGGTCTAGGAAAACGTCCACGGTTACTGCTGACGACGCTGGAGCTTTCTATTTCAAGGGAAATAGCCTTATCGTCGCACTGTGTTACCCTGTAAACTAAAAAGAAAAGAAAAAAAAAAAAAACAAAGAGAAACTTTCTCAGTTTGAAATTGAGCTGTTATTTTTTTTTTTTTAACGCTTTTTGTTGTTGTTCATTTTGTCTATGCAAATTGTTTTTTATTTCATTTTCTGGACATTCATTAAATTAATTTGAGCAGTAATCTGGTTTCCTATTTTTGTTTTCTGCTCCTATGTACTGGTGGTTTTTAGAGCTATCTGGGAAAATGTAAATTTGACAGTTTTAACTGTCTGGCGCCCGAATCAATTAGATAAACAGCAAATAATTTTGCCATCGGGTGTACCACCGTTACATAAGTGGCGCCCGAACAGGGACTTGAATTATTTGAAAGAATTTTGAAAAATTGTGTCTTGAAACTCCTTTCTATTTTTGAAGTAATGATTTTCTGTTAGTGTTAGTTGATGTTGAAAGGAATCTTTCATTGTTTTGGTGCTCTGTTTTTTTCACATTGACCATACATTTACTGATTTGAATTTTTCGCATTACAATTCATATCATTTATTGACTTTGACAAACAAAACCAATATGGCTACTACCCCTAGTTCACCCTCAGCTTCTATAGTCATTGACCCTCCTGACATAGCAACTCCATTATGGCCACCACAACCGAGATTACCATCTCATGTTCCTACTTTCCAAGCTACACCCACTCAGTTTAGTAGCCCCCAATTAAGGTCTCAGGTGCACTTTACCCCCATGCCTCCAGGTGTCACTGCTCCGTTCCTTCCAGACCCTATGCAACTCTGCACGCCATCTGAAGCCACACCACCTTCATTCGTGTCACAGCATGGGTTACCTGGATATCTTCCCACACCTGGAAGGGACATTTATCAGCTCCCTGCTCATGCACAAGGTAACTGGGATTATTTGTTCGATTTCTTGAAACGGCAAAATAAAATTGTGACAGACCTTACCCAGGAAGTCAAAAAAAACCACTTCCTTGCATGATGCACAGTTAATAACCCTAAATGCAAAAATTGAGTCCAACCATCAGCATTTACTGAACACAATAACTAAACACAAACTTGATGAGGAAGAAAGCACAGACAAATTGACTAAAGCCATGAAGACGATGATGACGGGAGAACTTCAGAAAAGTGAAGGTACTTTGATTTCAGAAATTCGTTTCATGATTGAACAAGCCCAATTGTAGTTACAGAAGGATATTCAAGTGACAAAAGACAGCTCACAGAAAGAATGCCAACAGCTCTCCAAAGAGATTAACGGTTGTAACACTCACCTAAAAGCCTTGAGTACTCACTTCCAAGAACTGCGACTGGATATGAGTAAGCACCTCCAATCATCATCATTAGTCAATGAGAGAATTGCCACTGTCCCTCAAAGTACAAACATTTCTCGATTTTCACTTCCTCCATTAGTGATTCCAAACATCGCGCATCAGACCCCTGTTGTAAAAAGTGATCATTTGAAATTAACCTTTCCAACATTTGCAAGACCATCGGATGACACTGACCCACTGTTATACTTAACACATTGTCAAGATTTTTTTTCCTTACATCCCTTGACTGATGTTGATATTTTGGCCACATTTCGCACAGTTCTTTATGGTACTGCTCGTGATTGGTGGGAGGTTGCCCGAACTTCTATCACATCATGGAGTGAATTTGAAGCTGCTTTCCTCTCTGCTTTTCTTTCAGAAGACTATGAAGATGAGCTAGCAGAGCGAGTCAGAACAAAAATACAGGGAGAAAAAGAATCCATCAGGGATTTTGCTTTCACTTATAGAGCCTTATGTAAACGTTGGAAACCTACTCTAATAGAGAGTGAGCTGGTAAAAATGATTCTTAAGAACATTAAACCATACCTCGCAAGTCAACTACGTAGTAGGGTAAACACAGTAGATGAATTAGTGAAGTTGGGCATTCAACTAGAAAGAGATCATGCACAACAGATACATTACGAAGGACGTTTTACTCACTCTACCCCACAAAGACCTACTTCAAATCATCCTGCTGAAAAACCTCCAGTCCAGTGTTGGAGATGCAAGGGACAACACCTGCCTGGAAACTGTCCACTCTATTCCACCCTTCAGCCTATGCATTCTTCTTCCAGTCAGCATCTTGTCTCATATCTCCACCTATCCTGGGTCATCCAGATCTCAAATATCCATTTGTGGTCTACACAGACGCTAGTGGTACCGGTCTAGGAGCAATACTTACTCAAAGAACAGAATTGAATCAAGAAGTGGTCATTGCTTATGCTAGTAGAGCATTGAACAAGGCTGAAACTCATTATTCCACCACTGAAAAGGAATGCCTTGCTGTGGTTTGGGCATTAGAGAGATGGCAGCACTATCTTGAATCAAAATTGTTCACCATTGTTACTGACCATTCACCATTGCAGTGGGTGATGAATTCCACTAGGTCCACAACTTGTCTGATCCGTTGGGTGCTCCGCCTACAAAAAAATTGATTTTGTGATAGAATATCGAAAAGGAAAACTCAATGTTGCTCCAGATGCTTTATCTCGTATGCATGTCAAACCCGAATGTTGCATGTTCACCACTCACCAAGAGGATCTTGCACTGCCCATTTCTCTTGATGTCCTCTGGGAAGAGCAGCACAAGGATCCTGAGATCACACACATTTTTCAGTCAATGGCCGAAACTGATTACGCCCTGAAAGAGAAATATGAAGTAGTAGAAGACAAAGTGTATCACATCACTCACCTCTCTGACAGCCAAACCCATTAACGAGTGTACGTCCCTCGAAGTTTGGTTCAGGTTGTTCTTCAGTACTATCATTCGCATCCCCTAAGTGGTCACATGGGAATCTACAAGACATACAAGAGAATTCACCATGTTGCTTACTGGCCCGGAATGTGGACAGATGTAAAAAAGCATGTCAAGAATTGTGTAAAATGTCAAACCCTCAAAAATGAGAACAGTAAACCCGCCGGGAAAATTCAACAAGTCACCACCACACATCCAAATCACATGATTGGAGTTGACATTATGGGACCCTTACCTCGGAGTACTCACCAGCACGAATATCTCCTTGTCTTCGTAGATTACTACTCCAGATGGGTTGAGATGTTCCCTATGCGAAACGCCACAGCACAAACTGTTGCAGGCCTTCTTCGAAAAGAAGTTCTGACCAGATGGGGCGTACCTGATTTCCTTTTATCTGATCGTGGCTCTCAATTTATGTCAGCTGTCTTTAAGGAAATGTGTGAAAGATGGAGTGTAACACAGAAAATGACTACTGCTTATCACCCTCAAACCAACATGACTGAACGTGTGAACCGAACACTCAAGCAAATGGTTTCAGCATACGTTGACGATCACCACAAAAAATGGGACCTATACTTACCAGAGTTGAGGTTTGCCCTTAATTCCACTGTCCAAGAATCTATTGGAATGCCGCCGGCTGAACTTCACCTAGGAAGAAAGTTACATGGACCCATGGATAAGCTACTACAAAGTTCTGCTATAAGTCCCATCGAGCCGGCATATGAACTGGTAAAACACTTAAGTCACTTGAAATCAAGAGCAAAAGAATCCTGTAAGAAAGCCCAGTTAAGACAACTCAGAAGTTACAACAAAAGAAGAAGAGAGGTAACTTTCAAAGAAAAGGACCGTGTATGGCTGAGGAATTTCCCACAGTCTAGCGCAGCTCACAGTTTTAGTGCCAAACTAGCTCCGAAATGGAAAGGACCTTACCGGGTGATTATGCAGCTTGGACCTTTAAATTACCGTGTATCTTTAGAAGCCACAGGTGAAGATGTACGTACAGTACATGTGTGTAATTTGAAACCATGTTTCCCCACTGCAGAAGAGTTGGACGCTACACAAAAGCAAAGAATCCTTGAAATATTCAATGACTCCAGTGATGAAGAAGAATTCCAGGGGTTTTAGAACTTCCTCTATTGTTTTTTTTGAAAAGGAAAAAAAAAAAACTAACCATGGGTTTGTTTGTTTTTTTTTCTCTCAGGGGGAGAGAAAGTGTAGCAGAGCAGCTGGAAAACACTGTTTATTTTATTATTATTATTATTTGAGCCGAGCATCACAAGGGGCGTGGAAATTGAGGTGAAGCAGCATATAAATAGGAGGATCTTCAGTATCCGACACGTTATTTTCCTGAGGCGGATTTGATGTGACGCAGTGATGACGTAAGGATGTGAGGTTCCTGTCTGTGGCCTTCGTATGCGCTCCAACTCTGAGACGAGGCGTGTTGGCACAACAGCGGATTCAGTTCACGTAAAAAAAAACGCATTTCATCTTAAAAATCACTCATTGTGTACCCGCGATATGCACCAAACTGGTCAGTGATTTTCCCGTCTGCTATCCACACTCTTTCACCCCTGTGCTCTTCATTCTCACTCTCTTTAAATTTCACCCATCCAAACTCGCACGCACACACACACACATTAACATACGCATTCTCACTCTCTTTAGATTTCACCCATCCAAACTCGCACAAACACACACACATTAACATACGCACCCTTTTCACGTTTGAAGACCTTTTACTTTTCATATACCTCAGTTTTGAAGTTATTTGTATGTGTATCGATATGACATTTTATTTTATTTATTTATTTGATTGTTTTTGTTTTCTTGTTACACAAAGGTGCTGTTTGTTTTGGGTCTAGGAAAACGTCCACAGTTACTGCTGACGACGTTGGAGCTTTCTATTTCAAGGGAAATAGCCTTATCGTCGCACTGTGTTACCCTGTAAACTAAAAAGAAAAGAAAAAAAAAAAAAAACAAAGAGAAACTTTCTCAGTTTGAAATTGAGCTGTTTTTTTTATTTAATGTTTTTTGTTGTTGTTCATTTTGTCTATGCAAATTGTTTTTTATTTCATTTTTCTGGACATTCATTAAATTAATTTGAGCAGTTATCTGGTTTCCTATTTTTGTTTTCTGCTCCTATGTACTGGTGGTTTTTAGAGCTATCTGGGAAAATTTAAATTTGACAGTTTTAACTGTCTGGCGCCCGAATCAATTAGATAAAAAGCAAATTATTTTGCCAGCGGGTGTACCACCGTTACACACTCACCCCCAACTCTAACCATTAAACACTTTATTCCAACTATTAAACAGCAGTTTGGCACTTTACTTCAATGTTACAAATATTTTCTTACATTTTCTTTAAAATAATTTTCTTTGAGCTGCTATGCTATAGGAAAATGAAGAATCAGTGGGGGAAAATGGTTTGAACTTGGTCGATAGCATCAAAAGTTAAATCCTGTTATCAGCAAGATTTCTTTTGTAATTTAAGTGGGTGGAGATTAGTGCAAATAGCATCTGCCAACAAGGCAGACAAATAGACACTCTAAAGGCGTAAACTGAAAGAACATTTTTAATACAAATAAAGATTATTTTCTAAATAATATTTAAATCATGTCTTTTGGCTTCAGTACAGTTACAATATAAATGGAAATTGTGTGCAAATTCTTCCCTTTTCTGTCTTACTTTCTTATTCCCTCATTTTCTCTGACCATAACCACAATGGCCATGGCCTTGGCCTTGGGCTGACAGGATCAATGTATAATCTGCACAGGCTCTGCATTATAGTGCTACCCAGGTCTCAAATCCAACAACACTCTTTTCCTTCAGGCTACAGATTAGGTAAATACAATGAGTAGGACAAAATGTCTGCTAGCACTTTGGAAGTTCCACTTGAATTTTGGCCCACTATTAGTGGATTTATGAGCCTCCTGACCACAGAGCTCTTTCAGTAAGTGCACGGTGACAGATTGAGCAGTGCCTTTTGTCCTCCACTGTGTGGTTTTTAAAGAGCCCCTGAGGAATTTTCCAGAATGTGATTGGAGATGTGGTCATATGAGGATGGTCTAATTGATTGTGGTCTGGCACTGGCCAGAGGGCATATCTAACTATTTATGGATTAAGTGCTATTGTAGGGAGGAAAGGTCAAACTGTATAGTTCAGTGAATATCTTAAGTAAGAAAGGTTGACTCAGCTTACGTGTCCTGGTTCTTCATGAACATTGCAGCAATGCCATTTCACTTGCTTTATTGCCAATACAACATTAGCAAATGCTAAACATGCTGAGTATTATTTAAAAGATCACAGTGTTATTTTCATTTATATTTCACTCAAGGGATAAAGCTGGCTAGCATGATCCAATTAACTTCTGCTACCCCTGGAATGTCATTATTATATTTGTGACAGTGCAGTAAACGAGATGGCCATGTTTACTTTTACTTTCACTTTTAACGGAAAGGGTGGAGTGTTTAATTAACGACGGAAAGGGAAATGGAGGCAAGGGCTATTTAAGCAGGTAGAAGGACACGTCACAAGGTATGCTAGTTGATTCATGAGAAAGAGAGTGAAGGAAATCATTACCATTTGGAAGGGAAGGCGGCTTGTGTTTGAAGCGATGCTGACGTTACCCATGTGAGCTGTCTGATGCGACGTGGAGTCCGGCGATTCCCTAGCGACGCTTTTCAAAGACTCTCTGCTGTATGGCAATCTGTTCACAAGAGTCCAAAGTCCGTTAAACTTCCTTCCTGGAGTCTGGCGAAGTTCAACTCTACTCTCCCGTTACGATTCCGTACGCCAAAATTGTTTGCCGTGTATTTGGACACACGAATCTGCCAGTGTTGGACGTCCAGTTGAGTGTGACTCAGCAGCAGGGATTTCATCTATCGTGTTATTTATGTGAACTGTGATCTATTGAACTGTTATGTGAATATCTATATATTTTTTATTGTTTTGTTTTCTTTTTTCAATACGTCCCCCTTTTGAATATGTTTATGGACAAATAAATAAATTCCATTGAAATAGAAGCTTGTTTTGTAGTCTTTGTAAAGTCTTTTTTTATTTTTATTTGTGTAATCAGTGGTTTTTATTTGCTATCCGGGATTATTTGATTTTGTCAGTTTAAAGAACTGTCTGGCGCCGAAGGTTTGGAAAAATAATTAATTTAATTTAAGGGCAGCCATCACCACTGTTACATACTATTCTGCTGCTAAAACAAATCTTTCTTCATTGACAGCCATTCAAAAGTAGGTGAATATTCTGAAAAACTGATTTAAATTTCCCCCCAATTTATTGTCCTCCACTTTTGTGTCCTAAAATCGCTTGTTTGTGTCGACAGCTTCTAAATACTTAGTTCTGGGTTCTTTAGCTTGTTTGCTGTACACCCTGTCACAACAGCTTTTAGAAATTGTTCTGTCCTTTGTTATAAGTCAGAAATGACAAGGAGGCTGCTTCAAGCAATTCAAAGTCAATTGAGAGGGTTGGATGTAATTCTGCACACCTGAATATAAGTTTTTTTTCTTTCATTTTTCAGCCTTCATGAACAATTATATAAAAAGATATACAGTAGGTCCTGTCTGATGGGGATTGCTTCCAGCAGTAAAGATATACAGCATAGCTGTCACCGGAAATTGAGTTATCACTGTTCCAATGTAATGAACCAGGGTTCTTAACAGTATCCAGATTTGTTTGCATGAAATACTGATTCAAGAGCTCGGGAACTATGGGAGCTGATTAAGACGCACACCTCAGGTGCATCTCAATCAGCTCCTTATAGCTCCTAATAGGTTGTGAATCAGTATATCATGTAGATGAACTTGGGCTCTGGAAAGGACAGTAAAGACCCTGGCTTACTACACATTGGGACACTGATGGCTCTTTTTCTGGTTACATCATCCTCATTGTACAACATCACTGCTGTTAGCTAGATTATGTTTAGGTTATTGATTATTGTTTATGCTGAAATATAATTAAATAATGTTTAATATTTTTATTAACATCCATTTTTTCATGACTTTTTAGGGAGAAAACCCTTTACGAAAAAGAAGTTTATTCAAGTGTGGCATTAGTATTATTATTTTACACTAAAAATAATAAAGTATACTTTCAGTCTGACAGAAAGGTATATTTGGCCTATACGTAATTGTGTTTACCCTTTGGTTGAGTAGCCTATTAAATACTTTTTTCAGATAGTTTTACATACTTTGTTATAAACTTAAATTTAAAAAACTTAAGTTTAAAAAAGTATTGATTTATAAAGAAAACAGACATGTTTCTAATTCTGGGTATCTACATTTTTGCTTAGGCTAGGCTAGTTAGGTAGTGTACATATGAATTTACTTCAGATTTACTTTACTATTTCCCCACCACGGGCTGAATTTCCCGGCTACCCATGTTTTCACTGTAATATGTTAGGGGGCACCATTATGCATCTTCTGAAATAGTACCAAAAAAAAAATTGGATCAAAACGCAGGTAAAGAAGAAGCAGAAAACAGCAAAAACCATATCAAACTGCCTAACATTACCGAATGAAATTTTGACCCAAAACTGACGGTTTGGTGGTTGATGGACATCATGTTTTGATGAATGTTCTGAATACAATCCGGACGTAGTCTTTGGAAACAACAACAACAACAACAACAACAACAACAACAACAACAAAATGTTTTCTCAGCTTTTTGTTTAGAATGTTGCTACTTTTTTATTTCTTTTTTAATGAAATTGAACCACATTTGAAATGTTTTAAGATCGCAAGAGTCTAGTAACTTACTAAGTTTTTGACGAGTAAACTATCAGTATACCTATAAGTTCACTTGTAGTATAGTTGGAGCAAAAACAAAACACTTAGTTGTAAACTAGTTATGTACTCAAAGTTTACTACTGTGTCACTTTTATACACTAAAAAGTTGGACAATTTAGTCCCAAGTAGTATTGAAACGCTACTCTTACAATTATACTTCTAGTAGCCTACATTGATATAAGTATACTTACTACATAAAGTATACTTAGAAATGTGCTTGAACTTCATTTAAGTATACTTTTGTTTTTGTAATACTTTTTTTGTAAGTACACTAGAAGGATTTTGCGATTGAGACAGCCTTTAAAATGGCCCGCTCCCTGATCATTGGCAAACCCATTTGAAGGTGCATACCACCACCTACTGCACGACACCTGTGTGAAAACTAACATAAAATAGAGGATAGGGCTTAGGTCATCTGATATAATGTATATTATATAATGCTGCATGAATCATAATCATGCAGTGTTCTTTTAATGGCCAGAGTAAAATTAGCCCCCTGACTGAGCCAGGTTTGTCCCAAGGTTTTTTCTCCATTCTGTCATCTGATGGAGTTTTGGTTCCTTGCCAATGTTGCCTCTGTCGCCTTTGGCTTTTGGCTTGCTTAGTTGGGGACACTAAATATTGTACAGCCAAGGTTTTACAGTGAAACAAGTCTGTAAAAAAAAATATATATATATATATATATGAATAAACTTTAATCAACTTCAATACACTTTAAATTAGGACACAATTCACCTGTGTATACAAATATAGTTTTATATAATATACCGCATACTTGTTCTTTAATCACGTTTACAAGATACAGAAGACATGTAATCTATATTTTCTTATTGGTAATACAGAGGGGGAAAACATAAGACGTTGTTAAATTCACAGAAGATGGGCTTCTGTTGGTTTTGGAAGCAAATGAAAAGAAACAGACACACATATGGGACGTTTTTTTAGTCCTCAAACATGCGCTTAGGCCAGATTCACACACCATATGGGAGTGGGTGAGAGTGTGGAAGCTCCTAACGCATTCTGAACACTCCGTCCAAGAGCCCTGGAGTGAGCCAAGATCCCACTGGTCTGGCTCCGGTTCTGCCGTGAGCTCATGAAAGCCAAGGTTACACTCCACAGCTGCCTTAAAGCACTGCTGTGCTGCTTTATCTTTTTTTAGGGATTGCATCTTGAGTGTGTCGTATACGCAGCCGTCCACACGGATGATGGAACATAGACTTGTAACGTTATGAAAACCTGAGTGTAATATACATTATGTATGGCTTGTGTTATTGCTGTTACAAGACATAATATATTATGTTGCTTAAGTGCATATATTTGGATGGCTGTTAAAGTTCAATTCAATGAGAAAGTCTGGATATTCTCCAGAATCACAGAAGCCTGATATAGCTAAGCTAACAAGACTTTGTGTGCTAACGCTGATGAGTCATCAGACATCCCTCTGAAGCTGAACTTGTCCCCGTCCCCCTCCAAAAACTTTGTGAAAACTAAATGATGGAGTCAGCCATCTGAAGGGAGGGACCAACTGACCTTCACAACGTTATGATGCAGCACAGCTCGCTGGAGACCGTTCCAGGTTTCTGGAACCAATTATGAGCCAAAATGAAGGAGAGAACGAAAGAGTTGACAGAGACAGAGTTGGTTTAAGGTGAACTGCCATATAAGAATAGCTTTGGAGCACAGAGAATAATAGGAGTAGTTTTAGGTGGATCTAAGTGTTTGATCAGACTTCCTTTAGTAGAGGCACGCGCAAGTACAAAAGACACAGCGATACCCATCTTTGCCCAGAGGTTTCTTTTGGAGTGTCTGTAATCAGTGGTTTTCTGTTTGTGGTTTTCTAGGCATGGATGTACAGTCATCCTAACGCCTCGACCCCTCGTGGTTCAGTATTAATACCACATGCACCGGGCCGGACGAACCTCCTCAGGCATCTCTCACCCTCACCCTTTATCGCACTGTGGGAACACGACGCCATCCTGTGAACCCCACAACCTGACAGCCGCAATGCGGGGGCTTTCGAGGTCCAACATGTGGCTATGCTTCTATTCCCTTTTTTGTTTCCTTTCTTCATTCCTCTTTCTCTCTGCGCCTATATGCAGGATTGATGCGGGCCATTATGAAATAACCTACACTATAGGGGAGGCAAAGTGAGGCTTAGCTACATGGGATTTGTTGAGGTTCCCCAGAGGAAAGTAGAGAATAAAACACAAGAATGGTTTCCATTCTGGAATACCTATAGTAGGCGGCTTCACATCTCCAGAGATGCATGATATGCAAGTGTATGGCCTTTCTTGTGCTGTTACACAAATTTACTGTAATCCAAAAGGTATCCAATAACATAGTGTTTCCCATCCATAAAATGAAAGAACTGAACTTTTAAATTCAATACACCCATCATGTTATTACTCAAGCTTGGGTTGTTTTGTTTCATTTGAGAGGGGAATCAGAGATGACGTGGTAGTACAGCATAAGTTTGTGTGTATAAGAGCAATATGTGTTTACACCCACATCTTTTCAGTAACACAGGCACTGTGATGGATGACACCACGCAGCAGGGCCGTGATGGGGATGAACAGCCGACACTAAAGGCAAGCCAGAGAGGCCTGACTGCTGGCTACCACACTCACTCTCTTTGTGCCATGTGTTTCACTCTCTGCTCCCTGCTTTCAATTACAACACAGACAAAACAAGCAAAGAACAAATGTCATTTCTCACAGTAGACCAAAGACCAAAGTTTTTAGCACTGGTAGTCTTTTTTTTTTTTTTTACCCGTGTTCATATGGTATGAGTTTGTTTTTCTATTTCAGCATTGAACATCTTTATATGCTAATGTTTAAATGTTTAATGTGCTCCTGTTTAACAATGTGAAGCTGCTTTGAAACAATCGTCATTGTAAAAGCTCTATATAAATAAAGTTGATTGATTGATTGATTCTTAGTCTGAACTTTGGCCTTGGAAGTATTTTTCCAAAAAGCATTTATTTTCATTTATTTATTTATTTATTTATAATTTATTTATACTTTTTAACAAAAAAAAATGTATATAACTTAAATGTATATAATTTAAATAATATGATACCATACTAATGACAAGAAATTAGGTGACAATTTATATTTTACACTATTAATTAACTAGATACGTTGTCACTGCTCATCATACTATAACCGTTTATATTTACGAAATATCATAGATACTAAAGCACATGCAACAAAAGCAAAGTTGTTTTAAAGGTGTCATGAACTGGCTTTTTTATACTGTTGTCTGAGGTCAACTAATGACATTTGTTTGTTTTTTGCATTCAAAAACATCAACATCAAAGAGTAACAGGCTATTTTCTACACTGGTTTTGAGGCTCTCTCCTGAACACTTGTTTTTGATGGGCATGCTGCACTGAAGACTTAAAAGTAAACGCCCACAGCTAGGATTGGATAAGATTTGCATATTTAATGAGCTTCAGCTCCCTGTCAGTTCACATGAGGGAGGGATTGTTTTGCAAGCGGCAACCGGAATACTCCTCTCGACCACAGGGCTCGTAAACGTCTTTATCAAATAAACACAATGATTTTTTTCTCATCCAACCGAGATTGAATGGAATATTTTTATAATAAATATTATTTTATAATATATTATATTATAAAATATAATATATTATATTATATTTTATAATATAATTATAAAATATAATATAATATATTATATTTTATATGACCTCGCCCCCGCCCAATAGGAAGATATAAGCACAAACCACACACACAAACACACACACACACACACACACACACACACAAGTGCGTGCGCACTTCAAATGTCAAGTCAAGAGAGAGTGAACAATGCAGATCAAGAAAGGAATATTATTTCACTATTTGAGATTCACCGGCCTGCCAATGGGCTTTGGTAGCCCATGTCTGAGACCAGCATGCTATGTTCTGTTAGACACGTACAAATAATAAAAACAATCTATAACAATACAATACTATTACATATTAAGAAAAACATGTTTTACTCACATAAGTGTGGTGCACCATTCCTGTCAGAACCAATATAGAAAAAACAGCATTGTGTTTTAATCTCAATATGTTTGCAAATCCAGCATCGGCCTGAGACTTGTTTACAAACAAATCTGCAGTGAAATGAAGCGAACACCTTCCCCACGTGAGCTGAAACTTCATTAAAAATAAAGTTCAACCACTCATTCCTAATATTAAGATCCGAAGGAAGCTTATGCAGCGACTGTGTTCTTTCACAACCAGGAATAGCGCAATATCTTGCCATCTTTTTCGGCATGTTTATTGCTGCAGGCTAGCGTGAGCCGAACAGGTCCATTAATCAGGGCTGGTGATGTCCGGTTCGTGAACGAATCGTTCATTTTAACCGGATCTTTTTAGTGAACCGGTCGAACCAGTTCACCATATCGGACTGAATTGTTCTAAACTGTTCGCGTCTCAAATCAGCGCTGATCACACAAGTTTTTATAGTTACTAACTTTCTGACATGAGTGACAGTCCCTCCGACTAGAAATAAACTATGTGTGTTATTTGTTTAGGGGAACGAAATGCAGGTTAAGTGTATAAAACGAATCACGTTTGGAAACATCATCACATAAAGCTGTCTTATCACTGTATTATTTTAAAGTTTGGATTGTAAAACAGTCAAACTAAACATGTATTTGTTTGATCAATAATGCACTATATTTTCAGGAACAGCTTTTTTCTTATTTAATTTAAATATATTAATTAAAGTCGATACACATTTTAAAATGTAATCAAAACAGTAGGTTTGATATCAGACATATTCAGCTTGCAGCAGTTCGCAGCTCAGCACACACACACACTGCTACAGCGGTTCTCAACTCGAGTCAGGACCGGGTTGCAATTAAGGGTTATTGGATCTCCAGTACAGAATCGAGAACCGTTTCTATCGGACACGTTCGATCTTTCGGACACGTTCGATTCTGAGAACCGGTGAGCTGAGATACTGCAGCATGCGTGATAGCGTCGTCTTAAACCGTTTCTTGAACCGAGTTGTTTCGGACAGCGGTTTCTCTCGGACAACTCATGCTGATAATATAAGCACGGGTGAAACGAGGATATGTGTAAGTTTATGTTGTCAATGTAAATTTATGTAATCTGTGTAAAACATCAGTGGTTGCACGACAGTGGCTGTATTGAGCGCTTTTGCGAAAAACATGAATGAAAAAATATATCCAAGATGATGAGGATGACAATAATAATTATTACTATACTAAGTTTTGATTACAAATACTTTATATGAATGTGTTTGTATGTATTTTCATCCGCCGGTATGATAGAAATGACGTCATTATGTAAGGACGTAAAAGAACCGATGATCCGTTTTTTTTAACCGGATCATTGAAACGAACTGTCCGAAAGAACCCGTTCGTGGAAAAGAACCGAACTTTCCATCACTAGTCAGGGCTACTGATTTAGACGTGCTGTAGAGGCGGGTTTTTCGCAACAGATGACGTCAGGATGCGCACATAATCGTTTTCTGGGCCTGGTGTCTATAAAAGCTTTTCTTTGACCAACAAGGAAGTTTTCAGCTCTGAAACTTACAGGATATTCTTATATTACCATGACCTTTTATACATCAAAAGTTCAAGGGAAAGTTGATTTTTCAATTCATCATCCCTTTAAGCATTATAACATGTCACAGTGATGACATTAATAGTTATATGTGGTTACAGCGCATTCATGAGACATCATGAGATGTTAATAATGCTTTCATCAATATGTCATTGTGCCAAAGCTCGTTTAGGTGTTGCTAAAACCCTTAATAAATGTTGATCACCATATAAATTAATTTCTTTGTATACCAGAGCTCCAGCAGTGACTCCATTGATATGAACACGTCTAGATGCACAAATGCACACTCTTTCTGTCCTGACCACAGATGTATTGTAAAGCGTTATAAACAACTGCAAAATTAGCTTTTTAAAAGCCCTTTTGTTAACCCACTAGAAAGTGTCCTCTTCCACGTTCTGCTTCACGCATGGCCATAAGGACACCTGGGCTTCAGGTCCCATGATATGGAAATGATTACGGGAATGATTTGACAGTTGATTGGACAGGGCTAAAGTTATTAGGTTGCTGCTTGTCTTAACGTGGATAGTTATTTTAGGCTCAAATGACAGAAGTAAACTGACATTACTAAAAAATACTGTTTATTACACTGAACAACTCACTAAAAAACGTCTTCATTCATGGCATTAACATGTATCACGTCAATCTTCTTTTGGTACAGCTCAGCATGTACCTAACCTAACCAAACACTTTGAGATCCACTAAAAATATCACTAATTTCACCTCTAAACATAATTAATGATGCTAATTAATTGTTTTATTTGCTTAATCTGTGGCAAGACCGACAATTACTTCTCAATTATTTACACACAGCACCATGACAATGTCAGTCGACAGATAGAGACTGATCACAGGTGTGTGTTTTGCCCCTCAATTGAATGGGTCTGACATCTGGCACAGGGTTGTAGTATTAGATCCAGAGGCACCTGTGCATGCGTCAGGGACACCGGAGCAGCAATCATGTGTCAGCTTCTCTTCAGAGACAGAGATTTGTGGGTTTAAGTGGTGGAAGGCAAAGAACTGGAAAACTGTCAAGTGATTTTACATGGGCTTTCAATTGTGAATGAGTAGATACTCTGCCTGGACTTTCAGCCTCCTTATTGGTTCAAACCTGCAGAACTACATGGATAATTTTGCTGAATATATTTAAGGACTATTGACTACTGAAGATGCATGAGGATGGTTTATTTTTATTGTCCAGCATTCGATGCATTCTTAAATTCCAACGAGATACAGGCCTACACATTAAGGGAAAAATATCAGGATTTTCTTTAAGCCCCGATCTGTATGAGTTGGGGGCGTGTCAGTGAGAACATGATAGAATCAATGGATGCAACGTCTAGTTGAATATAACAGGTATTTAGAGTGACACGTCAGGCTTTGTCATTTACAACAAAGTAAGCAAGCATTGTAATATAACAATTAACCTAATAAATAACAATACTGTTTACAGTGGCTTTATAGATTAATGAAGCACACCTGATGCTCATGTTTTGTTATTCTTTAACAAAGCTTGCTTATTTTCACGAAATTCATTAAAAAGAAGGTACACTGTCATCTTGCTCAGACCAAAAAGACTCGAACGCACATAATGTCGTAAACAGGACTTCTCACCTTGTAGTCCATGAGCCCAGGCCACAATTTTCACTAATTGGTACCACCCAAGGTGGCAAATTCTAGTTTGATTTTTTGTTTTTATCCATATCTCTAGATGATATTACAACATGATAACCTTTTGTTAGTGGTAGCTTTGTCACAAAAAATAGCCTTCAATGACACTAACCGTTGAGCCAAAGAATGAAAAAATCTTGTAACTATTTGAACAGAACATGTCATACAAAGAAAAAACTAAATAATCCTACCTTGTTTATGAACATATTTGGTCATTGCAAACTGTTTCTGTTTATTCATAATCATCATCATCATCATCATCATCATCATCATCATCATCATCATCATCATCATCATCATATTCAACCTGTTTCATGACATTAGTATCCTCCTCCTCCTTCTGATTCGCAGCTTGCACATTTCTGTGCACTTTAATTTGTTGGCAAGACAGGAACAGTCGGGAAGCTTGCAGATCTGTGAACACTTGCAGGCCATAAGCTCCAAAACAGCCATTGGTGCTGGGGGTCCCTAGCCTAGAAATCTAGATGCACCCTAGTGGCAGCAAATCTAATCTGCCCGCGAGTGTCGTCTAGCAACTCTCAATACCCATCTGAGCTGTAAATGCCAAACTCTTGACGGTCCAATCACATCGTGTATAGAGTCGGTGGGCGGGGCTTAACATAATGATGCCAGAGTTGTGTTTTGCTAGCTTCTAGTAAGCACAGAAACTGGCGAACGGCGGTCTTTCGAATAGGCTTTGACCGTGACTCTGGAAGACTTGGAGTTAAGCTTTTCTCTGAAAAAAGAACATAGAACGGTACTAAAGTCATTCTTAAAAAGCGAAGATGTGTTTGAAACTTTGCCGACCGGATACGGCGAATGTTTAATCTTTCAACAAGCTCCGTTTCACCTTCGTTGCTCTGGTTGGTGTAGCGCTATCCTATCGCGTGCAGAGGGAGTTTGAAAGACAACCGTTTATCCTGCCACTCGGATTGAGCCCTGTCAATGGTGAGTTTCCAGACCAAACATCTTGATGTGGATCTGGCTTGTCAGGCTGGTGTCATTTTACAGGAAACCCTTTAAAGTTACATAAACCACTGCTAAAAGTGATAAACATGTAAGTATATGTTGTCTAAGCTGTTATAACCCCCCAAACATTTTTGTGGAAATAGCCCAAACTTAGAGTACTAGAGGTTCCTAGAGCACACAGGGCCTGAGTTACACACTTTCAAAAAAGAATTTATGAAAAAACAACAAACAAAAAAAAAACCCTACTTTTTTGGGGGGGGTTATTACAGCTTAGACAACATATACTTACATGTTTATGACTTTTAGCAGTGTTTTGTGTAACTTCAAAGGGTTTCCTGTAAAATGACACCAATTTTTTTAACCTAGACCACTGTATGTGTGTATGGGAAGCTTTTCAATTTGAGTAGGCCAAATCCAGGCGGAAATCCCCAAAAAATGGCAAGGAGTGTAAGAGGTTCATTTCTGGAAATGGTTTCGTTTGCATCTTTCTCTGCCACCATTACTGAACTACAACTCAAACTAGTGCATGACATTAACGTCATCGTTCTCAGCCACTAACTTCTGTTCACTGATTGGACCGGTAAAAATTTGTTCAGAGAAAACCTAAGAAAACACAGCAATCCCATACATAGTACTGAAGGAAAATGAAAATTGAGCAGAAGGAGGGCAGAGCCAGGCTACCTCTATCTATCATTTACCTCAGTGTGTCTGGTTCTTCATTCCTACAAAACAAAGTCTATCAGTATCATTTAATATTTATCTCTGAACTGTTATTTGTCTGCCACTACTCACATGCATTGCCATTTACTCATCTCTGTTTAATAAAACTCTTGGTTTTATTTGTCTTGAGTCTCTGCTCCAGTAACACCTGATATGCATTAGTCTTGGTTCATGTTCTACAGAGGAACATTTTTACCCACTGAAGGCATTTATTTTATCTTTGTCTTTAAAAATACCTTGTCAAAGTGGTCTACCAAAAAAACTAAACGGTTCCTTAATGCCTCCACATTTCTTAATACCTAATAGATGTTATAGCCTATCATCCAAAATTGCTTACAAATAACAGAAATTACCTGATTTAAATGTACTGTAGCTATTAGAACAAGAAATATTTTATTCACATCTAAGGATTTATTTGTTCTGGAATGAAATGAACTGTTTTTCACAAACAGGTAATTTGTCACTGGAGAGTCTATAGTAAAGTTTATAGTATAATGAAACCCTTTTTATGATAAACATGAAGGAACAACACTTGAGGCCCCATTTGGAGTTTCTCAGGCTGTTAGAAGAACCAAATGGCGTCTCAAGTATGTGTAGTAATTTTACAGTGGTGAAAACAGGCTTCATCTTCAATTTTCAGCCTAAACTAGTAGGCCTACTTCGGCACTAAGCAATTATAATTTTCCATAACGCAACAATCCACTTTGTCTGCTGAATGGCTTAATTGTATTAAAGCAGAAGTTGGCCGCCTAACATAAACCATAATTACTGAATAGATTCTTCACCATTGAGGTAAACAGAGGTAAACGCAATGTGTGGGTGACAGTGTCTATAACTCGAGTTATTCATCAAGCAATTAGGCGGATGGGAACGTACAATTTCCTCTTTACCAACTGCCACATCTACTTTGTGTTGCGTCTAAAAGTGCGTCACTTTCCTGCTGAGAAATAAGGCAAATCAGAATAATAAAACAATAATAATCAGGGCACACGCCAAGTATTGGCATGAAAGAGAGAACTTTAGGTTAAAGTTTGGGTAATATTTTTTTTTTTTTTTCGAGCAATTGGGATCTTAATGTTTTGGGGGACAGGGAGTAAACGCGCGCCAAACGCTGTTGCCAGGCGCCGTTTTAACTCGCGCGCTGCCTGCTTTCGCTGACGCCAAACAACAAACAGCAGGTGACCCTCGCGCCACTCAGCTCTGACCAGCGCGCGCACCTGCAGCTCATTATGCTGCCTGAGGTACTTAATGCAGCGCAGGTGGGAAAGAGTTGCAGGCAGCGGCTTGGGAGAAAACACGAATTCATATAACAAATTCAAACACACACCTGTCGACACGTAAGCATGGATTAATTTAAACACTCTTCATCTTTAAATGCACGCCGTCCTGTTCTTGCTTGCATGACAAATATCATGCTCCGAACACACACAGCCATAAACACATATATGACATATCTCTCACTTTACCTTTCACCAGACTACATAGTGATGGTTTTAATTCAGCCCTGTCCAAAGTGGACCAATTAACTAACGGAGGTGAACCAATGATGTGCTCCTCATTCAAATAATAGCTCTCACATACTCACACATACTTATTCAGTGCAGCTTGTTCGCCCCATTTCTCATTATAGACCTGAGCAAAGTTCATCTAGGTGATCTAGGAGTGCATTTAGCACTTATGCAGCCAGCAATCTCAGTTGGAGCACCTAGTCACATTTAACAATGTTAAAGTAGAAAACAATTAGTTGGTCTATTGTTTCTTTTCACTGGTGGACAATGATTTAAGCTTAAATTATGTGTGTAATTTTTAAATTAGTTTTAGGGGTGGAAATTATTTGTAAAAAAAATTGAAGTGTACATTTCTGTATGAATGCCATTAAATTTATACAAATGCACCACCTAATAAAAGAATTAAGTTTTCTCGTGAGAAAACTTCAGGGCTGCGTTTCTCAAAAGCATTGTGAGCTAAGTTGATTGGTGGCAATGGCTCTACGATCTACCTAGGCATACAATGCTTTTGGGAAACAGCCTAAGTTGGAACTATCAAAATATTGTTTGCCTACAACTGTTCATACGTATCACTTGAATACTATTGTAAAGCATCCCTGAGCTTTAAAAAGGGCGCTATAAACTGATTAAAACCACAATTTTTAAAACCATTAACATTAAGTGAATGTTATTTATTGTCATTGGCACCTTTCAAGGGGTGGGATATATTAAGCAGGAAAAATGGGCAAGAGAAAAGATCTGTGAGAATTTGACAAGGGTCAAATGTGATGGCTATATAACTGGGTCTAAGCATGGTTGGCCTGGTGCATATACATAATTTACCTGGAGAAGACAGGCTGAAGGAGCCAGTGTTATCCTATCAGCAATGTTCTGCTGGTAAACCTTGGGTCCATACTCCTTGCATTCATGTAAATGTATGTTATTTTGTATTTTGACAAGTACCACCTACCTAAAGATTGTTGCAGACCATGTACACCTGTTCATGGCAATGGTGTTTCTTGATGGCAGTGGCCACTTTCAGCAGGATAATGTGCCCTGCCACACTGCAAAAACTGTTCGGGAATGGTTTGAGGAACAAGATGTTGCCTTGACTTCCAAATTCCACAGATTTCAATCCGATTGAGCATCTATGCTGGACCAACAACTCCCATCCATTGAGGCCCTACCTTATTTCAGTTCATTTCAATGCTCTTCTACAAGTGAACCCATATGAGTCAACCTTTAATTTGTTTTTACTTCAAGAACTCAGACCGAACTCGGAGTTACATTATAGAAAGTTTGTTTACTCTACATCATGAAATAATTTTTCTGCTGTTTAGTTCTTTAATTTTAATTCAGTTCATAACATTTCATAGCAATCTTCAGCTAATAAACCTTTTTTAGGCAATTAACACATACATCCAGGAGACATGAGTGTCATTCACAGTATTGAAGTGAGACTTTCTTAAATCTTCTCATTACTTTATTGCAGGGACATCTTATTTATAGCAGGTATGTTTGTTTTAGCCAAATAACTATAAATGCTTTTTTAAGTCAAATCAGCACCTACTATGGTTGTGTTAATTATCCAAACCTTGACCAATTGGCTAAGTGTCTTGACCTGTGAATGGTAGTCTATACACAAGTTTTAAAGGAACATTATGCAGTTTAAAGCTGACTAAATGCCTGAATACTTGTCGATGACACGGTCATGCCAATAAAATGGGACATCCACCATAGTGAAGTTAATGTGTGAGTCTGCCGAAGTGGTTGTCACGTCAGTATTAAAATGATAAAATGCAATCATCCACTGCATGCCTTGTGCGTCCTGCATATTTTTCCACTAAAGACGCAGTGAGCCATACAAAGCCGGGACAATAAGCTTCCAGAGTTTCGCTGCTCTTCAGCACTGTAATAACAGACTTTGTGGTGACATCTGCTTTAACTTAGACCCAAAAAGCCCAGCACTTAATAAAGCAGTATCAGTGTTGTATCGGGGATGAGAAAATGAATGTCTGTTGGAAGGAGTGGGGGAGGAATTCCTTCTCTCTTCACCATGTGAACCGCCTTCAAAAAAATCTCTCAGATGTGGGAAAGAACAGTGAGAGTCACAACGCTGCCTGTTTTACATTTGTTAATGGATGAGAATCCACAACAAATCTAACAGCCAAAAAGCTCTATACAAAAAGCCCATTCCTACTCATCCCATACACAAACATAATTGAAAGATCAGCCACGTATGTCTTTCCCTGCAGACACAAGCAGGCGGTTGTCTGGTTTTGGCTCTCACATACATTTGTCTTGGAGGTCTAAACACAGCATTGACATTGCTGATCTAGTCTTATTTAGCCCATTGAGTGGCTAAGATGTACTGTAGCAATAAATGGTTGGAACTTGACAAGACCCAGCTTGTTCTGTGCCTATTGTCTTGTGATTCTATTATAATGACTCAATCGATTCATTTCAGCCCAACTGCCCTGTCTCTGAGGTGGATTAGTCATGTCTGAGGAAGATAAAGTTATTGTGTGAAGAAAAGGAGGCTTAAAGTTTGCCTACCAGCTCAGCTGAGGAGAGCTTGTTACAATACACATTGATGTCTTCTACTCATAGTACTAGGCCATGAATACAAAACAAAAACAAAAAACAACAACAACAACAAAAATTGTTGTGAATATGAACATTGAACATGAATATGAACAAGATTATTATTATTATACATACAGTTCAAAAGGTTGGGGTCGGTCGGATTTTTAAAATGTTTTTGAAAGAAGTTCTGTATGCTTACCAAGGATGCATTATTCAATAAATATACAGTAAAAACAGTAATATTGTGGAATTATTTTCTATTTTAATATAAAACAGTTAAACATATTTGAAACAGACATGTTTTGAAGCATTATATATGCCTTTACTATAACTAAAAAAAAAAAAATTCTGACTCCTACCTCAACATAGATTTATTTTTGTATACAATTTTTCTGTACAATGAAAAAAATAAAATAATAATTTGCATGTTTCTCAGAAGCAAGAAAGTCAATATTCATCTTTTGGCAAGGAGTCCTAATCCTTATACGCTGAGACATAAAGACCATAAGCCCCCGTCAGCTCCTTACTTGAGACATCACCCCAAGTCTATGCAGGTAACCTAATCCACAGCCTTTTCCCAGCACACCCCAGCTGCTTGCTTTCTCCTTCCCTGTCATCACAGTGAGCCCAGTCAGGGTCCATTTGGAATGTGATTTATGGGCTAAGATGGCTGCTCTAATTTGCGACTGTAAATCTGGCATGTCCTGGGTTTTTGAGACTAGAAAATTATTGATGGGACAGTGAATGTGGCCTGCAGAAATCTAACTGCACCACCAAAACAAAAGGAGATCTGTCATTATTTATTCACCTCATGACTTACTTTCTTCTGTAGATTTACTATAGTAATAACAGTAGATTTTACAAGCAAAATTACAAGCAACTAACATTAAATCGAACCTTAACCTTTATCCTATGTAAAGTACATGTTGTTACTTATTATTTCTCAGTAGTACTTATTTGTGCAGTTGCTCTATAACAAAAAAAAAAAAAAAAAAAACTTTAACATAAAGTGTGACTGGAAAAAAAGTGGACTTGACTTGGCTTGACTGGTACAACAATATAAAATGAGTTTCCGTTTGGCAGTTTCCCTCAATCCATCTGTTTCAGCTGAAGTAATGAAGTAAAGAATGGGAGGTTATTTTAAACTCATCTGAAGTAAATTGTAGTTTGCATTTATATTTTAATTGCCTGATAGAGACAAA
This sequence comes from Pseudorasbora parva, assembly GCF_024679245.1. Lineage (NCBI taxonomy): Eukaryota > Metazoa > Chordata > Actinopteri > Cypriniformes > Gobionidae > Pseudorasbora > Pseudorasbora parva. The sequence continues at coordinate 21,098,401 of NC_090172.1, forward strand.
ACATGTCAGTAACAGCAAAACATGGTATGCATTTGGAAGCTGCTCCCAACAGATGTATTAATTTTAAATTTTTCACTGCAGATGTTGCTGAGTTACCATAGACAGCCAACACAATTATCAGGTAAAATCTTAAAATCCACACTGTAAAAAAAATTTGGTTGTTTTTTGTTGGTTTAACTTAAAAAAGTAAGTAACCTGGTTGGCTTAAAATTTTGGGTTTATTGAAATTAAATATTTGAGTTGATACAATGAAGGAAATTTGTTTAATAAATATAAACTCAAAATATTATTGTATCTGAACCACATAAAAAATTTGATAAATCATGAAAATAGCACCATTTGGCATGTTTCACTGCATCATCCGAAATTAAACACATACAATTACCCAATATGCTTACAAAATCTGTTAATAATATTTTAATAAAGGTTGTCGAATCTAAAAAAATATTCATTGTATTAACTCAAAATTTTAATTTTAATTAACACAAAATGTTAAGGCAACCAGGCAACTTTTTTTCTAAATAATTTTTTACAGTGCATTTAATTTACCTCAATTTACTCTTTTCCTTCCCTTAGACCTCTTGGTGGAAATAGTCATCCATTTTGAGTGGGAATTATTCCCTCATCCGGTGTTCATTGCACAGTTTCTTCAAGGGGGCTCTGATGACAGCTCACAGAGCTGTGGATCAGTATAAGGCCTATTGTATATTTACAGCAGCTCATGACAGCTGCATAAGAGAATCTAGCATTTGCTATCAAGAGCAATACCCTTGCCATCTCCTTGCTCCACTAACAACTAAACGTTCTTGACTGAGACTGCGGAATGTCTTAGGAATCATAAATCAAGGCCCTGATAGAAACTTGGCAGCCACAGCAACGAACCGATGTAATGCTACAGTAGAGTAGGCTGTTTAGAAGTTAGCAAACAGTTCAGGGATGGACGTTTTAAGCGCAGAGGGAAAGTTCGGATTCATTATAATCTGAGAGCGTCCCTCGTTTTTGTCACTGCGGCCACTGCGAAAGCCTGATCCAGAGAGCCGGTCCAAATTCCTGCCGTAGATTAGATAATTACTGTGATCATCGTGGGGATGTGCACATCTTTCCATGTCAGCATCTGCCGTCTAGTATCTACACATTGCTTGCTGTGCTACACATCAAGCAGACACATACCATATAGAAATCCCCTTCCCAACAAAGCATCCCTGCTTGTTGCAGGAGAAACCCAAGGCTGTGTGAGAATGATGCTGTGGGAGTGGGTGAGATCTATTGAACAGCCAGTCACGGCTCAATATGAAGTTTGTTTGTTGCCTCCCTTGTCTGTGGCATATGCAAATCAGTCGAGTGGGAGGGGTGCGTGTGTGTATGTGTGTTTAGCGGGGTCAGTCTGTGGGAAAGTGAAGGAGCTAATCCTGAGTGTTTCACAGGGGAGGAGAGGACCATTCAGTCACCCGCCCCTCCCGTGAGCCCACCCCACCACTACAACTCATTGCATGCCACTTCTCAAGACAAGGACGTTGTGTTTTCTCTTTGTATCAAAGTCCCCTCTCACCCCACCCCCATATACACACAAACACTTTAATGCTGAACACCTGTTTCTGTACACACACATCCCGCTGATGCAGAGACATGATAAAATCCCACGCTCCCATCTACCGTGGATCACCAAAAAAATAAAAAATAAAATAAAAACTTCAGCTTACAATCTGTGGATAATCATAGAATGTCACATCAAATGGTATCAATCTAAACTGTCAATCTTTTTATGCATTTTCAAGCCTAAAATAGACAAATTATTCAGTTCCTTAATTAGAACATTTGCAAGTAAATCTGGCTCCCATTAGTTATCCCACGCCTGCAATCAAGTGTTACACAATAGAGTCTTACGTACTTCTAAAATGATTTCATAACATGTTTCATAACTGCTTTCAAGTGTGCATGGGAAGCTCCTGGTTCTGAGTTATGACATCACACATTCAAGTCATCACATATTTCATTGGTCAGAGGAGAACTGGCCCCCCGACTGAGCCCGGTTTCTCCCAAGGTTGTTTTTTCCATTCTGTCATTTGATGGAGCTTGGGTTTCTTGCCACTGTCGCCCCTCTGGCTTGCTTAGTTGGGGACACTTAATATTCAACAACAGTATTGCACTGACTGATGCTTTTGGACGAGAACTGAACTGAGCTGGACTATGAGCAGTGTTTTCTGCAGACTTGCTAAAAAGATTAAGTTTTTTTTTTAATGTATAATTGATTATCTTTAAAAAAGAACTGAACAATGACACTACTTTCTTTTAGAGCTGCTGTACGGATGGAAAATTAACTCTGTTTGCATCATTGAATAATTTTCCTGCATCAATGTAAAACTGCTTTGAAACAGTCTGTATTGTATAAAGCACTATGCAAATAAAGGTGACATATTGAATATAAGTCTCTTATGTTCACCAAGGCTGAATCTTTTGTGTAAAATAGGAATATTGTAGAATATTATGTTTACTAATAGTTAACACTTATAAGGTTTAATTTGTCAAGTCAAGTCAACTTTATTTATATAGCGCTTTAACAGTGGAGATTGTTTCAAAGCAGCTTCACTGTGTTAAACAGGAAAATATTGCAACAAAATTTGTTTCGGCTCTACAGTCTTTCTGGAGAAAACGGTGATGTAATCAGCTTATTTCAATTTATCATATAGGCCTAGCAACAATGTGAGCAGATTAGTGATATAGTTGAGACAGTTAATTTAATTTGGATATTTTTATATTGAATTTTTTGTGTCCCCAACTGAGCAAGCCAAGCCAAAGGCGACAGTGGCAAGGAACCAAAACTCCACCAGGGCATGATGGAGAAAAATAAACCTTGATTTGTTAACTTCAATATTAACTATCATGAGCAACACATTTTTCACTGTATTTATTAATCCCTTTGTTAACGTTATTTAATAAAAACACAGCTGTTCATTGTTTGTTTATGTTAGTTAACAGCGCATTAAATAATGTTAACAAATACAGCTTTTGATTTTTTAAAAAGGTATTAAATGTTAAAGGGGCGGGGGTGAAATGCTGTTTCATGCATACTGAGCTTTTTATACTGTTAAAGACTTGGATTCCCATCCTAAACATAGACAAAGTTTCAAAAACTAAGTTGGACGTTTGATGGAGTATTTCTGTTTTAAAAATACTCCTTCCGGTTTCTCACAAGTTTCGGAGAGTTTTTTTCGAGTATGGGTCGGCTTGACGTCGATAGAACGGAAGGTCCTTGTATGGGCTGTACGGGCTCTTCTCCCGGAAGGGTGCACACGCGCGTGACTGAGGCGAAAGAGCAAATGCACGGCAAGAGCAAATGATCTCAGGTGCAGATCCACTCGTCCGTGCAACACTTCTGTCGCTCCACTTTATTCCTATGGGTGATGTCAAGCGACTTCAACGCTTCAGCACAGCATTGCGGGAAGGCAGCGCTGCATTTGAACCGATATGAATGCAGAAATGACGGGAAGCGACACAACATCACGCTACAGTTGCGTCGCAAAAGTGGATCTCCACGGTCATTGTGTCAGGACTTCAGGAAATCAACAGTTACCAAAGTAGTGTGTTATTGATGGAGCAGTGACGATAAAGGTTTGCGGTCATGCTTTAGAAGCAGGCGGTGAGTAAAACTGCTTCAAATGTCTATGTTGTTGGCTATCGTCGTGTAAGTAAACATCAGTAAACAACACGATCGTGTATAACGTTAGTTAATTTATCAATAGAGCATGCAATCTATCGTGTCTGTTTAAATACATTTGTTAAGCTGACCACTATAGGTGGCAGTTTGTTTATTGTAAAACGGTTTTACTAAAACCACCCAAACATAAACCTAGGGAACGTTCTTACAAAGCGTGCTTTGTCATTCAAATGCGCTAACGGTTACTCCATGTTTTTCTATGTATAACGTTACACTAGTCTGACGTGCAAACCGTTTTGCTTGCTACTGCTAAGGTTTAGTCGCATACAATAGTCCATAAACCGAATCATGTCCTCATAAACTGCGAGTACACACAAATGTTGACAGGACACTAAATACAGTACATACCACAGAGACGGACGTCCTGCTGTTGTTGCTTCTCCTGTTCAATTTATTTCAGCCTCTGGATCTGATTCTGGATCATATATGTATTAGTTGAATCTGATAGCCATGGTTTATTTAGGGTAATGTTTTCATCTCCACGCTTGAGGATGTCAGCTTTCAGAAGCTCTCGTGCAGTAGCTGCGCGTTCGTCATTCTTTAGCTCCGCCCACACGATACGCCTCCAGGCACTCAGTTTTTTTTCGGAAAGACTCGGTACAGCCTATTTTTCTTTTATAAATATAATAAAACTAAAGACTTTTCGGACATATGAAGGATGCAATACTACTCTATTGAAGTAGAGAGAAGCAATTCAATTGACTGATAGACAACTACTCTGTAAGTGTTTGTAACTTTTCTCATTTGATTGTCTGTTCATTTGTTGTTGGATAAGTGTGTCTGTGTAGTGCTGAGGTGTGTATTATTAGTTTGGGTATATTCTCTGGGTGTGTGTGGGAGTTAGCATTTGTTGAGTTAGCATTTGTTTGGTCATTGCCACGTTGGAAGCGAGTTTGTTGGGGGCGTGGCCAGCGAGGTATTAAAAGCCTTGTGTGTTTGAAACATTTTGGCTAGAGAGAAGCAATTCAATTGACTGATAGACAACTACTCTGTAAGTGTTTGTAACTTTTCTCATTTGATTGTCTGTTCATTTGTTGTTGGATAAGTGTGTCTGTGTAGTGCTGAGGTGTGTATTATTAGTTTGGGTATATTCTCTGGGTGTGTGTGGGAGTTAGCATTTGTTGAGTTAGCATTTGTTTGGTCATTGCCACGTTGGAAGCGAGTTTGTTGGGGGCGTGGCCAGCGAGGTATTAAAAGCCTTGTGTGTTTGAAACATTTTGGCTAGAGAGAAGCAATTCAATTGACTGATAGACAACTACTCTGTAAGTGTTTGTAACTTTTCTCATTTGATTGTCTGTTCATTTGTTGTTGGATAAGTGTGTCTGTGTAGTGCTGAGGTGTGTATTATTAGTTTGGGTATATTCTCTGGGTGTGTGTGGGAGTTAGCATTTGTTGAGTTAGCATTTGTTTGGTCATTGCCACGTTGGAAGCGAGTTTGTTGGGGGCGTGGCCAGCGAGGTATTAAAAGCCTTGTGTGTTTGAAACATTTTGGCTAGAGAGAAGCAATTCAATTGACTGATAGACAACTACTCTGTAAGTGTTTGTAACTTTTCTCATTTGATTGTCTGTTCATTTGTTGTTGGATAAGTGTGTCTGTGTAGTGCTGAGGTGTGTATTATTAGTTTGGGTATATTCTCTGGGTGTGTGTGGGAGTTAGCATTTGTTGAGTTAGCATTTGTTTGGTCATTGCCACGTTGGAAGCGAGTTTGTTGTGGGCGTTCCCAGCTGCTTTCAATAACGATACTCAAGTGAGTATAAATAGCGTGATAGTCCGCGGCAGCGGAAGCGGCAGTGTGAAGCCCTCCTTGTGTGAAGACCGACGAGTGTAAAGACTTCAACTCTTCCCAGTGCAACTCCTCCCGAGCAAGGACCCCGGCAAGGCACTTGAGTATCATCTTCCTTTTCATTATTTGTGTTCAGCTCTAATTCCTATCTGGCCTTTTCACCATGTGCTTTCAAATCTCAACTATAACTAATAGCACTCGTAAATCACGCTCCGTACGCACGAGACGCCGTAATCCTAATAATTTGCGCTATATCCTAACATCCTCTGCTACTTTACTCTTTATTCCAATTGGTCTCTGGAATTGCCAGTCGGCTGTAAACAAAGCAGACTTTATTTCATCTATTGGGACTCATTCTCAGCTTAGCCTCATGGCCCTAACTGAGACCTGGATCAAACCAGAGAACACTGCCACTCCTGCAGCACTCTCAAGCAATTATACTTTTTCACACACTCCTCGGCCTATTGGGAGGGGTGGGGGAACTGGTTTGCTTATCTCGAATGATTGGAAATTTGATCCATTACCGTCTCTACCGGCCAATTCATTTGAATCGCACTCAATCACTATTACTCACCCTGTTAAAATCCATGTGGTAGTGGTCTATCGTCCTCCAGGTCACCTCGGTAACTTTGTGGAGGAGTTGGATGTGTTACTTTGTAGCTTCCCTGAGGATGGCACTCCACTGATTCTGCTTGGCGACTTCAACATCCATCTTGATAAACACCTAGCTGCAGACTTCAGCACTCTACTGACTTCATTTGACCTTAAGTTAGTATCTACTACGGCTACTCACAGATCAGGTAACCAATTAGACCTGGTCTACACACGCAACTGCTCCACAGACAACACTTTAGTTACTCCATTACACACCTCAGACCACTTTCTCATCACTCTTAACCTCATACTGACTCCTGATACAAAACATACTCCTACACAGATTACCTTTCGGCGTAATCTACGCTCACTCTCTCCCTCTCGCCTATCCACTATGGTTTCATCTTCACTCCCTCCACCTGCTCAGTTCTCAGCACTGGACACTAACAGTGCTACTGACACTCTTTGCTCCACTCTAACATCCTCCTTAGACAGTTTTTGCCCCCTTTCATCCAGACCAGCCCGCCCCACCCCATCTGCCCCCTGGCTGTCTGAAGTTCTCCGTGAACATCGCTCTGGACTCAGGGCGGCAGAGAGGAAATGGCAGAAATCTAAAAACAATACTGACCTTGCCTTTTATCAGTCTCTTCTCTCTTCTTTCTCTACAAATGTCTCCACTGCTAAAACAACATACTACCACAACAAAATCAACAATTGCTCTGACTCTCGCCAACTCTTTAAAACATTCTCCTCTCTCCTTTGTCCACCTCCTCCCCCTCCTTCATCAACTCTTACAGCTGATGACTTTGCATCATTTTTCACCAACAAAACAGCTCTCATTAGCAAACAGTTCTCCTCATCACTAACTGACACGCACATCTCAACAACTAACACGAACACGCTTCCATCCTTCTCTCCACTCTCCGAGGCAGATATTTCTAAACTCATCCTTTCCAATCACCCTACTACCTGTCCACTTGATCCTATTCCCACTCACCTCCTTCAGGCTATTTCTTCTTCAATCACTCCTGCACTCACTCACATTGTCAACACTTCTCTTCACACGGGAACCTTTCCCACAGCATTTAAGCAGGCTCGGGTAACCCCACTGCTTAAGAAACCCTCTCTGAATCCAGCACTTTTAGAAAACTACCGACCGGTATCCCTTCTGCCTTTCATTGCAAAGACCCTTGAGCGAGTTGTGTTCAATCAACTCTCTAGGTTTCTTGAACAGGACAACCTCCTAGACAACAACCAATCCGGCTTCAAAAGCGGCCATTCGACTGAGACGGCCTTGCTCTCGGTAACTGAGGCACTGAGACTGGCAAAAGCAGCTTCCAAATCCTCAGTGCTCATTCTGCTGGATCTGTCTGCTGCTTTTGACACAGTTAACCACCAGATCCTCCTGTCAACACTTAAGAGGACGGGGATCTCAGGATCTGCTCTCCAGTGGTTCAGGTCTTACCTCTCTGGTAGGTCCTACAGGGTGTCATGGAGAGGTGAAGTGTCTAAGTCTTATAATCTAGCTACTGGGGTTCCCCAGGGCTCAGTCCTTGGACCACTTCTCTTCTCCATCTACATGTCATCATTAGGTTCTGTCATTCAGAAACACGGCTTCTCCTATCACTGCTATGCAGATGACACTCAACTCTACTTCTCATTTCAACCAGATGATCCTACAGTCAGTGTTCGTATCGCTGCCTGTCTGACAGACATTTCTGACTGGATGAAAGAGCATCATCTTAAACTCAATCTTGCAAAGACAGAATTACTTGTTTTCTCAACCAACCCAGCACTTCATCAAAATTTCTCCATTCAGCTTGGTTCATCGACCATAACTCCATCAAGGACAGCAAGAAACCTTGGAGTTGTGATTGATGACCAGTTAAACTTCACTGACCACATTACTGCAACAGCCCGGTCCTGCAGATTTGCTTTATACAACATTAGAAAGATTAGACCCTTCCTATCAGAACAGGCTGCACAACTCCTGGTTCAAGCTCTTGTTCTCTCCAGACTGGATTATTGTAATGCTCTTCTGGCTGGGCTTCCAGCATGCACTATCAAACCCTTGCAGCTGATCCAGAATGCAGCGGCGAGAGTGGTCTTTAATGAGCCGAAAAGAGCGCATGTTACGCCTCTCTTCATCAAACTGCACTGGTTGCCAATGGCTGCTCGCATCAAATTCAAGGCACTAGTTATCGCCTACAAAACAACCTCTGGCTTGGCACCAATATACCTAAATTCACTTGCTCAGACTTACACACCCTCCAGAAGCTTGCGTTCTGCGAACGAGCGGCGCCTCGTGGTTCCATCCCAAAGAGGCTTGAAATCGCTCTCACGGACATTTTCCTGGACCGTTCCTACTTGGTGGAATGACCTGCCGATCTCAATTCGTGCTGCCGAGTCTGTAGCCATTCTTAAAAAACATCTTAAGACACATCTTTTCCATTTGCACTTGACCAATACAGAATAGCACTTACTGATCACCACAGCAACGACCAAAAGCGTACACTCCGGGATCATATCTACGTCTCTCATCCGGATTTGCGCCTTCAGGCGGGTATGTTACATAGTAATCATAACTATCAGAATCCAGTGTTCTGTATATTGCGTACGTGAGTTTTTGTTGTAGATGGCTATTGCTGCGCGTTTAGCTACAATACAAAACCAACCCATTGGGCCACTGAATCTGCATTAACGACAACAGCTGGGGCAACAGCCTTAGTCCTAATGGGTTGTAGCTATCTTAGCTATCAAAATCCAGTGTTCGGTACTGTGCGGACGTGAGTTTTTGTTGTATATGTCTGTCTTTAAAAAAAAAAAAAAAAAAAAAAAAAAAAAAAAAATTGTGTATTGTGCTAATTAATTGAGATTTCTTACAGCTCTTACAGGTTTTTGGCCTTGTCTGTTCCGTTGCTTCTATTACTCTCCCCTTTTTTGTAAGTCGCTTTGGATAAAAGCGTCTGCTAAATGATTAAATGTAAATGTAAATGTACTCTATAGGTTTCAAGATTGACTGAAACTGAGTGTTTCACCCCCCTTTAATAAATGTAAATGCTGAATGAACCAAGATTAAAAAAATGCTCTAGAAGTTCAGTTAATTATTAGTTCATGTTAACTGTTAACTAATGAAACCTTATCGTAAAGTGTTACCTATTAGCATTGTTAATATTACATTTAAATACATATAATATAAAATTGCATTTATTCATGTGAAGGCAAAGCTGAATTTTTCAGTGTCACGCGATCCTTCAGAAATCATTCTAATATTCTGAATTGGAACTAGTATTATCAGTTGAAAACAGTTGTTTTGATTAATATGTTTTAGAAACTGTGATGCATGTTTCATAAATCTTTGAATAGAAAGTTCAAAAGAACAGTATTTATTTGAAATAGATTTTTTAATAGAGTCTTAAAAAACAAATAAAAATCAATTAAAAAAGCTTTGAATGCCAAAATCCCCAAACCTTTGAACCGTAATGTATGTCCATTTGAAGGCTTCCCGGTCCCCACTCACGTCTCCTCGGCTGTTCCATACCTTTAGTGTTTCATGATGGTGTTCACTTCACCCAACCTTCTGCTGCCCCTCTCTCTGAAAACAAAGACAATCACCCAGAATCCTGCTGTGCCTCTGCCCCACCAAACATTATCGGTCTTCAACGTCATTAAATCACCAGCAGGCCTTGATAGAAAAAAGAAAGCCTTGGAAAATATGTGGGACACTCCAAGAGCCAAAACCCTGTACAGACTTCAGCCGCACTATTGAAGCCAGATGTTTACTTAACAGGCCAATTTTGATAAATGGCGTAATGATAACCATTATGCATTGGGGTAATTTTATATCAGCACAGCACCACATTGTTTTTGTTTCGCAGCCAAACAAATTCTGTGCCCACGGCCAGGTGCTGGTTTCGACCTAATTGATAAGCAGACATCAGGACTATGGTTTTCATGCTCTTCCAACATGGCATCCACAAAGGCCTAATCTGCCTTATTCTCAGCCCTTAGTGAACTACGACATTAGAGATGCTTTGCTATGACACTAAGTGTACTCTGTGCTTATCGCTTATCAAGTGGACACAGTGGTGGGCTTTTGCTGCTGTTGTGTAATCTCACCAGTCCACACATAGATGTTTGAGCTACATGATTTCCATAAAAACTCTATAAAAAATAATTTTTCCACATATACTGTAGTCTTTGCCCAACAAGATTTGCCTAAGGCTCCAGCTCCTGATGTTTTGTTGAAGCATTTGTTTTTGCTTGGAGGGAGATTGCACAAAACCACACAAGTAGTGATTTTCCCATTACATTTTCAGTGTGATTACATTTCCCTCTTGAAGCAATATGCAATTGTATTCACCTACAAACACAAAACTCATAGATGGTTGTTGATATATTATTTCTGCAAGAAAAACATATTGAAGATCAGCAATGAAAAAGCAATGACTCCAAACAACAGTTGCTTTGTAGCATAGCTCATTTTATTGTTTAAACAGTTTTGCATAGGAAATATATCCACTTCCAGTAATTGACTGCAGTAAAAACAGCTGCTAGCAGTATAGGCTGGATATAACAGTAACAATCACAAAAAAAGTCAAGCGTTATTTACACTCATTTGTAATCTTGTGGCATTTTTAGCCCCTGCACCAAATTCAACCAACTCAAAGGCAAGGTAGTGCCTACTGTTTATAGCTGTGAAAATGGAAAAGTCGAAAATCATCAGAAAATAAAACAAGGCCTTCACTGTACAGCTTCTTGAAGGACACCTGTGTTTCTTTAACTGTGAGTAAAAACACAAAAACTTGATAAAGTGATTCTATAATGTACATTCAGAACATACAGTAATATTTGCATACAACTGCTGTTTCCATAATCACTACTAAAAACTGTTATGACTTTATAACATTTGTTGGTGTTAGTGCTGTTGTTGTCATGTTATAAACCCACTTAACACAATACCACTGAATTTGCAGCGGGCATAAAAGTGCCACAAGACCCCCTCCCCCCTTAAAAAAGGCAAAAGAAAAAATGAACAACTGCTGTGGAGCTGGCAATTTGTTTTTCACCTGACATTTTTTGTCATCTATTGTAGTACTAAGTGTAGTCTAGAGAAACACACTGCCCAACTATTACTTGATCTCTGTGAAACAGAGACTGGGGTATCCCATTTGACTAAATTATCCAAAACTGAACAAAGCACAAAAACACAAAACACAGAACTGGGACAACAACAAAAAAAAATGTTTGGGGGATAAAAAACATGGGAAGAGGCATCCCATAGATTCTGTTTTGATTGAAGACTTTTTTTGTATTCCCTTAAGAAAATTCAATGTTTTTATATTTACAAGGGAAAGTCCACTGAGACTTTGAGCTGAAACAGGCACTGCTTGAAATATTTTTCAATTTGTTTTTGTTTTTTTTTATTTTAATTTTTTTGTTTTTTTTGGTAAACGTCTCATAATATGCTGGTTTTTATGTTCCTATTTATGTCAATGATCACTCATGCTGTTGTAAATGCCCTAGAAAGGGAAATATGAGAGTAGATGTCCTCCTGCCGTTTCCCTGCACTGACACACAGAAGAGCTGAAAATAGACATTGCATGAGTTCCACTGGTCCTCCTTGCATAAGTTATTTACATGTGGATTCTCTAGGGCCCTGGACCATGGCTTTCACAACTTGACCAGGCCTTCTTACTGCTTTCAATATCAATAGATATTGCAGTTTTTGCAACAAAAACTATTTTCAAAAAGATTAGCCCTTTAAGAAAAGGAACTACTCTATATCAGTACTTCTACCCGGAATTAAGGTTTAATCTGATGGTTGTATAAACCCTGTATGCTGTGGTGAGGGGAAGTGCCTTGAGCTACCATGACAACATTCGTTCCGACTAGATACGAACACTATCTAATCGTAGCTCAGGGGCTAATCAGAGCATCATCGCTAGCTAGACGTAATCCAAACAACAAACAAATGTTCCAATGAAAGGGGTAGTGGGAACTGCAGAAAGTGCAAATGCTCAGCTGTTTTCCTCTGTGATGGCAACATGAAAAAGACATCTGTGGGTGCACACAAAGGCTTCTGGGAGTACCGAGCCTGCCCTGAAAACTATGCAGCATTCATCCTAACATGGCGGACATATGTAAACACTGCAGAATGGAGGTGCCTACGTGCAGCAGAAAAATCTCAGCCTCTCAGCCAGCAAATTCTGTACATGGTATGGTGGGTCAGCCTCTATTGACGGGGGAAATAATGCATGCTTTATTTTTCACAAGACAGCAGAACAATCTGTGATGTCGTGTAGCGACATTACCCTGGTAGTTGTTGTTGGGAGACTCTAATCAGGTGCCTTTCTTCTAAAGTGACTAGGAGTTCCCCAACGGTTCAAAAGAACAAATAATGACCCTATTTAGCACAAATTTCAACATTATTTCTTGTCCCGTTTTCAATATCACATAATCACATCACACACACTCTATGGCCACACTAACAAAACAACACTTCAAACATTTATGAAATGTCTCAAGGATCCAAGTTAATCAACACGAAATACAACAAAAGACCTTCATCATTTTGTTTAAAACATTTACAGTCCCATACGGGAATTCACTCCACTTTATAAGTACAGGAAAATAAAAAATAAAGAATTACATATTCAACCTCTTTCTTATGTATCGGACAGCTGTTGAGTTGTAACACAAATCTAAACTCAAAACAGTTTTGTATTTTTTGTTTGTTTTTTAGTTTCACTAAAAAATATGGACATCACTGAAATTCACGAATACATGTCAAAAGTTTTTACTTTTTACAAACGGGGAAAAGAAAGAAATTTACAGTGTACACACTTTTGTCAACAAGGCAGGCATTTCAATAGAAGACCCTCATGTACTCTCCTCTCGTAGTGTCAGAGTCATCTTGAAACACACACTCTGACGTATTCATCTACACACACACACGCACACACAGTTCACATAGCTGCCAGAGCAGATTTTAACCCATAATGACTACTATTAAACTATTGCTATTACGATGGCCACCGAGATGACCCCTACCTACGTCCTCCTTCACGGTTTCCAACACAAGAATGACTCTATGACCCTGACACTCCCACCACTTCAGGAGGAAATGCACAACGCACTTCAGTGGCATCGCCAACGGCCAGAAGGCTGCAAAGCACTTATTTTTCGCAAATTTGTTAAACACAAGAAAAAGACGGAACAGTGCACATTGAACGGGGTGACTCTAGCTTAATTATATATATTGTATATATAAACATCTTGGTGAAGGAGGAGAGATTCAGCTTGACTTGAGGTCTCAGAAACAGACTGAATAGTGATTTAAGGGCTACAATTTGAAACCATGGTGATGTGAGGGGGACTTGAAGTGTTATTATTAATTGATGCCGGTAATGCCCTGTGAAGCAAAACGCCTGAGTTTTTGTTGTTCTGTATTTAATTGAAAGACACTATGGCTGGATGATTGCCTATATGCTGTAGGTGCAAAACCATTTTTTTTTCTTGATCCTTAAGACCATAAGAGCATTACATGATTCCCTTTCACCGAAGTCTTTAACAACTCAAAAATAATTATAAAAACTTGAGATAACTATAAAAACCGATTCTCCCCATGGGGGTTTTTGTTTTACAGACTACAACCTCAATAAGGCTGTATATTTGAGCACTTCAAAAGGGAAGAATAAGAAACACTGATATTTACTGATTGTGACAGATTTAACACGCAGCAACTTGCGTGACCGTGATTGTAGCGCATTTTATAACAAGTCACTTGTTTGTAAAAATTTAAGGCATCTACTTGGGAATTGCATATAGCCTAGCTATGTTGTTTACTGGACATGAGGAACAGGGTGGTGAAGATATTTGATAAAAAAGATGCCAGCATTTAACACTTTGCCCTAGTGTGCGTAATTCGCCAGTGATTGTCGCTCTCAAGTCAAGCTGTCTCCTCTATGAAAGTCATCTACTACCGAAGGTCAAACTAGCACCCCAGGTGGGAAGTTTGAAAGAGTTTGTTAGTCACAGTAGGCAAATCAGTGACTTTGCAGCCGTATTAAACCAAATGGTGCCTTCTTTGCAGACATGCTTCAACGTGTGGAAATAAAAGTCCTCCCCTTATAGAGAATACGAAACAAACGTCTCTCGCACGCACTTCTCTGCCTTTAGGTACACTTAAGGGAAAAAAGACCTTGTCGCACACTGCATAGAAAGCAGTTCCCACTTTGGTCAATTACGAATAAAAAAAGGAAAATAACAACAACAATGTCAACAACAGCAACAACAACAACAACAACAATATCAACAAAATAAATGTTTACACTATTTGTATTTCTGTACTAGCTTCTAATAATCCACTTAGCTAAAAGCACTACCTACATAGGCAAAACTTGGTATTGCATAATTCTTATAAATCTGGACCCGCCCTCCCCAATAATGACTGGAAGATGGAGAAATAAACAAACAAACAAACAAATGATTAATCGAACAGAATCAAAAAATGACAACCACCAAAATACTGAAAAAAAAAAAAATGCTGGTTGATTATAAACTTTAGAACGGCAACTATACACAGCCTTGATACGCACTGTAAATGTGAGATAAAGTAGTAAATGAAGCTAAAAATCAAAAATGTCACAATTTCATCCAGAGTACAAAATATTTCTTATCATAAAAATGTTACTTTTCCCCAAAAACGATAATAAATGCAGCAAAAACAAGTGTAGTGATGTTTTTTTAAAGTCGAAGGCAAGGCACGTAACGTGGATTATATATTTTCGTGCAAATTAAGATTATTGGAAAGATTAATTATATAAATATGTCTGATTGGAGAGGCAATGGCATTGAGAATGCCGGGAGCAATCGACAATTTCGGGGACCGCAACTGTTGGGAACTACCAAAGTGGGTTTGAAATAAGCACCTTGAGACCTCGCCTCAACCTGCAGGTTAGTGTTGAAATGAGTACAGCTTTACACACATACACAAATTGTCTTAAATTACTCTGCGTTCCTCTTGTTTCTCATGATATCAAAGTGTAAACAGTAGCTTTACAAGCTAACAGCCGACTAAACATGCAAACTAGATCAATGAGTAATATGTCAAAATAAGCCATTTTACACACACTGTGTGTCTGAGTCTTTTTTCACCTACTTTAAGTTTTCATTTTAATAAATAAAAAAAAACTACCCGCATGTTTGGGTACGGCTCAAAATAAGTGCTGTCTTGTTTGTGTTCAGTTCTGCTCACGTAAACGTTCACTGTTAATCCCACTCTTCTCCTCCACCCTTAGCTTTCCCTAGTTTCCCAAATCAAGGATGTGATTATTTTTTTTAATTTCATTTTTCTTTTTTATGTTTTAAAGTTCACCTTAAAACATTTACTCCCCATTCCTTTAGAGTCTTAGGGCAGACAGACTATGATAGCTTCCCTTCAGTAAAATCATTTAAATTGCACTTGCCTCTTATGAGATATTGTCTTATTTTTCTCAAAATCCTTTTTAAAGGAAATATATAAAAAAAACATGAAAATAAAAAGGGGTTGTATTTCTCATCTAGTAATATAGGCTTTTTCTTTCAATGAAGAAAAACAAAGGTTTTCAGAGTTCTTAACTCTTGAGAGTAAATTCCAACCTTTACCTTAAAAAGAAATAAGTACAGGTCTGACAAGATTGCGGATTCAAAAGATTTTCCACCATAGGTAAATTAAATGTTGTTGTAATATGAAAATAGAAACATTCAGTTCATCGAAAATTGTTCCTATGTTTATGTTAAGAATACGATGAGCCTCTGTTTGATGAAAGTTTGTTCGAATCGCAGCCCGCTTTACAAGCCAGCCATCCAGCTAGCCAGCCAGCCCTTGTGTGGCCACCCCCCTCTAAATCGTTGCGTAAACCAAGGCTAGAAATTGTGACTTTAGAACAAGATAAACACTAACAAGAGAGACTAGCATGTCATGCATATACAGTAAGGCATCTAAAGTTTGTATGGTAAAGATCACAGTATCTCAGTTCAGGGGCCTCCTAACACAATGACTGACTGGTGTGGAGAGGCTCATGTCATAAGAGAACACTTTGAACCGACTCACTCTACTGCTCTAAGCCAATGTCCTTGAGAGGGTGGGACAAAGGTCCACGTCGATTGTATAAGTGCTGCTTGCTGGTTTGTCCGAGGACCTGTCTCTCCAGGGTCCAGTTCAATTGCTTGATTCTGCCTGGAGGAGTGGCTCACCAATGATGTTTATGCTGTAATTCTGGACATTTGTTGGCAGAATCGGAGTCCCGTTCGACACTTGGAATGGAATTAAGCTCGCCCAGGTACCAGGACTGCAGACACACAGGGGAAAGACAGATTGTGGGAGTTATTATAATCTAATTACATACACATTATAAGATAAATGATAATACTTCATATTAAGGTATACTTAAAGCATTAGATTTAATGAATGAGTCATGAACATTATCTTTATAGCATTTATTATTCTTGGTTAATGTTGATTTCTACATTTACTGATACAATTTTAAACATTTCAAGTTGTAAAAATAATACAAAAAGTCTACAACACAACATCAAGAGTATTGAGTAATTTAGACACATTAATTTATATACTACATGCTTTTAAATATAGTGTATAGATACATTTAACTTTCAGAATCAGTTCATGAAAGAGACATATCATGTCTAGACTTTTTTTCCACCTTCTTTTGAAAACTACCTCTTTCCTTTCCATTAAATGCACACACCGTCACACACACACAATAATGGGTTCGGCATAGTGTCAGGGAACAGGATATCCCAGAGAAACAAAGCAGCCTTAGTGCACATGCACGGGGGAAGTTTCCCCAGGAGCACGCATCCATCTCAGCCCCCTGCAGCTGACACCCACTTTTGGATCAATGGGGTTAAGTCAGCGGGACCGTCTACAGACCTTTTCTATCTGCATTCAGCACATGTTAACGGCACTACAACACGAGACTGTTAATTGCGAGCTGTGGTGCGAATCTCAGATGCAAAAGCACCAGGGTGCACAAACAGCATGTTGTTCCCTGGGGGGAGGACAGGGGGGCTGAATGGTGCGTACATGTGTCGAATAATTAGGCAGACCAGAAACCAGAGCTCTGGTATGCCCCCTCCTCTTCTTCCGCCTCGGTCTGAAATACCTGTCTCACCCAATCGCCAAACACAATCTTTCTGCTCGCAGATTACAGGCCGTACTCCTGCTCTGTCAACAGTGCCCGGCACACACAGCCACCTCTTTGTTCCCCCCCCGTTTCTTTTTTTGCCCCCCAAAAAGAAAGGAGACATGCTCGAGGAGGGGTGGAGGGTGGTGGGTGGTGGGCTGATTGAAGGAGAAGGAAGGAGACCGTTGTGTGCAAAGACTTTTCCCTGGGTTCACTGCTTTGGATGCAGGTGCAAAGCTTTAGTGGGCTTTTCTTCTGGAGTTTGTTGTTTGTTTTCCGAGGGGGAGACGAGGGCTAAAGCCAGTGGCTGGTGAAGGACAGGGACCCAGCGGATGTGGAACAGTGACTTTATTCTTTCTGAGGTAGCCCGGGGTGATACAACTGCCCGTCGCCCTGAATGCAGCTAATGATTCAGTCTGAATTTTATACAAATCACCCGGTAGCCAAAGCCTGCATTGCATATTATGATTCCAAAGCGCACTGGTTCACACTTTAAGGAGAAAGAGTCAGAAAGAGAGTCACAAAGTTGTATGAATAGGACCTAAATCAAATGTGCACTCCACTCTCTTTAAAGGGGGTTTAATATATCACATGAAGAACTAACTGGGCTCTGTCTCTCCTCCCTCCTGCTGCGCCTTTCCTCTCTCTGCCGTTCTAGCCTGCTAGAAATCATCTAACAGGAAATGAGCGATTAAGTGTTTTAGAGATGTGGACGGGGGACTTTGGGGCTCAAATCAGACTCAAGTCACTGTTTGGAGGATTTATGACTTGACTTGATAAATATTAAAGTACTTGAGACTTGATTTTGACTTTGTTGCAATTACCTGTGAGTTGAGCTGATGACTAGAGGCCCGTCATTTCCTATGAAAATCCAATGGCATTACAATTGTGCACTGCATTCATTTCGAGTCTTTTCTTTCTCTTTTTCTCTCAGTTCTACAAGACTGAAAAAGCAAGCAGTACATATTAAGTACTGATATCATCTACCAATATAGACTGGAGTAATGGCTGATGAGAATTCAGCTTCACCATCAAAGCAATCAATTACATTTTAAAATGTATTCAAACAGAAAAATATTATTTTATAATTTAATCATTTTGCACAATATTACTGGATTTAACGTATTTCTGATAATAAATGCAGCCATGGTGAGACCTCATTAACACGATCTTATTAGTTACAATTAATTAACTACATTATTTAACAAGACCTAACATGATCTACATCATTTAATAATATTTGTTATAGTTAATTTAAACATTAATCAGTATTTTTTAATAACAAAAAATTATTATATCTGTTAATATTAATTAATACACTGTGAACTAACATAAACACATTAATAATTATATTTTATTAACTTTAACAAAGATTAATAAATACTGTCAAAAACATATTGCTTATTGTTAGTTCTAATGTTAACAAATGAGACTTTATTGTAAAGTGTTACTAAAAACCTTATTTTCCCCAAAGGGTAGAGTATACATTTAATATTATTTATGTATATACTATAACTTAGCATATTTAGTATAGTATATTACAATTCCCATGCTTATCACTAGCAAAATACATATATTAACCAATATGGTCTTTCTTTAAAAGTCCAAGGAAATCTTGTTGGTTACATACATTGGTTAAGAAGAATCTAGCTAGCATGATCCAAAACAGCATGATGTATGCTTGTCTCTTAAACAGGGAAAGTGAGCCCAAAGGAACTGCGTTGTAGTTCTTCTTTTGCTTTCTGCTTCTTTCCCTGAACACATACATTGGTCAGCTCCAATAAAGGATTTCTAATGGGACAGCAAAAACAGACTACCACCCATAAAGCTCGTAAATTGTCTCATGTACTGCTGCTAAACTTTGCCTTTGCAGAGCATCAATAAACAGTGTCTGATTGATTGCCATGGGGTGGGGTAATACCCCTTGTTTCCCAAGTTCAAGGTTCAGTGTGGCGTTTCCTACTGTCTGGTTTCCCCAGTTACCAGACAAGTGCAGATGTGATGGGCCCCCTTTACAAGGGAGATGGGTATTATGTGGGAAAAAGGGAGAGGAACAAACAACCTTGCTCCCGTACCAGATTATTGCTTCTTCATGAGCTGCTTACAGGTCTTTCGTCCTAAACGTCCACCCTTCTGCAGGAGCAAGCATGGGCCTGCTTCATTTTGGAATCAGACGCTAAATTAGATTATCTAATGCCATCTTAATGGATTGCTGACCCATTTCCTACAGGATGCCAACAAACAAGCCTGGCTTCAATTCAATTTGGGTTGAGCTGTGGACTGGCATGCATCACACTGCGGCACTGCAGCTTTGCAAGTAAATGCAAGCAACAAATCACATTTCCATAAGTCAATGACCTGAAGTCAACTCTTCAACTGCATCAGCTTTCATCTGCAGCACATTGCCTTGCTTTCAAATCACGTTCTGTCAGGCTGCAAGCTTGTTTTTTTGCAGTTGACAGAATCATGGTAATTAGTAAACTTTTAATGAATATTTTAAATGTAACATCTGGGCTTGGTTTTCAATGTTCAATAATGTTCAAGCCTGTGCCCCTATTTTATGTTGATTATAAAATCTCTGTATGTAATGTTGGAGAAACAGTAAAGGGTAAGCCACTGCTAGAGAAACTTTTTTCCCCATACTCCGTGTGGTCTATTACGAGGCCAGAAAAGGGGCTGGAATGAAAGCAGGGGCCTGAAACACTGATGCCTACAGAAGGAAGTGAGAGTGTGTTCAGTGCTACTCTACTTTTCCACACATTTACTGCAGTGAGGAAGTGCTGAGCAAGGTCTTTCCCACTGCAGGGAGCTGGGGAGACTAAAAAAGTGGAGGAGAGAGGATATAGCTCAAGGACATATAGCTCCCACTAAGTCTACCTTACACAGGGAATCTGTCGAACACACCAGCAGTGACTGCTCTAAGAACGCATAGAAGCAATGATGTTTATGTATAAATAAACTTTGTACATATAACATATAATAATATATCATTTAACTATAATGACAAAGCAAAACACGTTTGTGATAACTTCAAATTTACCAAAACTAAAAAACTGAAATATCACATTTGATGTAAGTATTTAGACTTTGCTAAACATTTGAGATTTAGCTCAGATGCATTTTATTTTCCTGAATCAGAGATGTTTCTACACGCTGAATGGAGTAAAATGTGTGGCTAATTTATTTGAACATGATTTAGAAAGACACACACCTAGTTTTAAGATCTGAAAATGCATATCAGAGCAAAAGCGAGCACATGAGGTCAAATGAACTGTGCGCAGAGCTCAGAAACAGGATTGTGTTGAGGCAAAGATATGAGGAAGGCTGAGGTTTTAAAAAAAATCTGTTGCATTGAAGGTTCCCGAAAGCACAATGGCCTTCATAATTCTTAAATTTGAAGTTTGGAACAACCAGGACTCTTCTTCTTAAAAGAGGTGGCCAAGAACCTTAAAGTCACTCCAGAGATCATGTGTGGAGACTGGCAAACAGCACTGCAATTCTGAGCTTTATGGCAGAGTGGCCAGACTGAAACCTCTCCTCAGTGCAGGACATTTGAAAGTCTGCTTTAAATGAGCAAAACTGCTCCTAAAAGACTCTTAGACTGTGAGGTACAAGATTCTCTGTCATGATGAACTGGATGGTGTGGAAAAAAACAGACACCGCTCATCACCTTTGCAGAACTATCCCAACGGTGAAGCATGGTGGTAACATCATGCTGTGGAGGTGTTTTTTCATTGGCAGGGACTTGGGAATTGGTCAGGGGAGAAAGAAAGCTGAATGTAACAAAATACAGGGATATGCTTAAGGAAAACCTGGTCCAGATCATTCAAGACCTCAGGCTGGGCCGAATGGCTTAGTGAATGTCCTTGAGTGGCCCAACAAGAGTCAGACTTGAAACCATCAGCAAACATCTCTGGAGAGACCTGAACATGGTTGTTCACTGACAATCTCCAGCCAACCTGACAAAGCTTGAGAGGATCTACGGAGAAGAATTTATACGCAGAAAATTCCCAAATCAAGAGGTTCAAAGCTTGTGACATCATACCTAAAAAGTTTTTTTTTTTTGAGGCTATAATTTCTGCCAAAGGTACTTTAAAAAGTGCCAAAGGTGTACTGAGTTAAGGGTCTGAATATGTATTAATTATCATAAGTCTTTGCCTTTTCATTATGGGGGAATGTAGAATGTAGAAAAATTATTTAAAACGATTTTGCATAAGGCTGCAATGTAATAAAATGTGAAAAAAATGTAATCTATTATAATTAAGTTTCAAACATTTTGTAACTATTGTACAAAAAAATATTTCTGCTCTCCAAAAAACATCTGGAGAGAAGATACAAACATTTTTAATCTTTCAATTTCAGTCTTTCACTGTCAGAAATGTATGAAGATATTTTTTTAGAGAACAGAGCAAAGATTTAATGCAGAAGGGAGGGTGAGGTGATTAAACAGAGCAAACAGTCTTAACTGCCTCTGCTCTGAAACCCCAAGCTTAGCAGTGACCTTTGCAAATATGCAACTCTCTGCTGTCAGTGAGCCTCAGACAGATGCTATGTACTAATGCTGGAGTTCTGCTCTTTCCCAGCAGTAACCATCTCCATAACTTCCATTCTCTTAGGGAGATAAGGATGTTAATCATTAATTGTTCTGGGGTCATTTTGCGCTCATTTAGTCTCATTCCAGAGGTCTAACTGACCAGGAATGTCTAAGTGTGACTTGTCATATATACTGACACAGACAATACAGCAACATCATTCGTGAGGAGATCATAAACACAGTTGTCTCTAAGATGGGCAGAAGCTTCTATGACTAGTTTGAACTGGTAATGATAGATCAGGCTGATTGGCTGAAATCACCCAACATCCATTAGTTAATCTCTAATTTTGTTATCCCTATATAATTTTTTAGCAGCATTGATTTAAAGTGAATGGATCAAGAGATTCAAGATGCTAGAAGATGGTTCTAGAGTGCTGTGCTAACATTACCAATAATTGCTGGATGCCAGTATATCAAAAACTCTAAAAAGTTGCATCTCTAAATTCATCCAGATGTAGCACCTACAACCATCAAATCCACCTCTTTAAACAATAAATTCTCTCCTGTTAATGTACTGTGGTGTGTGAAGTTTCTATGAATTTGGCCGCAGATTGCTCATCCAGATGTGCACAGTAACAGTCTTGCGACAGCCTGAAAAAAGGTTTGTGAAGTTCTGCTTTTTAAACCAAAGAAGTTTAAAGAACAGCAAAGGAGATGGACCTAAAACATTTGGAAATATACTGTAGTTAGAAGTTAAAATGCAAATCAGCACATATTCAATTTTCTATCATGATGTTTGCTTTTCTATATCTTTCATGACATATTGAGCCATTGCGTGAATGAGTAATGCATTCATGGCCTTAAACACGAATACATTAACAAAATTTATCACACAACTTTTGCTTATGTTTTTTGCGATGAATGTAAAAACACAGAAAAAGTGGGGCTTGATCTGGACTGGGTTGGAGGGGGTGTTGGACTATTGCAGATACAGGTTGTACATAAGTAATATTTAATGGAGAGGTGGGTTGAAAATAAAGGAAACGTTTACCTTTGCCAAGAAATCCCCAAAGCCTCCTCTGAGCCATATGACCTGATGTTTTGATTCACGGGCCAGTCACAAATCCTCAGCTGTCAATCAAACACCTCTCAGTCAGACAACTGGGCTAGCACAACGGCACTAACACACATTTAGCATGCAACAAAACCTGGAGCAAGACCTTAGCTCATCTCAACAAATATTCTTACATTTATCTGATGTTAATCTTACATTACTAGATTAAGAAAACACCATCACTAATGGTCAGGTTTAATAAATCTGGATTATGGATTATATATAAGATCTTAAATCTTCTGTTCTAGGCCTAAAATTATGCCTAATTTAAATTGCAATTCCATTGAAAGAAAGATGCCATCAAAAATGTAAACAAACAAAAGGCAATTGTCACATGTGGCATGCAATATCATTAGAGGTCTAATTATTAAACTTCCTGAAAGCAAAAGAAGAGGTTAGTATACAAAGGCTGGGTTACATGGAGGTTATTCATCTATCCCAGAATGCACTAGAATGGGAGGAAGCACATGCATTCCAATTGGTCATGCAGTTACGGTCACTTCACTGCTTAGATAATGTCAAAACAGCCTGTTTTCATTGAAGCATAACATGAAACATGTGAGAGATTAATCTTGGTCAGTAGATTTAAATAGTTCTTGGCAACAATTTACAAAGCAGCAGTTTTTGAAAATGTCGGTGTGGGTGAGAGGGGAAAATAAACTGGTCACATTTACACACAAGCATGCAACAAATTGTATGCATGAAAGTGTGAGAAGCAATCAACAAACAACGACGTTAGAGTAAATCATGACACTTTATCGAACATAACTTTCTGCTAATGCACGTCGCCACCCTGTCAGACACACAAGTGCTATATGTAACAAATTTTCTATATTTACTTCAAAGATGCTTTACTGCTCACCCGGAGACTTTCGGGTGGCCGAAATGCACATTTCCCAGAGTGACAGCCACATAAATTAGGTGAGCAGTGCTAACACTAAACAGGAACTTCTCTAGTAGCATGGGGGTCCTGTCAAGGATGCTGTGGATATATATCAAATTATATCCACTACAAATTCAGTAACTGTAAAAAAAACACTGTAACTACATGTTATGTGTAAATAAGTTAATGTTTAACTATTTAAATTTTAATTCATATTATGCAGTTTAAAGGTTTGGGGTCAGTAAGATTTGTTTTTTTAATGTTTATGAAAAAGTCTCTTATGCTTACTAAGGCTGCATTTATTTAATAAAAATACAGTAAAAATTTATATTGTGAACTTTTCAGCAGCCATTGTTCTGTTTTTTCAGTGTCACATGATCTTTTAGAAATCATTCTAACTGACTGATTTGGTACTCAAGTAACATTTCTTATTATTGTCAATGTTGAAAATAGTTATAATATTTTTGCGGAAACCTTTTTTTTTTCAAAATTACCTAATGAATAGAGAGGAGCATGGCATCAAAAGAACAGCATTTATTTAACTATTTTATTTTGTAAAAAAAAATGTCACTTTTGATAAATGTAACTTACAAATCTTACAAAAACAAGTCTTACTGACATTTTTTTGTTGGGGGGGGGGGGGGGGGGCATTAAGCTGAACAGGCTCTGATGAGCGACTAATAGAGAAATATGTGAAGTATTTTCACATTGCTGTGTGCGGATATCCACCTCCATCAGTACTGCCAACTCTACTTCAACAAACTAACGAGTGTGACACTGTGTATGTGTGTGTGTGTGTGTGGAAGAGAGAGAGAGCGTGTTCTCGAGTGACCTGAAGCCAGAAAACAATGGCACTGGGGCAAAGTCTGAGGTCAGCTATCAGACTGTTTTGGTAGTGCGCATTCCTTCATCCTGTTTTGGTCGACCCCACTCATTGAAAAAACACACACTCATACAATATGCTGATGATGTGTTGTCCTGCATCTATCCTCCGTGTTTAAGTTCTCTGGAATTAAGAGGCGTGATTTCAGGTCTTCAGATTTGGTTAATTATACAGACCATAAAAACAAATCACAAAACACTAAAAAGTGTCAACAAATTAGTTTTACTTGTTTTTAAAACCCAAATAGTTTTTTTCAGCACTGATGGTCTCAAGCTCCAAAAGGCTAATAAATAAATGGGGGGAAAAAGAAAAGAAAAAAAATCTCTCAAATATACCTTGAATTTTAATCTAAGCAGAAGTGTTATTTTAGTGGAGTACCACTATTAACTGAACTCAATGGGCTTAACTACAATGAAACAGCTAAAATCCCACAATGAGGTATAAAATGCCACATTATGTCAGCATCAAAAACATAATAGCTAGAGACAAGCTCTAAGCTCGAGGTCGGCAGTTATCTGATCACGGGTGCCATCTGTCGCTGGCACCAGTGGATCACAGAGGTATGCTAGAGCAGCGCTAGCACCTTCACAGCTGTGAGTGGTGGTTGCTTTAGCATGTTTGCATTAGATAAAGCCAAATAAGATTGTGATCACTGGTCGAGAGAGAGAAGGGAGGGAGAACAGAAATACATAGAGAAAGGGAAGAACCCCTGGGGAAAGCAGCTAATGAAATCTTCTCATCACTGGTGTTTTCACAAACACATTACACAGGGGTATCAGTCTAGAGCAGGTGCTGTTAGGCTGTGTGCACGAATGTTCATCTGTCATTCTCCCCTGTGTGTTTGGGTTTTGAGTAAGTTGTGAATGAGCTTGATTTAACAACAGGGCCATTGTGATCATACTTTAAGACAGGCGGGGAAATCTCTGGCCCTCGAGATCCATCCATCCATCCATCCATCCATCCATCCATCCATCCATCCATCCATCCATCCATCATCCATCCATCCATCCATCCATCCATCCATCCATCCATCCATCCATCCATCCATCCATCCAAGTTTGTCTGATGCATTATATATTGAAAAATGCATATCTAGCTCTACAAAATGGTACACCAGCAAACACAGTAAACTGCTACATTTTAATACTACTTTTAATATTATAATATAAAATTGTATATTAATGGTTTCCAGAAAATGTAATCATTTAAGAGAAAAGCTCTGATATTTTTTTAAAAGTTTTTGAAACATGCCTTTTGTGCTCACCATTTATTTGATTGAAAAATACAGTCAAAAACATTAATATTGTAATATATTTTAAAATGTGATGGCAAGTCTTTACTGGCACATTGCTAAAAAAAAGTATTAGTTCCTGTAAAAATACATTTTAACTGACTCCAATGATGTGAACACAAAACTATTGACACAAAAAATTAACATAAATGTCATTTATAGTAATAACCGTTTTTAAAGATTAACTTTAACTGAACATTAGAACACATCATCAAGGTAATCTAAATGTGAAATGAGCTTGAACAATAAAATCTCTCGAATCAGCCACTAACTGATAAAGTATGGATATGTTTTGTGAATAACTAATGCTTATGTTGAATGGCAGCTGTGTTATGTATATATCGGCATTATTATTGGAAGGCCTGCCTTGAAACACCAATGCAGTTGACCACTAAATATTTTTCTTTCTGCTCCAAATAAACGCACGTCCATGCGACACTGTCCATGCTCCAGATGAATTGTCTCTATAGCTTATCACAGGAAACTGTCCATTACTCTAAGGGCTGCCATCCCAAAGTTGCCACTTCAGAGTCTGAACACAATATCATACAATGTATGTGCGTTGCGACAACAGACTACAAGCATATTATCTGAAGGACCTCGGGCCACAAATCACAAGCAGCTACGTCTCAACATCTCACATAGGGGTTATATGCAAACAGATGGTTCTTGTAAATGAAATAAGCTTAAACAGTTGCTATGGGACCAATAGGAGGAGTGATTATGTATGTATGGACACACCCGCTTGATTTACTGACTCCAGTAAACGGAGGCTAAAGACACGGCATGAATGTTTATGTAATGGAGTCATTATAGTGAGGGTGTGTTTGAGCATATACAGAGACCCTCTCGATGCTAGGCCCTACAAGAGGAATACAGAGACAGAGAAAGAGAAAGAGAGAAAAGCACATAAAGAAAAGAAGGGAAAGAAAGAATGACAAAATGAGGTAAAGAGAAAGAAGAAAAAAGCTTTGATTTGAGTGAACAGTGAGAGAATGAGAGGAGGCATTAAGGAACAGAGAGAGAAAGAGAGCGTCCCGCTGAGCGTCTGGAGCTTTCTCAGTTTCCAGACGGCCTGGCTGAGCTGGAGGCAGCACCCTGCCCCACAGCATGCTGGGAAAGGAGCGCTACGGGTCTGTAAGGTGACGCCACGGCGACGGCAGTAATCCATACGCCCCACGCGTCACACCGCACGCCCTTACAAAAGCTCAGCAGGGGAACACAGGTGTCAATACATCTCATAATATCCTATGATAAATCACTCAGAATAAAGGCTGGTGTGTACGCAAGACATTATTTACCCAGCGAAAGCGCCCGCTCAATGGCCGCAGGTTAACTCGGGTTAGGACTGGCTATACAATTCTCACTTTTGAGGACAAACAAAAGCTTCAGCTCATATAAACATGATGGATGGTTGATATATCATCCTGTCTTCATCTGATCCCTCTCCCTGTTAAGCGAACTACAGCTAAAACAAAAGGCATTAAGCCGTATGAGACACTACAGCAGCTGCGGTGCCTACATGCGATACCTGCTAAAAGATATTATAATCACTCATTCATCCAGCTTGCACACTGAATCGCTGTTATCAATATCAGCCCTTTTATTATATCCAATTACACCGCCTATCCGTCACTTCGAACTTCTGCATCTTTGAAAAAATCATTCTCAAATGACAAAAATAGCTCCATGTTTTTTTTTAAATAAGGCCTGCAGCACATTCCCTGTTGGCAAGCGGTACGTTACTTGGCCCAGTCCAAGTATGCAAAACCAGAGAGCAATAAAAGCAAGGCTTGCCATTACTGTAACTCAGGAGCAGGGCAAGAGAAAACCACTAATTATGATGTCGCCGCGTGCAGATGAATTCAATTAGAGGAGGGTGGAAAATACTGGCCTCAGACCAGCCCTTTCATGCGGCAGAGGGCCGTCGTGCACACGCACTAGACTATTACTCTTTTTACAATACTGAGTGTTTTGCCAAAAATGATCATTTCACTAAATACCTTCTAAGCCGTGCCTGACATGAACCAAATCGTTCATGTTTAGTACTGCATTTAGTCATATATCATTTTGTCCATCTGAAGACAATGCTAGCTATTGTTGCACAGTAGTTTTAACACTAAGACAAGATAGATTTTATGTTGGAATTAGCCTCAAGGGAGGTGTTCGCAATAAAAATTAAAGTCCAACAAAGTCCCATGCTGTGTATAAATCCATCAATTACTCTTTAACATTAATATAAACTAAATGGTAGAAAAACTGAATGAAATTGGACTGTCTGAATTATGTAGCAATGTCTCACTTCTAAAGTGGCCCCAAAAAGTATTTTGACACTTAAGGCACACTTAAAATGTAGGAATATCATTGTGCTGAATAATAAAACATCACATTAACTGACTTTTATTTTAAAGAAAGATGTTTGCTGGAAAAAAAGTGTGCTTGGTTTAAAATTTTTAAACAGCAGATAAACTGTTTAAAATAGTAAAGCGTATTTGAGCACTTGCTGGTTGTTGAATCTTAAATGGATATGTTCATAGCTAATGTGAGGATATGCACCTGTGATTATTTTGCAAGTACACCTATCATGGGAACTTGAGGGCAAGTGACCCAATACATCCACTGAAATTGAACTGAAACCATTTGGTTAACTGCGAAAATATGGGGGAAAAATTGTTCTGAGAAAATGTCTAGTGTCATTTGATGGTTGATTTGTTATTTTGCAAAGGTATTTATACACAATTATGGCTTGGTTGTCCACCTAACATTTGGGGGCTAATGTATTTATTTTCAGGGTACTTAAATGAAACGAGTTTAGTCTTGGCTTATTTATAGGAATGTGGGCCCTTTATATATGAATTTATGGAAACCAACAAATTCTTCATAAAAGTGACATTCACCCACACTTGCAAAAACTATAAACCTCTAAACGTGACCGTGGTTACAGAGCAAGTGGAAAGACGTGCTCAATAACTCTGAGTAACAGAGTGGAGCTTGCCAGGAATGTCCAGGACATTAAACACGTTATAAATATAATAATCTACACAGTGTCTTAGAATATGTTACATGTGCCCAATAGGTGCATATAATTAACAAATGCCGACACAAAACAAATTACACTTTCAGACAGCCAGATGTAACTTATTTTGTCACAACAGCCCTGCATCTTTATGGTACCACAACAGTGCCTAAAGTTCATGACCAGATTATTTGACGTGCTACCTGTCTGACAGCTCTGACACCTGTTGGGAACAGCTGGATGGGGATTTGAGAGAGAACAGGGGGAAAAAGAGAAATTTTAAGAAGTTGGGTATATCTCACCTGTTGCTGGTGAAGAAAGGCTGGGTCTCTGGAGCTCAGTCCCACAAAACGGTTGGCAGTGGGGGTGCCTGGAGCCGAATAACCTAAATATATGTTCAATCAGTATCAAATATCTTAATACAGCTGGTGTAGACACAAGTAATACACTATACTGGCATTAACTTTATATTAGGTGGCCTTAACTACTATGTACTAACATTTTAATTAATAATTTTATACAATGCACTTATTGTGTACATACATGTGTTTACATAGTACTTATATTTAAAAAAAATACCTGCAAGTCATTACATCTGTAATTAATTTCTGTAGTTACATTTGTAATTACACTTTGGACACTTCCCTTACACATAACCCTACCCTTAAACGTACCCAAAAACCACACATGTCCCTAATTCTACCCCTTTCCCACCTCAATATCAGCAAAAGTGTTTTGCGATAAAATATGAACACAACAAGTACATTGCACTTATTTTTTACACATAGTAGTTAAGGCCATCTAATATAAAGTGGGGCCACATACTGTTTCAAAGTTTGTGCTCAGTACAGGTTATCATTATTTATCAATTATTTAATACTTTTATACATCAAGACACACATTTAATTGATAAAAAATGACAGTAAAGACATTTATGATGTTAAATGTTTCTATTTCAAACAAATGCTGTTCTTTGAAACGTTCTATTTATCAAAGAATCTTGAGAAAAAAAGGTATAACAAAAAAATAAGCAGAACCACTGTGATAATACTAAAAATGTTTCTTGAGGACAATTTTGGCATATTAGAATGATTTCTAAAGTATCATGGCTGCTGAAAACTTTGCCATCACAAAAATAAATTATTAAATGTAGCACAATAGAAGACTTTATGGGTGAAGACCCATAAAATTGTAAATTGTAATACAATATTACTGGTTTTCCTGTATTTTTGATCAAATATGTGACCATGGACAACAAAACCTTAAGTCATAAATTGCACGGGTATATTTATATAAATATATAAAATAAAATTATAAGTAGCATTGATGAGGACTTCATTTGGAGGTGATTTTTTGTCAATATTTAGATTAATTTTTTTTGCACCCTTAGATTCTAGATTTTCAATAGTTGTATCTTGGCCAAATATTGTCAAACCATACATCAATAAAAATCGTGTTTATTCAGCTTTCAGACGATGCATAAATCTCAATAAATAAACAAAAATAATACAAAAAAAACGTATGATTTAGTGGTCCAAGGTCACATATATGCAGCCTTGGTGAGCAATGTGACAGCTGTAGTGTAGAGATGGGAGTAACTCACCCTCTGAGGATGTGGTGATTGGCTTGGTGTCAGCCATCGAGAGAGATACTGGTCTGACTGTGCCGTGGTGGGGCGAGGGGGCCAGTACTGGTGTGAAGTGACCGGGCACTTTCCCCAGTACCTGACCGCTGCTGTTCGGCTGTGGCATTCAGAGAAAAAAAGGAGTTTGTTAGCATACCAGGCAGCATGGTTACATGTTTTCAAATTAAGCTAATGATCATGTTCATTTCTTTTTGTTTTCTGTGATTAAAGTGGGCAGATTAAAGCAATCTTTTGATGTTCTCCCATCTTCTTCTGGCATTGGTGCAAGACAGCTGACTGTGCACTTTTCATGACTTATTCCAAGCTGATACAAAAACCAGAAAAAGAGGGGGTTGAGGGAACATAGGATTCAGACACAGACACAGAGCGAGCGTCTACCTCCTTCTACTCTGGACTGCAGGAGACAGACTCAACTGAATTCACATAGCGGGGCCCTAAGTTCAAAACTCAAACAGGCCTTTATGAAAGAGAATGGTGTCCATGGGGTTCCCCAATGTGAATAGAATGTTTAATTAGGGTGTAATATAATCTGCGTTAAAGCAAGCATAAAAACATCCTGGCTCCCATCCACCCGATTATATGACCCGTGTTATTTGCAGAGCGATCTCCCCTCACCAAGCTCCAGACCCCGGCAACGGCAAATATTTACGACCTTTATCGTTCCCTGCGGTTTCTCCCAAGTAACAGTTCCAGAGTGCTATGCCTCAACCAGTCTATGAGCCCTTTGTTTACTGTTTGAGCGGCGGGGATATAAAACTCGGTCATATCGAGACCTTTCTTCAATCACACAGAGAAAGAAGAAATCCCTCAGACAATCAGTGCTGTGTTTTCCAACATATCAAATCACAGCAGATATTTCTTGCACTAGTTTTGCTTTGTAATTCTTAATGTATTGTTTTAAACAAAACATTTTGTTTTCCCCCCAAACAGTTTAAAAATGAGAGAGACTGTGTTAATGGTGGTACCACGAGTAAATTAGATACTTTTACTGGGTTACCCATCATAACGTAAGTTATATTTTTGTTATTGTTATTGACTTTTCACACTTCTGCATAGTTTAAGCAACTATCAAAATACTTTCAAGTTTAAAGCATGTGCATACTATGTACTTAATATAGTAATTACAATAACAGGGTAATAACTAGGTACTAACCCTTAACCTTACCCTAAACCTAACCTTAGCCCATGTAGCTCCCCTTTTTCCCCTGAGTACTTTCATAGGTAAGTACACTGTAAGTAATACACATAATGAAAAAAACACAAACAAAAACAAGAAACTGTCAACCTTAACCAATTGCACTATAATCCGAAATAAAAGGAATTAAAATTTTAACGAAATGTTTGGAGAGGCTTGGCCTTTTGTAAAATGTTGATTAAGATGAGTGGGACAGTCTGAGCTGCTTGGCAGAGATGCAGAAAGTTCTTTAAAAAGCGGCTTCACCGAGAGCCCCATCCATCACCCACTAAGGGGGAGGAGTCAGCCACCACGACCACAGCGGAGTCAAAAAACTGAGAACGTTTTAAGTTCTTCAATTAACATGAATGAGGTAAAGCTTGTTTTACATGCTTGTTATGCTTCATATAACAATGAAGACATAATGGCCTATATAATAGTATTAAATTATATAATAGCACAATAAATACAATAACAGGAATATTATTTTCTCTTAATTCATACTTTAGGGAATCTCAGCTCCAGTAAAACGTGCAGTAACAGTAGTTTTCATAGAGTTGGAGACACGTTGAGCGCATGTGTGTTTGTGCTAATGCGCAGTGGCTGCCATGGTTGGAGTGTTTATTGACTTGCTTTTGTTGTTGCGTTTTTTCCCTCTCTCTCTTTTCGTTCCCCTTCGCTTCATTTACGCCGCAGCTGGTAAACAGAGTCGCCACAGCAATGGAGAGGCCGTCGTTTGGCTCCGCGCTCGGCTCTGAGCTGATTTAGACAAGGCGCCGACAGAGAAAACCACTAATGATTTTGTGTTCGTTAGCTAAACTGGGTCAATTACTGTGCTGAAACAATGTGGCCTGTTAATCAAACTTGAGTCCGATGCAGTGGGAACAACCAGAGACACCAAGACAGACAGCCAACAAGAGGTAGAGGCAGAAAGGGAAGGAAATTGCGCTAAAGCACCTTTGTGTTTACAGCATGTGCCCTTACAATGAGGGTCTCATTATTTTTAGGGGGTAGAGCAGCTTTAGCTCACGGTATGGTTAACACATGTGACAACATGATGATTATGATTGGAGAATTTACGGTACATGTGATGCATGTTATTTCAAGTATGTTATAAATGTGAATCTGTTCTTGCGCGTCTCAGGAAAGGGAATATTACAACTGAGACGTTAAACCAACACCATATTTTAACAGCTGGCATCTATTATGTGTTGTGGACAATGTACATACAGTCATGAGATTTAAAGGCTCTATTCCAGTACAGATAAACTGTACTAATTATGTATGATTGCTTTAGGGTCAGGGTTAATGCGCGTGTACGTTAGTCTTTGTGCGTGTACGTGAGTAATCCAAACTTACCTGGCTGCTCTGTGGGCTGGACGGGTCGTAAGGCTGCATGTAGTTCTTGAGGGAGTCGGGTGGGTTGAGGTGCGGCGGGTAACGGATGGCGCCATGAGAGATGTAAGGCGAGGGGGCTGGGGGAAGGATGGAAGGGGCAGAGAACTGCAGCGGCGAATGCGGAGGTGGACTCCTAGTGGAAATTACTGCACATGCAGAGAGAACAACTACTTTACTAAAAGATTTTAATTTGGCAACATGTAATCTCAATGAAATGTAATAACGTTTTTCTCATGGGTCATTATCAAGAAGCCATCTGTGAACATGTTTATAATGCTATATTCAAATAATGTCGGAAATTAACATTTTTATGAACTGAGAGAACATGAACATCCCCAAAAAGTCTTGTTTACCAGTGTGATTCTTTTTAATCTTTTGTTTTTTTTGCCCTAGTGTCAGTACAAAAAAATACTGTACACACCTAATGGACATCCCTAAACTGCCTTTATCGGGAAGTGAAATTTTCCATTTAAGTCCAAGATCACATTAAAATGACAACTTACAAACTTATACAATAAAGGACGAAATTTTGAGGAGTATTTTAAGGCAGCATTAGCAATCAAAATGTTGAGTTGTTATTGGATAGTTTGCTTGGATCATGGAAAGGATTGTGAGAAGTATTTTTAGAAAATGAATACCACTATGGCCAGTCAGTCCTGGGTGGTGGTGCTGGGAGAAGGTGCTAAGCCGAGGTGAAGAGTCCTGTGGAGATGTGGGGCTGAATAATGGCTTCTCTGGCTTTTTCATAGTGGGAGAGGACATGTCTGCTAAAAATAAAAAAATAAAGGGGATGTCAGATTGTTCATGGACAAAGCATTAACATTGTAAGAAATACAATCCGAGATGAGCAGAAATACCCATTTTCAAAATCAACTTTACAAAGAAAAGAAGAAAATGTCTTACTAATAGACTAAATATTCAGCAAATTTTTTTAATTCAAAAAAACAGTTACCAATATAAGAACGGCATTTTCATGTATTTTTCTTTTTCACCCACTCTTTTTGTCCCCCTCTGTAGTGCAATGCAGTGTATCATCTATCTAGTTTGATTGTTTATTTATTTATTTTTTACTTCATATCTGTTTCCAACAAGACAAAAAAAAGATTCTCTTCATCAGCAGACATAGAGGAGACATAGTGCTTGGCCTGCATGTCTATGGCGCTCCTCCCTGACAATCATAGATGAGATGAGAAAAGAGTAAAGAAAGGGAGACAGACACAGTGAAATCAGAATAATGAAATAAGGAAAAGTGAGGGAGGGGTTAGAAAAGAGAACCGCTAGCTAATGACATATCAGCAAGCACTTCTCATGATGTGTATTCTGTCTTGAGAGTGTGTGTTTGGATATGTGCAGATGCTTTAGATGAAGGAATCAATCGCAACTATGTCCCTATATATTTAATAACATCATAAATGCTCTCTCTCTCTCTCTCTCTCTCTCTCTCTCTCTCTCTCTCTCTCTCTCTCTCTCTCTCTCTCTCTCTCTCTCTCTCTCTCTCTCTCTCTCTCTCTCTCACTCTCTCTCTCTCATTCTCATTCTCTGTTGTGATGGCAGGAAAAAGGTAAATGATCTTAACTCAAATAGAACAAAGACATTGGAATGTTGGGGGATTCCAGATTCCACGTGTCTGTGTGTTCTATTCAGGTTCCCAAATTACCAAAGTAACTTTTTACTACTTTTTACTAAACTGAAGAATGTTTTATTTTTATATCAGACCATTATTGTGGATCTGACCATTTTATTATTATTATTATTATTATTATTATTATTATTATTATTATTATTATTATTACAACTGTTTTAACTATGCGTATTTGTCCACATGGTATTCTTTTTTCTCATGCATATGTTACCACTATTTTAATTAATTTCTATGTAAAGCACTTTAAATTGTCATAGGGTATGAAATGTGCTATATAAATAAACTTGCCTTACCTTGCCTTACTACTGCCAATGACAAGACAATTAAAAAATATTTTGCATTCCTTACCATACTAAATTATTTTGCAGTCTTTTTATATATTTAGTTGCAATGTAAAACATTTAAATTATTTTATTTTAAAATATATATAAAAGGGGATTTTAAGGGTTGCAAACTGTTGAAGCCCCCTGCTCTAAACAGAAAATTATGACCACACAAAAAATAAATAGGTTTGTACACCAACACACTTATAAATCATTTTTATAAACAGACTTTGACCAAACAGAAATGTTATACAGAAAAAACTAAAAACTATAAATAGGTATTGTAATAGTACTTGCAGCTACAGCACTTTAAAAGAGAGCCTGGGCACAATGCTGGCTTTATACGGTATGGTTATGTATGACACATTAAATTATTATTTTCCTGTTTCAACATGTCCGAATTTAGCATATGGCTTTCAAATAATATTTTGTCATCACACCTGTTGCAACAGAACATTTAAAAAAGGAAGAAAAAAGCTGTTAGAAGGCAGGATTATACTCCCTCAGGAGTTTGAGGAAAGAGGGAAGGAAGGAAAAAGAGAATGAAGGTGGTTGGGATATGGAGAGAAAGAAGCTAGATTTTTTTCAAGCTACATCAACAATTCCCAGAGCTGCTCCATACCAGAGACAAAAGACATGGAGAGAATGAGAGACTTGAAGCTATATTTCACTTCCACAAAGTCGATTTGATATGAGATTAGAAAAGTATATACTGGTCAGTGTGTGTGTATGTGTTTCTGTGCACATGAGGACTATTTTCCTTCTGTCAAGGCCTCATATGGCTTTAATATTCATGCTTCACTCCTTCTGATATGGATTTTACAAAACAAAACACTTTCTCATGAGCTCTATTCAACCCCATCCCCCTCTTCACTCCTCCCTCCATCTCTCTCAACAGCTAGTCAGCAAAACAACGGCATCAGATGAAGTCCGGGCAATAAAATAAAGACGAGTAATAAAAAATAAATAAGATTAATCAACACAATTGCATATTGCATAAAATCAACCAAACAACTGAGTTGAATTGACTTAAAAATGTAGTACTACATACATTTTCCATAAATGATCAAACAAAATTAACCAGTTAAACTGAAAGTCCCAATGTAAGTAACAAAATCAAGTAAAGCCCTGCATTTATGCCCGAGCCCGACGGGCCCCGACTTTTTTACGCCCCTCGGGCCGGGCTTCGGGCCAATTTTCATGTCATACCTAAAACGCGGGCCGGGCTTCGGGCCTTTTTATAGGCTTCTCCTTCGTTTTATATTTATTTTATCAATTAAAAGGAACAATGAGTTCTGCGCTGGTGGAAACAACACGAGACCATAATAGCTAACGCGACTGTCAAGATGGCTCGCACAGTGTTCAGAGCATAGGTTCAGAGTCCGCGCCAGCAGCAGCGCGCGTTTCTTCAGCGCGGAGACACACTGCAAGCGTGGTGTGAGCGTGGCGTTTCTGTTGCGTGTCATCCGCGGGGCGTCTGGTGCTATTAATGTACAGGGAAGCCCTATACTTCATGTTAAATATAAATATATTGCCTATTGATACAGCAAAGACAACTTCGGCAGTAGCCGGCCCATGCCATATCCATGGTATTGACGGCAAAAGGCTCAACATATAGCCCATAAAACATTGTGACACATAATGACATAATGTTTGAAAGTCTGTAGGTTAACATAAATGCAGATAGGCCTAATTGTAATAATAAAAGACAACATAGCCTAATTATCGATTTTGAAATATTAAACCAGTCAATACAGAACGAATTATTAGTCAGATAGATATGATGGTGCTGCAACACGCATCGCCGCAAATGACTAATGCAAGCCAACGCAAATGGCTGTAAATGAAACTTAAAATAAGTCTAAGATAGTCAAAAACACCATCTTCAATAAAAATGAATGAGATGAATGAGATCATTATCTTACCAGTGCGTCGCGCTCTCTTATGTGGTATTTGAATCTGAAATAAGCTGCTGAATAAAATGCATCTTAATCTTTTGCTTCCGTTGCTGTAAACTCCGTTAAATGAGCATATACCCCGGGAATTGAAGATGGGATTTATATTCATTTGCGTAGGTGTAAGGTAGGCTATAAGACAACCTGCATGTGCTTTTTTTATTTTATTTGTTTAGCTCCGTTTGCGAGAGCCG
This sequence comes from Pseudorasbora parva, assembly GCF_024679245.1. Classification (NCBI taxonomy): domain Eukaryota; kingdom Metazoa; phylum Chordata; class Actinopteri; order Cypriniformes; family Gobionidae; genus Pseudorasbora; species Pseudorasbora parva. Next base: position 21,135,735 of record NC_090172.1, read on the forward strand.
CGAGCAGAATCAGCCTGCCTCAGCTCGTCAAAAATGCCTTTTAGGCTACTGGTGGTAATAGTTGGCGAAATTAACTAACATTGTGATGCTTGAAGTGTTTTATGGATTTTATTATAGGCAAGACAAGTCAAGAGTTGATTTGAGAGACTAAATTAATTAAATATGCGGTTAACTCACTGTCGGCCGCTGGCCGCTTTTGGTCGTCACTTAAAAAAATTAAAACTTTAATTTAACAAACAAAAAAATGCTCTAAACATTTTTCTAAATTAACGTACTAAAGAAACGAAACGAAAAATAACTACTTTGACATTAAAAACAAAACAGAACTATTTTAATGGCTGCAACAATGTAAAAAAAAAAAAAAAAAACGGGCTCTAGTCGGACTCGGGCCGAGAATTTTGATAAGCTGTCGGACACGGGCCGGGCTAGGGCCTCAGCGTCTCGGGCCCGGGCCGGGCTAGGGCCTAGATTTGAGGCCCGTGCAGGGCTCTAAAATCAAGTACATAAAGGAAAATAAAAAATAGCATTTATATGTAATGTTTCCAGGGAAAAGAGTGTGGAACTTGAATTAACTACAGTTAAAGAATTTTTTTGTTGATAGAAGTGTAGTTTTTTTAGGGCTCTAATTCTCTCTCTCTCTCTCTCTCTCTCTCTCTCTCTCTCTCTCTCTCTCTCTCTCTCTCTCTCTCTCTCTCTCTCTCTCTCTCTCTCTCTCTCTCTCACTGGCCACCTGTTGGTCGTCAAGGGACAAGTTCCAACAGACGCTGTCACACCTGCCTGCTTCTCTGTCTGTCTCTAACACACACACACACACACACACACACACACACACACACACACACACACACACACACACACACACACACACACACACACACACACACACACACACACACACACACACACACACACACACACACACACACACACACACAACAAATACAATCTCTCTCTCGACTGCACGTATGCTAAAATATCAATGTCTATTAAAACTCAAAAATCTTTTAGATAAGATCTGAACTGAACACTACAGAACTGGGTAACATTCATGTGAGCGAATGAGTAACATTGGCAAACTCATGTTGGAACAAGAGATCTCTCCTTTCATTCCTTGCCACACACCCTTTCCCCCTTCCAACCCATCTGGGTCTAGTGTCTGGACTCAAAGGTCACAACCCTGATCTGACCTTTGACACCCATTTTAGAGATCAGGTCAAGTTCAATAGTTGCCACACGCCAGACAAATCCCCCTTTATGATGGAGGAAACATGGTTAATCAGCTACCAACCCATGCAGACAGGACAGTCTGATCTACATATAATGGATGTTTTGTGTTTGTTTGTTTTGTGCTAAAAGGCAGAAAACTGTTTTGGGAATTTTGTCTAAAAAAGTTTGTATACTATTTTGAAAGTGCTTTGGGATTTCGTTTGATGATGTTAATAGTGCAGAAATTATCCATAAAAATTTTTATATAGACAATATTATATACTCTAATTGCTTAAAATGGGCTTAAATGTAGCTATTAAACTACACAAGAATGAAACCAGACCAATATTGACACACACATGCCCACACAAAACAAGACGGGACAGTTCTACCCTGTGACAATGTGACACTTCTCCTTAATAAATGACGTCTTATCAAAAGTTTCAATCAAAACATACAACAGGACAACCGGCTCTTTATTCTATTTATATTCAACTGCAGCACACTAAAAAGTAGCACACAGGAATGAAAATCATTGAACAAAACCTAACATTTCTTGACACATAAGGCTAAATTAATATTAAAATTTGCAAAAGTAATGACATTAACTTTTACATTTTTGTGACTTAACAATAAAATGCAGGCCCTAATTTTAAAAAAAAATGTTTATAGATAACTGTATAAATAATGTAATAATGATTTTAAAACAAAATGTATGTGCAATCTGAATTTGCAAATGTGCTGGAAATCTGAATTCTATATGCTTTCATAGATCAAAAGAGCAAAATAAATAAATAAAATAATAAGCTACAGTGAGCATTCCTACTTGTAAGTGACATTTTATACCACTGAAATGTTCAATATTCATAATTTCAGAACATCACTATTGTTGCAGAAATGTTTTATGGAGTGTTAGAAGGACAGCCGAGGTCATGAGGATGCCACAGTCGGATGATGACTGATGTGTTTTGATTAGTTTTGCATGAAGACTGGAGTTCACAAAGTGCTGCAAGAATGAAGACCAGTTTATCAACATCACACTTTACTGAGAGCTGAAGAAAGGGGAAAATCACACAGAAAAAAAGAACTTCACACATACACTCACACACACAGGGGGGAGAAAGAGAGAAAGAGAAACCGTTCTAAATAGCTCTTAGTTAGTGCTTAAATGGAGGAAATGAGCTTAATGCTCACATGATAATGTAATGACCTCAAGAGTAACCCAGTCTCTCTCACCTTGGTCTCTCTCATGCCAGGGTCTGCTAGCCGGTGAACTGGGGGACGGGTAGAAGTCTGGCCCGGTGGGGCTAGTCTCCATACTGTCCTCTTGGATAGTCTTGGGCCGCTTACTGCAGAAGACAGAAGGAAAAGCATTAATCACCTACTGACTTCACACACCTGTGACAATGAAAAGCCAAAAGGGATACTTTAATGAACTTTGACCCACACTAACTCTACTGTAACTTATTTTTACACTCACTCACACACACACACACACACACACACACACACACACACACACACACACACACACACACACACACACACACACACACACACACACATGTTGGTCTATGTGGTTTACAGGGACTCTCCATAGCCGTAATGGATTTTATACAGTGCAAACCGTATTTTCTATTCCCTTACACTGCCCCTGCCCCTAAACCTACCCATCACAGGAAACATTCTGCATTTTTACTTTCTCAAAAAAAATCATTTAGTATGTTTTTAAGGCCATTTGAATTATGAGGACATTTGATATGTCCTCATAAACCACATTTATAGTGTAATACCAGTGTAATACCCATGTAGTTATACAAATTTGTGTCCTCATAAACCACATAAACAGGCTCACACACACACACACACACACACACACACACACACACACACACACACACACACACACACACACACATAAAAGTAAAAGTTTACATTTTGCTTTAGAAACGTTTTTTTTTTTTTTGTTTCATATATAGGTAACATTTTTATAGAACAATTCTATTCGGTATTTCTATAAAACAAAACAAAAAATTGCTGTTGCTTGTTTGAGGTTTTATTACAAAAAGCCACAAAACTGACACCGAAAACAAAAAACAGGGTTGATAATGTATGCGTTTGTATGCATGTGCGGTGTTTGAACATGCATGCTAACCTGCCAGGAGGAGATGAGAGGGATCGGTGTAAACTCACTCCTGAGTTCAGGTCTTGATAATATGGCTGACTTGGCATGTCAGCCATAGGGAAGTTCACTCCTGCACCTTGTGTGATAGGAGCTGGTGAGACAAGAGATAGATAAAAGACAGTGATTAGGGATAGGTATGAATGTCGAGTAACTTACATCATCGATTTGGCATAAAGAGTCAATCAACTAAATCACTTTTAACACTCTTTCTGGCTCTCAGTTAGAAGCTGTTATTCAGGGCAGAATTTGCATGAAGGCAAACCCAAACATGACTGTAGCTGTAACTCAATCTAAGAGAGAACAGCCGAAGGGGTTGTAACAGTATGAAGTGTGTCAGAGATATCATATCTACAGAGAAACCACAAGAGCCAGAGCAACGTTCAGCGGTCTAACCTCTGTCACTAGCCTCTTTGTTTACATACAATAGCATGACACAACGAGTTTGGTCTTTTATGAACAGATAGCTCTATACCCACTTTCCTAAAAAATTATATATATACCTTTCATAATATGTTGGTGATTTATTAGCTGGCTAATGTACACTGTAGCACTGAAGCATATCTTTCAGTGGTGGTCTGTGTTTATTAGGGCAGTGGTTTTGGTTTCAAGGGAGCAATAAATAAAAGCAAAAAAAAATCTAATAATAAATAAATAAATTTGTATTATATTATATTATATTATATTATATTATATTATATTATATTATATTATTATATTATATTATATTATTATATTATATTATATTATATTATATTATATTATATTATATTATATTATATTATATAAATAAGTTTAACAATTTTGTACACTTGTGGTGTTATTTCCTATCATTATTTCCAATTATTTCCTATCATTAATCTTAATCATTAGTTATATATTCCTATCATTAATCGCTACAATGTGTTTACCGGTTTGACCTACATAATGAGGACAAGGAAAGCCTAAATGTCAAGTGTGATAATGTAGTATGTATTCAAGTTTCTAGGTCTCTCTATATATAGTAAAGAGATTCCCTGAAAATAATGAAAATATTCACAATTAGCTATTTGTTAAGCTTTTATACAGGTTTAACATGATAAAGTACCCACTGGAATCTGCTTAAATTCTCCCTGGTGAGCACAAACTCCTGGTTTGGAATCACTTACACAAAATACAAATGATGATGTCTCACACAATCAAAAACAAAAACACATGGCTAAAAATATTCTTACTTAATACATATGCAAGGCTTGTGTTTTAGTGTTAACATTCCATATAAAAAAATATATATATATCTTATGCAGTAGTTTGAGGAGATGTATCATGAAGTTTTAGCAGAGTGTGTGTTTTCATGTATGACATGATATGTCCTGAGGGTCTGAGGTGAAGGAAACACATTCAAAATTACTGTCAAGTCTCTGCTGGCACTGAGCCCAAGACCTGCTTCTGCCACATGAATGCAGGTGAGCAGGTATGACATTTGCTCTAGTACTTAATATGAGAACTCACAACAATATATACAGTGTTCAATATAACCTCATCTGAACTGCATTACAGGAAAACACAATGGCCATTAAATTATATATTTAAAACCTTAAATGTGCAAAAAACTGTCAGTTTGTTCAAGAAGTTGGCAGACCTTCTATTGTTCTGCTGGTTTTGGTACATGCCTTTACATGTAGGTAAGTCATATGGCAGTAGTGCTTTTAATGTTTGAATGCCTCACCAAAGAGCAGAGGCTCATAGAGGCCACATTGATGGCAGTGTGTGTGTGTGTATGTGGGACAGATCGCGAGTGTTGTGTTACATTTAGGTGTGACATGGATCAGTTACAGCGTCACTGAGTGCATCATACACCCTTAGGGTGAATATGAGCGTCTTTATTTGTGTGCGTGTGTGTGAGCGTGTGTGCGTGTGTGTGTGTGTGTGTGTGTGTGTGTGTGTGTGTGTGTGTGTGTGTGTGTGTGTGTGTGGTGTGTGTGTGTGGGTGTGAAACGTGTGAATGTTTCAGGCCCTGATAACCCCTTTGGTAATTTGTACAAATCTTGCCAGAGGGCAAAATTGTCCTCAGCCATCAGAGAGAGATTCTTTTTGGAACATCTGTCATCATCTCTTATGAGAACAGGCATGTCTACACATAAACTACTGTATGCATGTGCACCTAAACTTCTGAACACACACACACACACACACACACACACACACACACACACACACACACACACACACACACACACACACACACACACACACACACAAAGTCACTCATGCACACACACACACACACACACACACACACACACACACACACACACGTGCACAAACACGTACACACACACACACACACACACACACACACACACACACACACACACTCGCACTCACACAAAGCCCGCTAGACTGGATTTTCCACAGATGTTCTGGGTAAGTCCCTCCCTTGCTAAATCAGGAATGCCTCAGCATAAAGCATGCTGGTTTTGTTGCTCTGTGCGTTTACCTAACTATACTTGTGGGTTAAAGCTGTCGCAAGAAGTAAGAGAAATTCCCTTTGGAGGCAACATCCCTAAATTCATTTGTTTATTATATATGAATTCATATAAATATAATTATTGCATTCAAACATTCAGGTTTTTCCCTGAAAAAAAGGCTAAAAAATTTATTTTTAAGCTAGGGTTTGGGTTAGTCTAGTTCTAGTAGATTCATAATGTAAAAACAAAACTCCATGGTGTGTCCTCATTTAGGTAGATAAATGTTTGTTTAAAGGTTTAGCAATACTTTGAGTATTTGAAAGTCATGTTTAAATTACATTTAGAGCTTTAAACATTTATCGGGTGATTAATGCAAACATTTCACATATGCATGAACATAAATGTGTATGGCAGGCCATAAATCCACAATAACTATGCATGGATTCTTACTTTGGTGTTGCTACCCCTAATAGGCCTCATGCCACCCTATAAATCATTTTCTAGAACTGCCCAGAGTAGTTTTGTGCATTTACAGTATATTTACCTGTATCAAATAAAGCTATGTACTAATGTCTGTAAAAAACAATGTGAGATGCTCTTACTAACATATAGTAGTGTAACCAGTGAGTGTGTGTGTGTGTGTGTGTGTGTGTGTGTGTGTGTGTGTGTGTGTGTGTGTGTGTGTGTGTGTGTGTGTGTGTGTGTGTGTGTGTGTGTGTGTGTGTGTGTGTGTGTGTGTGTGTGTGTGTGTGTGTGTGTGTGTGCATGTGTGCATGCGTGCGTGTGTGCATGTGTGTGCGTGCGTGCGTGTGTGCGTGTAGACTTACTTCTGGATACTCTCACCAGCTCCGAAACACTAAAGACCCCTGATTTAATAAAGCTGTCTTCTAAGTAAACTGTGGGAGACAAAAGCATTTTCTTCAGACAACATGTCCTTACCTAACACATACAAATGTAGACATTTCAAAAGCTGTGTGTTTGGTGAGCAGGCATCAGAAATGTTAGTTTTCACATTGATAAAACAAATAATCTTTTATCCTTGTCACCATTTAATCTATAATTTTCGGGAATGAGACAACATTAACTGCGACTTGTATTATGTACAGACCAGATCAATTAGATACATTTAGAGAAAACCAACTAATACGTAACACTGCATTCCAGACTTGTGCCAAAAAAGACCAGCTCCCAGAGCATGCCAGGACATCCAAGTCTTTCCCACAATGCACCGCAAAGCCCAACAGGAAGTGCAGTGAGGGCCAGGGTTTCCACGGAAGCATTACTAGCTGGGTCTGAGTCATAGCCCGAGAGCTTTATTTTACTTGGCTGGGGCAAACGCGCAACCTACTTTTGAGGTAAAGACTTAATTACACTCTCCATTATTTTCATTTTTTATGCATTACCTAGCAGTGACCGTGTAAGAAAAAAAAGAGAACGAAAAGACAACACAGGTGAGTCTAGGGGAACAAACATAGGACTCACTGGCATGACAAATAGACACTGTTAGACGAGGAGCACCATTCGCTCTACATGCCATCTGCAAAATCAGCGCAAACTAAGATCTGACAGGACTGCTGATGTCATGACATGGCTTGTTTTATATAAATGGCCATTTGTGTTTTTCTTGTAAAAATCACAGACATGACATGGCCGGTTTTCCAGTTGACTTTAATTTGTGTTGAACATTGAGTACAATTATGGTCAAAACCAAAATATTCTAAACAAATAACCCTGTTTCAGTATAATTTCTCCAAAAAAAGAGTTCAACTTTTAGACAGTGTAGGATTTTTTTCACCCCACAAACTCAGGGGGCATACTGGCATACTGGCATACTGGCTTCGATGAGAAAAAAAAAAAAAAACGTTTTATCATTTTATAATTACAAGATGATATATTTTTAAATAGTTAAGAGGTGAGTATAACTAAAACAATTTATACTGACTGTAGGAATTTATATGATTTTTCCAGTCCTGAAAATCACAATTTTAAAATTCACAGATATTTTTTTATTTTTAATGACTGTGGAAACCCTGAAACAAAATAATGAAAACGAGACAACATGGATGTCATGAAGGATTTATCTGTTTTTATGGGTTGTCATTATTATGAGTATACCAGCACCTAGAAATAGTTTACTTAAAAATGTGATTGTAGATTTATGTCCATTTGTGCATCAATGTATTACATTGACATACCTGGAGGGTTCTTGCCAGGCTCATTGTTGCTGGGACTTCCTGACTGTTGTGAGTCTGAAAACACAAATAAAGTTGACAGATTAAAACCTAGAAAGAGCAGTAGGCCTACAGATGACAATACTGCACTTCATTGTAATTTATCATCCACCTGCCAGTGTTTTCCCATGGTGTTTAGCTGTTATGGTTTTTGTTATTGTTTTGAACATTAGGAAATAAGGGAAAAATCTGAAAAATCGAAACAACAAAAATACACTATATACAGGGCTTGACATTAACACCCGCCAACCCGCCAAATGCGGGTAGATTTCAGGTGTGGCGGCTACGGCAGCCACTCCCACTAGCCACTTTAGCGGGTTGAATATAACTTACAGCTAAATGAAATGCCAAGACCGTCGTATCACAAAATTGGCTACAATTCCACTACAATTCTTTATACTTAGTGATGGCAAGATGGGCGGAATCGCGCTGAATGACACACAACAAAAGCGCTCTCTCACGTGCGCGCTCTCTCTCTCTCGTGCGCTCTCTGTCACACGCCTGATCAGTTCTCCTTGCTCCTGAATAGTCAAATACACGCGCACTGATGTCAAAATGTCCATCGCATGAACACAGTCGGTTATGGCTTAAGTGTACGTAAACAGGTGGGTAATAACTATATGTGTCACAAATATTACATCCATGCATTCAGGAGCCCAATTAAATACCTGTCTGTCATTAATGTTAATCAAACAACTACAGATGTTAAATAAATGTATACATATTAAATAAATATGTATTAGTATCTGAATTTTTATTTTATTTTGTATTTACTATTGTTTTTGTAGTTTGCTTAGGGTATTTTTTTAAATCATAATATATAGCCTAACTAAAATAACTCATAGCCTATCATATCACATTTTTCATATTTATTATTATATTGCCCACCCCTTGCCCACCTGCACATCCCAGCTGATATACAATGTAGTCTTGATTTTGGGGGGGTCACTCTGCATTTGAATGTTTGAAAGGGTTCTAAATCAAATAAAATGACTCAAAATCAAGTAATTTACGCATGCCAAAGTCAACTTTAAAATCTTTGTACAAATTGTCATGCTCTTTGAATCATCATAAAGCAGGCTGGCGAACATGATCATCAGGTTTTACACATGTTTGTGGAGTTCATGTAGCTCGATTAAAGCAAATGGGAAACAAACCCACCACAAAGAAAGGATTTGGTATACTTAATGCCTTTGCTGCCCCACCGTACCTTCCTGAAAATGAAACAACAGTTTCTGCGTCCCGACAGGACAGGCCAGATGTGTTTAGTTACATGCCTGTTTCTTTCAGTGAGGGGGAATGGGAGAAGTGAAAGGGAAGTTAAAAAGTAGGATGTGAGAACAGGCAAAGGCAAAGCTGAAACGTGCCTTAAAAGTAAAATGGAGATACAACGCATGCCCCACCTTGTAGAGCATGAGCAAAGTAGAGGAGTGGGGGAGGAAAGATGGAAAAATGAGAAGAATTCTGCCTGTCATTGATGTGTGCTTTACATGTGCACATGATTAATGATGTTACCTTACAGAACCTTTAGGAAGACCCTCCCTTGATCCTACAGTGCTAATGAAACACCTCCAGTGGCATTAATTCACCCAGTCTTTTCAGGAACTTATTTAAATATTTCATCGTATTTGTTTAACTTATTTAAGCGCAACAGGGATACACCAATATAAAAATTCTGTCTCCGATAGCGCTAAGCAGATATTTTTTTTTCATGTTGTGGTCGGTTAAAATCCTATTATTTGCTTTTAATTTACATTATTAAATGTAATCTATGTTAATCAAATTATAATAAATTATTATAACATTTAATTATTAGTGTTTTTAAATATTACATTTAAGTAAATGTTAAAGTATAGCAAACTAAAAAAAAATAGGATAAATGAGGCTGCCCTGTACATAAATATCCAGTGCAGGACGATATATTTGTAATATGGATTAATACTTATAATATAATAATAATAATAATAATAATAATAATAATAATAATAATAATAATAATAATAATAATAATAATAATAATAATAATATAGGCCAATAACCAATATAATATTAAAACATCTCACATGCTTAAACAGGAAGTCATTGCAAGGGTTTTTTAACCTAAAGAAGCCCTAAAACTCATTTTAGTTGGCTGACCAACTCAACACTGATACTGGCCAATGCAATTCATGATGCCTGAATATTGGCTTTTAGTAATTAGAAAAGGCAAGAGAGAAAATAAGCTGGACCATTACTCTTGTTCCTTCCTAAGCTCCATTTCAGAAGTGAAAGTTAAAGGGGGAGAGTAAGAGATAGAGAGATAGAAATAAATCCCTCCCCCCTCAAAAATGACCATTAAACAGAGCTGCAAAAACGGAATGTTCTTGGCTTCAGCTCAACAATGACAAAGAAAGGGAGGGAACACCATACATTAAGAAGAAAAAAGTCTGGAGAAAATTAAGATAGAGTGAGAAGAGGAGAAAAATCCCCACTCGCGGTTTGTCCTGTGCATTTGTGAGGAATTTTAAGAGTTATTTCTGCATTAAGCGTCGACAATTTTCTTCCCACACAATAAATAACATTTTAAGTAGTGTTTGAATCATGAAAACTTATTGGACCATCGGCCAACAGCTGAGTCTTTGATTGGGCAGAAGCAGGTTGGCATTGTGACAGTGCCCGTTCCTATGCCAACTACCCTCCCCCTACAATTCACAAGCAAGTTCTACGCCATCCATCAGTCTGCTTAAAGACATCTCCTACCCTGCCAATGCCCCAAGAAAGAAAACCAAAACAGAGAGAGGTAGAGGTTAGTTTGCATAGTTTGCATCTCTAAACAATCTTGCATGGATGTTGAGTGATTAAACACAGGGCCCAACAATGGAGCAGCTGACACACACTATTAAACAGTTCTGATCCAGACACACTGCTATGCCACACAATGAAATAAAGTAACCATGGCTAATTTCAGAAGGATATTCAATAAGCCTAAATGTAAAGTTTACATTTTTCCATAATAAGTAATACCACATTCACAAATGCCAGCTTCTAAAGTCCAATATGGCATACATTATACACTCACTGGCCACTTTATTAGGTACACCTTTTTAACTGCCCGGTAATGCAAACATCTAATTAGCCAATCATGGCAGCACATCAGGCCATATTCACGCAAAGTCAGAGCTTTCCCCATCCGTTTTTTTTTTTTCTCGTTGTAAAGCTTTTTCTGTAAACACGTCGTTGTCTCAAGAAATATCTGATTCTGCGTACACACAAAACCATTGAAAACAACTGAAAACGATGTAAACCAGTATGTGGCACTGTAATTCTGCCACAGAGAAACACTAAAAACAGAGAAGACTTAAACTTTGCACCCTGTATACAAATAAAGATTCTGCGGTATGAACACAAGCATGTAGTCCACTGTTGTTGTTGCTGTTACGGTAGTGGTGTCTGACTACGGTCGAGACGTGGGGTGATGACATCAAATATACAGATTGGCAGTGCACGCAAAACACAAAGGTGTCGTTTCCATATTTATCTACTCCTGGACCCAGAAATTGCGGTTTCAGGCTCCCAAAATGCCAGATCTGTCTGGACGAAACTGATATGATCCAACATTTCTATGTATACAGCTAAATGCATCTTCGTGTGGACATGGCCTCAATGCATTTAGACAGTATGTCAAGATGTATACATTGTCAAGACAATCTGCTGAAGTGTTAAACTGAGCATAAGAATGGGGTGATTTAAGTGACTTTGAACATGATATGGTTGTTGGTGCCAGATAGGCTGATCTATGTATTTTACAAACTGGTGATCTACTGGGATCTCCAGGGTTTACAAAGAATGATTTGAAAAAGAGAAGATATCCAGTGAGCGAGGGGTGAAAATGCCTTCTTGATACTAGAGGTCAGTGGCGAATGGCCAGACTAATTTGAGCTGATAAAAAGGCAATATTAACCCAAATAACCAATCATTAAAACTAAGTTCAGCAGAAGATGGTATGGTTGTATACTGTATAATGTATATACTTCGTGTATACTGTGTGTGTATAATATAAAATATATTCTGTGTGGTTGTGTATGTGTGTATGTGTGTGTGTGTGTGTGTGTGTGTGTGTGTGTGTGTGTGTGTGTGTGTGTGTGTGTGTGTGTGTGTGTGTGGTTGTGTTTTACACATGGTGGGGCGTTTGAATAAACAACCAATGGTTCGTTCTCAAAATAAATATCTATAAGCCAGACATTTAAACAGTTTGGTCAGGGCAGTGCTGTGCGTGTGTGTGTGTGTGTGTGTGTGTGTGTGTGTGTGTGTGTGTGTGTGTGTGTGTGTGTGTGTGTGTGTGTGTGTGTGTGTGTGTGTGTGTGTGTGTGTGTGTGTGTGTGTGTGTGTGTGTGTGTGTGTGTGTGTGTAAGCGAGAGACAGCTCCCAGAAACACTCTGAGCTTCTCCAAATACAACAACCCTTGGCACCTAACAGCCCTACCACTTGTTTAAACAAACAAACTGTCCAAGGAGAGAACATGTAAGAGAGAGGGCAGACAGAGAAGGGGAAAATGAATCTTTCCTTTCTATGTGCAGTAACCCATGAGGTTACTACTATAAGGTATAGCTACTTTTTTCTAAAGAAAATGTGGACTGTTTGACCATGTTAAACTCTATGTCATGATGCTAGGGTGCTCTGAGTAGATGCTATGCAGTTTCTTCGGTCTTCTGAGTATTTTGTATCATGTTAATATGCAGTTGCTACGGTACTCCTGGTGGTTGCTAGTGCATTGTTCACTGGCCCATAAGAGTCAAAAGAGGCCACCCCCAAGTCCTATGATATTCTGTACACTAAAATATCTGGGATTTTTTCACCTAAACTGAAAGTCTGATGGGTTAGCAGAGTTCTCCTTAAAGGCTGTTACACACAGATCCAACATCAACAAACTAGTAACAAAGAAAGCCATCTGTGTTGTCGCTCTGTGTCTGGGCCAAAAGGTAATTTTTGAACACACCATAAAGACTACAGCAAACGGCCAACTAGCACGTATGTTCTGCATCTCCGTGAGAAGAAACAAAACTCCATACCATCAGGTGACAGTAGTCTATATACGTTAAAAAAGGAAATCGGAAATAGGACAGTGGATATACAGTTATACACTTTTTTACTATTTCACTTCGATCTTCGGTCTTCGCTTTCTTCATTCTGGCTGGGAACTGATTCAAAATGCTCAATTGACCACAAAGCCACTGACAGTGAACTGACTAGTGCCAATGATGTGGTACACACTGCAAAATCTGGACTGACAGACCCTCAATGATGGCACTTGCTGGCAGCTGACTGTCGGCTTGGTGTGTTTTTGTCAACCCAAAATTTGGGTTGACAAAAACTTCATTCTATCAATATTTACTCACCCTTAAGTCATTCTAAACCGTATGATGGTCAGTCTTCAGTGGAATATAGGATGATACCAATTATTATTTTTAAATGGCTCTTTTTTTTAAGTCAAAGGGCATCAAAACATTCGTCAAAATTATCTTATTTAGTGTTCCAAAGAAGTCAATGGATAAAGTCAATGGAACGACGTGGTTGTGTAAATGATGACAACATTTTTGTTTATGGGTGAATTAAGTCATGGACTTAAGTTTGTTGAGTTCCCTAACAGTAATAGTGATGCTTTTCTTGGTGACTAAAAAGCTAAGATGAAGATATTCGATCTAAGATCATATCCACATGAATAGAAGCAATATGAGCTCATCACGGATCGCTTGAGCTTCATAAATACGATGCGCTAATGTATCCTTGTGGCACCTTATCTACTGGATAGCATCCATACAGCTGTCACGATTATAGCTTCAGCACTCCTCCACCTGCAATGTAACAATGTTATTCTGCGGGAAGAATACCTACAATACCTGAACCTGGAATCTATGAACCCAAACACGTAAGTACACACTTACAGTTGGCTCCATCCACATGTAACCCAAGCAGCCTCTTGTCTTTGTTTTGAGCGTGGTTGAGAGCTATCACATACTTGAGTAACTTTAATTCACTGTATCACACCCCCACCCCACCCAGCGCACGCAAACGCACACGCAAACAGACCTGCCGCATGCATACCGTCGACATTTCAGGAGGAGGCGTCTGGCAGCCATTTTAGAAAGCTGCACACATATACTGTTATGCTTGCCAAAGAAACCAGGCCCGAGCCAAGAATGCTCTCTCTCTTTCACTCTATCCTGAGTCCAGAGCCAAGCAGAGGGAGGGAGTGTGAGAGAGAGAGAGAGAGAGAGAGAGAGAGAGAGAGAGAGAGAGAGAGAGAGAGAGAGAGAGAGAGAGAGAGAGAGAGAGAGAGAGAGAGAGAGAGAGAGAGAGAGAGAGAGAGAGAGAGAGAGAGAGAGAGAGAGAGAGAGAGAGAGAGAGAGAGAGAGAGAGAGGCAGCACAGAGAACCAGAGAGGCATAAATATCTTCTAATAATGGGCAGTCCTGGCCGAAATGTTTTGAACGGTACAGCTGCAATTGTGTAAATATTGTGTGTGACTGAGTGACACCCAGCGATTGAGTGTGTGTTTGTGTGTGCTGGTCACTGACCTGCTCTTATGACCTCGCGCTATGGCTGACATCTGCATGCATACCCAAAAATTGCATAGAGAAGGATGTCATGTATCTTTGCTTTTCTATTTATACTTCTATGCTTATTAACATTTCTATCCATTTTAAATTAATCTGTCAGATGCTTATCTCTCTATTTGTTATACTTTTTCCCTCTCTTCATTATGGAAATTGTTGATAAATCACAGCTCTTTATCAAAGTTTGCTGTAACCCAAACATAGATATAGTGAGCAGCGTGCCAGCTCTAAAGATAGAGAGCCGATGTCAGATGAGGCTTGTGTAAACGGGAATCTCTTCTCTGAAAAGACATTAGTATTGGGCTGATGGTCATTTTTTCATAGTGCAGTTAATATATCTTTACATGTTGCAAAAAATTCTTAAAAGCAAATAAATAG
Organism: Pseudorasbora parva; assembly: GCF_024679245.1. Classification (NCBI taxonomy): domain Eukaryota; kingdom Metazoa; phylum Chordata; class Actinopteri; order Cypriniformes; family Gobionidae; genus Pseudorasbora; species Pseudorasbora parva. The sequence goes on from NC_090172.1 coordinate 21,150,774, forward strand.
CTCAAGATTATTGTACAACACATTGGGATACTTCTTAGGAGTCTGATTGATCAACCACATCAGTCTGTGATCTTTTTTTTAATGACTGCAAAACCGTAAAACTTTCACTTTTACCCACTAATTTCCCACTTTTGTATCACAACAAAGCTGCAATTATTTTAACTTCAAATATACATTTAAAACAGTAATACTGGGATCAGGAACAGTAACAGGAAACTTTGATACATTTTGTTCGAGATTCTTTGATCAATAGAAAGTTAAAAAGAAAACATTTATTTGAAATATTGTGTAATATTGTAAATGTCTTTACGGCCCCAATACATGAGTACAAACTTCTTGGTATTGTGTATATTCCTTTAAATATTCCAAATTAAAGTTAAGTAAATATAATATACTCAGTGCCTGAATAGCTGAACATGGGTTGGTTGGCTGTCTATATTGGAGAATCTTTAGATCTATAATTGGGCCAAGACTGTTTTATTAAGGCTTCTGATTAGATTACAACTTCAGTTTTCTCCTATTGAGTATCCTTTCACAAGGGTCTGCATGACACAGATCAGACTACACACGGACTGAGAAAAACACTGACTCTCTCTGTGACGCAATCTATCCACATATACACAGACAGACAGGGTGTGAAAATGGGACTAATGCCCGAGTGACAGACACATATCCCCCACCCAACCCCCAATCTACCCTCCCCCCTTCCAAAAAAAAAAGTTTCTCCCCAGCCACACATCCTCACTGGCCTCAGTTTCCCGCCTGATCTCAAGCACTTGATTGCAGACATGAAGAGGGGAGGCTAAAGTCAGAATCTCCAGGGATGAATGAGAGATTGAGCAGAAAGAGAGAAAGAAAAGGGGTGGGAAAGAGAGACAGAGTTGAAAAGAAGAACCGAACAATGGTAGAGACAGGACGGGGCTATTAAATAGGAGTGGGGTGGATCATGGTAGGACAAACGTGTGTGTGTGTGTGTGTGTGTGTGTGTGTGTGTGTGTGTGTGTGTGTGTGTGTGTGTGTGTGTGTGTGAGAGAGAGAGAGAGAGTGAGAGAGAGAGAGAGAGAGAGAGAGAGAGAGAGAGAGAGAGCAAGACTGAAACAAAAGAGAAATTGTTTGTTTCAGACTGCCTTCTGTGGCCCTAAAAAAGTGCAAATAAAAGAAGTGTCTGGGAAAACAAGTCACTCAGGGCACCTTACACACACACACACGCACGCACGCACACACGCACGCACACACACACACACACACACACACACACACGAAACTTCAGGCACACGTCTTCACAATATCACACTGTGTTAATAAAGACATACAGGCAAATAGCACACACAAAGGCTGAGACACACATTGCATCACGCAGTGAGCACTGATGTACACATGTTCCCATGTCAGCACAACACTGAACCCAGGGTGGCTCATCCATCACGATAAAAATGACTGGACCACTGTGACAGTACTATGTGTGTGTGTGTGTTTTCCACCTCAGTAACAAAGGAAGCCTATAGAGGGCACATCAAATAAAACTCGCTCACAACTGCTCCGTCTGGACTTACAAACTTTAGTCACACGTTCACTCTAAAGGGGCCTCAGATCCTAGTCATCATAACACACATCAATAATTTGATAAGTGTCGGCCAAACCTCTCCAAAATCCCCCCCTGACAGCGTATCGCTTCTGCTCGTATTGTTGTTTGATTGGCCAAGTGAACGGTCCATTTGCATGAGTGTGCGTGGAGTCGTGGGATGCCACCGTCGGCCTGATCCATCCGTAGCTGTGGCAAATGTCCAAGCCTTTTTGTAGCCGTCAGACGTGAGGAAAGGAGGAATGAAGAGAAAGAGGGAGGGAGGGATGAAGAGACTGAGACTATAGATTCAATTATGCATGCACATTTTCCCATTCATGGAGGCTTCTACGGATGAGGACGGGGGAGACGGAAGGGGGGAACCAATGACATTCTGCCGTATGTAGCTCCTGTCGAGAGGAACACTAATGAGGTGACACTCAGTGGCTGGAGCCAAGCCAAAACAGTCCATTAACTCTGCACAAGTAGTTAAGAGGAGGAGAAATGGGGAGGGGAATGGATTGAGAGAAATGAAGGAAAAGAAAGACAGAAAGGGAGGGAGGGAGGGAGGGAGAGAGAGAGAGTTGTGAATGACACGACAGGAGGCCAATGGCTATGTGGAGTATGTTGATCAGTAGCAGTATAGTGTGTGTGAAAATTAGCAATGTATGCGCAAAACTACATATTTTAAAAGTCGACAAAGTTGATGTGTGCATTGGAAGGGGTTTTGGGATGCATGAGTTCAGGCTAAGAAAAACTTTTCTCTTTTAGAAAGTGTTGTTCTACACACTGCAAGTCATGGCAAGAATCAACTCTCTAAGTGTTTGTTCTTCATACTAAAAACCAAGGATCTAAAGCATTATTTTATGCTTATTCTATTAATTGCATACTTACCAGAGTACTGCTCACACAAGTTAAAGACTGAAAAGTCAATATAGCATTACTCACACACCTATACGCAAGCATACTTGCACACTCAGTGTGAGAAGAAATCCTGTTCAACCACCTTGTTATGCTTCCACTGTCAGGACATGCCAAAATAAGTGTATCTTTCTTGTACACCATGTACAGGTACTCTCCTTTAAGCTATATTCACATGAACAATATAATTACAATTTCAAGAAATGCCAGTTCAGACAATGTAGAAGTTATGGAACAACAGCTGAAATTCATTATTTTCCAGTTATCACTGTAAAGCTGATCTGAAACAATTTGTGTTATGAAGCTATATAAATAAAGGTTCTTGACTTGACATGACTATAGCATAAAATGTTAATGCTAGTTGTCTAGGTGAGGTGAAATTTGCATATTGTAGCACAATAGCAGGTTAGTCAAAATCGATGCCAGCAATGCGTATGGGATTTATGTGGTTAATTAAAACAATTAAAAGTGTGTTCTTTAGATTTGTTAAAAAAAGTAAAAAGAAACACCTGTGACTTTGACTACATTCTCAAATTCTTGATAACAGACTGGAGTTGAACTCCATATTGCAGATTTTATGCTAGTTTGTTAACAGTGGGAAAAATAAAAACATATTTTAAAAAGTAATAGTGTTTCTTTATGTTAGATGATGATACCAATTATTTACAATGATACTAATTATTTAAATGTGTCCAATAACCGGTATGTAGAACGGGGATTTATTAATTACTCTATTAAAATGTTAAGTTAATTTACCAAGGTTACCAAGCGGCATTGTGTATCAGTTAACCCAATATTCAAGAACTTATTGCCAATGTAAAAATGAAGTATGAAAATTGATTAAAAAATGCCCAAGAAAAACTTCGTTAACACAAACCCAGTACACATGTATTGGTTACGTTGACATATATAGCTAAATTGGCTACCTTAAAAATAATTTGTAACTTTCATTGCTTGATCACTGACATTCAACTTCCACAAATTTGTCATCTTACATTGCACAAGCCACAAGGGGTTATAGACAATATCAGCATGCACAAATTCACACTTTGAAAATCAATGGAAAAGTGTATCATCCGCATACTTTTAGCATACGATTTTCAAAATACTATGATCCAGATCACGCTAATTCTAATCTCACATATTATTTAGGAGGAACAATATGTAAATTGTGATGGAGACTGAAAAAGCACACAGATCAGCATCCCTTATGCAACTGTATTTCCTTCAGCTGCAAGACATCACAGTGCCAACCTCAGTTGATAGCCAAGCTTCCGTTTGTGGTGAGGGCCAATGGGGTGTCAGCTCAAGCATGAGGAGGCGGGGCAATGTGCCAGCACAGTAGAGAAGTAGTACCCAAGTATGGCCTCACTCCAGCTGGGCCAGAGGCGACAGACAGCCACTGTTTAGCACCCATATACACACACAAATACACACACCCACCCACACACACACACACACACACACACACAACCTAATTAGGATGTTGAGGGAATTATTGGATCATATAATGCCACATCTAAGGCGAGATCTTGGCCTGAAACAGACAAAGGAACAAAGCACACACTCATTTAGACAGCTCCACTGGCACACACTTCTGGAACAAGATGGGGGGAAACACTGAGTTTAATGTGTCATTACAAACATAAAAACTGACTCCCAACATAGCCAACAGATGTCTGAGCACTTTTATAGTGCTACGACACCACTAATTTCAGTGCACACAGAATAAAACCCCAGCCAGGGCTAAAATAGATGCTGCAGGTGTCTCTCAGTGCAACAGCACTCTATTACCTGTAAACTGCTCTTGACATTCTGTGCCCTGTCTCACCTTCATAAAATGCTGAATTATGAGTCCTTGAGTACCTAGTCTAGTCAGATAATCTCTTGATTAGTCGGTTGTGCCTTTAAAAGGTGAGTCCTTGGCAATAACTAATCCCACCAAGTTCATCATGTCATCTATTGTTTGAAGATTTGAATAGCTTTTTATTAATAAAATAATTAGACATGCATCATCATGATATCATGAGATTTCTCTGTAATATTCTTTAGAAAGTGGCACTTCAATCTCTCAGAAGTAGATAAGAGAAAGCAGATCTCCTTGCAATTTCACTTTCACCTTAGATAGAGATGTCCTTCTCCTTGACCCCCACTATTCCAAATACTGTCCTGACTTATATCATGTATTTATCAATTGATCTTATTTCTACATAACGTAATGTTGATATATTTATCTGAACCCTCTATGGCAGGTGTGTCCAATACTGTTCATGAAGGGCCAATGTCTTTCTCCAACTCCAACTTTCCCCAACACATTTGCCAAGCTGTTTAGTAATCCTGAAGACATCAATTAGATGGTTATGCTGTCTTTAATTAAGATTGAAGCTAAACTCAAGATTGTAACCCACCAGGAGCAGGACTGGACACATCTGCTCTATGGTGGCCATTGCTGAAAAATTGTACATATTTCAAATCAAACGTGTCTGAACATTATAGAATCAGGGCTCTAGAGCAGGGATGGGCAAACTGGAGGGCAACTGCCACTAAACCCAGTTTATTTACAACCCTAATCAAACGCACCTGAACCAGCCAATCAATGCCTTCAGGATTACTAGAAAGCTACAGGCGATGAGTTTTATCAGAGCTGCAATTTTGTCACCCAAGATGTTACCGTATTGCCAAACTACAGATATAAGGATCCAAAGAGATTTATCTGACCAGCATGTAGACACGATTTTGACCAACCGTATGTTTCTATCTCCTGAAAATATACCCCGACAGTTTTGATATTTTGTTCTCTTGGATTATTATGTCATTCAAGTTCTTGAGAAAGCTGGCATATTTAAAACAAAAAAGGTACAGTTTTCTTTTGGGGGGGCAAATGTATCAACTGTGAAACAGATTGCAGAGGCAGAATGGTGCCCCCCTGACAAAGCCTTTCCTTTGAATGTGTCAAAAAGCCAGTGCTTGATGATTAATACAATCATAATAAAGCAGGCTGTCCTTTTACTCTAGAGAGTGCACATGACTGCAGTAAGGTCAAGAAACAGGCCAATTGACCAGTCTTGCCGCAACAACTGTCCAACAGCCTCAAAGAACTCCAGCTAGCCCACCAGAATGGAGTGATGCAATCCCATAATTCACGTGGCAGGATCCCTTGTCCCTGGCAGATGCTCAGGCAGGCAAATCCTCCATGTGCTTCTTTGGCTTGTCGGGGTGGCCTTGGGCTTCAACGGTAACATGTGGTTTGGCTCCAGTGCTCAGTTTATATGGCCGATTGTAAGAGGAGGAACCGCTAAATGAATTTCAGATTCTGTTGTTCTAAAACCATAAACAATTTTACACAAAGCCTGGCATTAAGGAATGGGGTCCAGGCGCTAAATAAGAAATGATTCCAGTAACAAACAGATTTGTCTTCATTGTTCTGTAGCCTATAAATCTCTCCTAAAAAAAAAAAAAAAAAAAAAAAAAAACAACAACACATCTACTTGTAGTGAAATGTCTCAATGCCCATCTCACTGAAACTATGTTTAGTTGGTCATTTGAGAGTGCTGTCAGAGAAATTTCAAAAAGAAAAAAATCTGCATTATTATCATGTGCAGTCTGGTTATTTTCACAATACCTCAAAAATGTAGTTTTTCAGGTTATAGCAATTCTAAGCAAAAATATACAATGATAAGAGTAGGCCTTTTGAAGAAGATAACAAGACCATTAAGAAGTGCAAACAGTGTCAGTGTTTAATAAATCATATGTGGTTTGGAATAAGAGTTACGGCAGGCATTCCTGCACAGTGTGGCAACAACCACCCTCCCTTGCTTTAGGGGTTAGAATGCAAAAGGTCTTTGTGTGTGGTTCCGTTTTTGGGGCAGGCTGCCAAAACACTAAAATGATATGAAGAACAATGCCAAGCTGTCATGCAGCTGAATAGAGAGTAGGCCTGTTAATTCGCCTTCACCTATAAAGGTGGCATTTCTTAACAAACCTCCTAGTAGACACACTTTTAGAGGGAAAAGAAGCTGAGTAAGGCGTAGGAGAAAAGAGGAAGGGCACAAGCCAGCATTGGGAGGCCTGAGATGTTAGTTCATGGTTTTTGTTCTCTTGACCTTAAAAGGCAAGTTAACATGTTAATCTCAAAAGAGCTCTTTTGTGCAAACGATGTAGCCTCTCCTTCATAAGAATGAAGTGGCGGATGGAACTCTTAGTCCCAACAGTCAGCTTTTCCAAGAACCAACTCAGGAATTTCCCGTCCGGCATTATTCCTTCTCCTGTTGTTTTTTTTCTACCACTTCCTCTGTTTTTTTGCGACTGTCTACTTGACCTAAGGGGACTAAGGACCTTAGGGGACTTTTTTGACTTAACAGCCAAACCCATCACCTTCCGTCATCCAAATTTTTGCTTATTAACCATGCTGATCAATGTGTCACAGGTGAACGTGTCGACGCACTTGGGAAGTGATGTACGCTTATTACCCAGGAAGATAAACAACATTAAGGAGAGCGAGACCTTGTGTGTTTTGTAGGACAATTTTCGCAGAGGCTGGGCTCAAGAAAATAAGTGAAGAAAGGAAAGGATAAGTAAGCAGTGGAAAACAACACTGTTCTCCCAATGTATGTGATCTGATCTAGTTTTTCAACACCGAACAACCCACCCCTCCAGCGCACCCCTGAAAACCTCCAGTGCACAAACACATTGCCACTGTTCTATACAACACACACGTTGTTTCCATTCAGTCTATGCTGCACGTTGGGAGTTCAGGGCTCAGAGGCACACCCTGTCTCTTCACCTCAAGAAGAATTCTAAGGACCAGAACACTTTTAAACTCTTTTTACAGCCCAGGTATGCTACCATCTTGAGCATTAATTATTATTGCCTGCAGCAATTTTCCATCGTCTGAGGAAAAACCCAGCTACATTTTACTGCCCTTTTTTCTTCCCTCTATGACGCTGCCATAAACGTGTAAACGTTTGATCTACCTTTTCATTTCATTATAGTGTAAAACTGCACACTGCACAAACATGGTCAAGGTTGTATACATAATTTTAATATATTGTAATATAATTATACAATGCTATAAGGTATAGATACATCGCAATCAAAATATAAAATATAATGCCCCATCATTTAAAGTATCAATCAGAATCCGTGCTGGATATTTACTTTTTTCTGAAGGAAATCGATACAATCCTACACCTTTTGCTGTATATCTGACGGCGCAACCCCAAACACAACACGTTTCCGTCATAGTTTCAACTTTAATCAACAAAAATGTTCTTAACTATGTAACTGTTTACAGTAGCCGGCTGGATTTTTTCAGTTTGTCAGTAGAAGCCGCTCGCGTTCTGCCACCCGGAAGCATCTTGGTGCCGACTGTTTACAAACATTCTGAAATGACGTATAGGTGTGAATTCAAGACATTAGGTATGAATCCTATTTTTTATTTGGGAAAAAAAACATTATATTTAGACAAAAAAAATAGCATTATGATGTTGACCCGAAAGACAATCATAACAAATACCTTCGCTCCAGTGGGTGTGTTTTACTAAATGTTCCTAACTAGATTTAGTTTGTGCGGCATCAATTAATTTGGGACCAAAACGAATATGTTTTAGACTGACAGCAGCAAGTTCTCAAGTTCTCAACTCATGATGCTTTCCTAACTTATAATGTGTGGGAATACACTGTCCATTTGTTTCTAACCAATTAGCATGGCTTTTAGAACTAGACTGTAACCAATGTAAGTATCAACAGTCCAGAAATGTGTTTCCCTCACAATAAATCTTGTTGCTTTACAACATTAGAGGCCTATGCTCAAGTGATACTCCCCTAGCACTTGGATAAGCTTCCCTGCAAAGGCTGCAAAATGTTATCTGCGCCAGGCCTGGACATCCCATTGCATCATGGGAACTGGAGAGGATATCAAAGAGTCACCATTAGATCGGACACACTAATTCACACTCTTGGCAAATGTTCGCCCAGCCTTCAATACTGGACTACTTTTTCTTCAGACAGGGACTTTTTCCAAATGCTCCCTAGAAGTAAGGTCAATTTCACTGCTGACACCAGTGGCAGGCGTCAGGCAGCAGGGCTTCGGCCACAGTCCCAGGCGGTTGGCAGAGGTGCTGCAACATTTCCCATCCGTGGCCTGGGGCCCCAATCCAAGCCACTTGAGGTTGGCATGCCTAACCTGGAACATCCCAAGCTTTCATTTGTAAGCATTCACTATGGCAAACCCAGGAGGCCATAATGTCACACCGCTAAAAGTACAGTAAACCAGATCCTTCGCAGTGCTAAAGCATGGGAGGAAATGTTGGGGGAAGGGCCTTTATTTAAGCTTTTCATGCTGAGCGCACAAAAAGCAGGACATGCAAGGTGGGTTTTTTATCATTTGAAGGAATTATACAGATCGTATGTCACCATATGGAATTCCTTTTACACATAATGCATTTCCTTCATGGAGACAGTCTGTGAGAGGCCATATAGCATGTCTACAGGGAGAACTTTTAGGGCAGAGAAAAAACTCCAGTGACTTTCAGTGCACGTGGGGTGGGGGTGGGGGCCTCCAGTAGGGGCGGTCTCTACTCGCTGAGGAGAAATATGCCATATGCACTCGTTGAACTGGGGCCTGTGCAGGCTCCTCTCAAGGTTATTAGAAAATCCTGCACACCAAGTAGCCAGTGCAAAAACAAACGACTTCAAGAAAGTTCTGCCTTGGTCTGTGACTTGCTGGCAACTTTCAAGTACTCCTATACAGTTAAACAAATATTTCTATGATGATTTGCATAGAAATAATTCACAGTTTGTTGTATCGGACACCTTGTAAGGGCATTGATTTGTCTTTGCCCCAGATAGCAAAGCTGCTGCCTTTGACACGGAGCTTCCTTCCCCTTCAAAGCGGCAAGCGCCGGGGCTGTGCATCCGCTGCCGCACCCCTGGGCCCTCGTCCACACAAAGGTAGGAAACGGCAGCCACAGCGGTTCGCATTGTGACCAGGTCTCTAAATCACATCTTGTTTCATGCTCCACTCTTCATACAAGTTTCACAAGAGGAAATTATAAACACAACAGTGGCTTGTTAAAGTTTCAGCCCACAGCCATTTGAGCACTCTGAAAAACCAGGCAACTAATTGAGTAATATTGTGGTGATATTGAGTTACAGTGTGCTATAAACAAAGACTGCACATCTACAGACCAAAGTCTTAAAATAAGGTAAATTGGTACTATCAGGGATAAGCTGAAAGTTTATTAAGGATATTAATCGGTTAGAACAGAAATGTGAAGTCTAAATGAAAGAATGTGGCACAGTACAAATTGTTTGATGATATTCGCAAGCTTACATGTATTGGTAAGCAGGAAAGTATATGAACTGCTTGGGGATTTCTGTCAGCCTGCTCTCATTAGGGGGTGGTTAACCTGTCAACATTCCTCCCGTGGTCTGAATAGAGGCCTACCTCGATAGGCAGTAAATAAACAAGCAGGTAGATGAATTGGTTCCTTTGCATTAACAGACCATTAGCACCTCGTAAAGAAGCTATTTTCTGTTTTATTACAGATTAACCCCCGTCTTCATAAAACCAGGCCCAGGAACTCATCTGCCGCAGGTATCTAGACCTCACAGTGGGAAAGGGGCTTGATGACATCGGCTTACAGAATCTCTGTTCTCCCCAGACCTGCATACACTAAAAGAGTTGGACGGGACATGAAGGGTCAATTGTCTTTACTCAGTCATGGATGCCATTACGCCATGCTGTAAATTCTTGTACAAAGCAGAACGATGGGGAAGTCAAGTCAAGTCACCTTTATTTATATAGCGCTTTTTACAATGCTGATTGTCTCAAAGCAGCTTCACAGTGTTCTCTGAAAAGAACCTTGATGCCGTGTTCACTTCTCCTGGTTCGGAGCGTGTGCGTCCCATGGTTCGACGCATGCACAATGTAGCCTTGTGCCAGTATGTTACCTCAGAGAGTCGGTGTCCTTTTCGCGCAAAATAAGAGGTGTGTGTGGACAAAGTAAAATAAGTAAAAATGGAGTGCTGCAGGTCACGTCACGTGTAGAAATGTCAGGTGGGAGAGGTAAGGAAGGCTGGGCGTGGTTGGAGGATGTGCAGTGTCGTATAACGGCGGCTTTACACCACACATGCAAGCAGTGTTTTGGCAGGTTAGAAGAAGTGTGTATGGAGAGCGGGCGTTTGTCTCGTACAGCTGAACCGCAGCTCGTGTATTGCAAATACAGACGAATGTCGTCCATTCTGTCACCTTTTACAGTGTTATCCTCGGACACCGGTCATTCTCATGCTTTTATTTATGATGGGCAGTATATATCTGCTGCAAATGCAACCGTATTCCCCTCTGTCCCCTCTTTCCCAAACACACATGCATAGAACATGTTGTATATAAGATAAGTATAGCTCACATGATAAATGTAACATTAAAGTTAAGATATAAGCTTCTATTTTCATAATTTAAACACGCCCTTGAAGCTTGGGCAAAAAGCTGCTCACGCTGAATTAAAGCCCCAGTGCATTGTTCTGATCAAAATTGACATGATTACATGAAAAATTTTACACCAATGTGTTAAACAGGAGACAGCCAGTTAGGAAACAACTTCTACATATCATCATTTTTTTTTAAAATACTGTATCCTAAATTGTGGATAATTAAAATATATATCACATGCTGAAGAAAATTTCTGGAGTGTTAACCATTAAAAGAAAAAACAACAAGAACCAAACAGTACTGAAAACCGTGACCCTAAAACAGTGATACGAACCGTGGGTTTTGTGAACCGTGCCACAACTATAGTGTCAATGTGGGCAGACCAATAATATAGTAAAAAAAATGATGTCCCCCAAAAAAATTGTGTCCCCAAGTAGTGAGCAACTACAGGGCCCAGGTACAGGTCTTTGGCTCTCATGGTCAAGAAGTAAGAGCACACATCTGAAAGAAGCTGGTGCATTTCAGGTAACTTATTCAGAGACTGTTAAGTAGAAGATAAACTAGGTCATAAATATGATGACAACAAAAAGGCATTCCAATACAGTAAAGAAATGTTGGCCTGCTAGACAGAAGCGAATATGGATTAGATGTCACGGGTGGATGTTTATGCAAACTGTTTGATTTTACAAGAGAGACTTTACTTGAAGGCAATGTGGGTGACTGCTAACTCCTTGGATTAGCTCTGGTTTTATTAGCTGCCATCTCTGGCTGCTCTTTGACAAATTTGACTTTGTTATTAAAAGGTCTGGAGTGCTTTCGCTGAAAGGGGAGGGTTGGAACAAAGGCAATAATTAATCTTTTTTTATTGGAAGTTGTAATCACTCCATTCGCTGGGCTGACTGATAATATGCCACTAGCAAAACTTACACAACTCTCCCAACTATCTGAAGTGGGCAGGCTTAATGACAAACCAGCCAAACTTGATGGAACATTTCAGCAAGTAAACGATTTGCTATCACCTTATTTAACCTTGGCAGCTGCAACTAAAGCTCAGTGGAAGACGTCTGGAGTGTTAACCCTTAGTGCACATGAGGTAAGATCCCTGAGCTGCTGTGTACTTGAATCAGCACATCATAAAACCCTGGCCTGGGTCATGGGAATGAGCAATGAGTGCTTTAAAAGAGCAAAATAGTTTCCTTTAAAAACATGACTACAGGATTTGAAATAGTGATAAACAGGTCTCCATAGAGCTCTTTTAAGGAATTCTTTTTTTTTTCTTTTTTTTTTTTTCAAATAACAGAAATGACTTTAGCAGATAAGTTGCATCCCCCAGAGTAGTTAAAGGTGTCATGCACTGGCTTTTTTATTTTTTCAACTTTTCAACTGAAGTCAACTTATGACGTCTGCATGGTTTTTTGATTCAAAAACATCATTAGGTAATAATTAATAAGCTATTTTCTACACTGGTTTTAAGGCTCTCTCCAAAATGCACGGTTTTGATGGGCGTGCTGCACTAAAGACTTTGAAGTAAACGCCCACGGATTGGATAAGATTTGCATATTAAATGAGCTTCTCCTCCTGTTAGTACACGTGAGCAAACACAATGATTTATCATCTTTCGCCTGATTAGTGGATATAAGTGTGAACCAGACACACACAGGCACGCTCTTAAAACACAACGGAGATCAAGAAATTTCACCATTTAAGATTCAGTGGCCTGCCGACGGGCTTGTTATGTATGTTTTGGTAGCCCTTCTGGCAACACATAGTCCCAGGACGTTGGGCTTTGCGAGCCCTGAGAGTCTAAAACTGAATTGCAATGAACCAACAAATAAGGGACTCCAGCCTGTGCCAGGTATGCTCTGTTAGACACGTCACATACACAATCAGTATGATCTGTAACAATGCAATACTATCACATATAAAAATATGTTTTACTCACATAAGTATGTTGCACAATTCCTGTCGTATCCAATATAGAAGGCACAGCATTGTGTTTTAATCTCAATTTGTCTACAAATCCAGTGTCTGTGTCTTGTTTACAAATTATAATATCCCTATCGTCGGTGTGTTTATTGCCTGTTTAGCTCCACGAGTTGGTGGACGGGGCTACAGAAGCAGCGTATGTGGCTGCACAACATAGATACCTTTGTTTTCTTTTCAACTAAGGCTGCTGATTTTCAATGAATGAGATAAAGAGATTGGGTTATTGGGTTATCGGGTTTGGGGTGGGCGAAATACGGTTAGACACGATAAATAATTTATTAACCGGTAGAAATTCTTGGTTATCATCTCTGTCGCTGTTATTTTTATGTGATGTTGTCGTGCTGCACTGTAATGAAAGCTTATTTAAATGTGTTTTTAAACTTTGAACGGTCAAATATACACACTGATGTGTAAAATTGCCCATCTTTGCAAGTATTCTCATAAACACAGTCATGTCTGTGTGATACCCAGACATTTTGAATATTCGGATCTAATATGATTTATGACCTGTAAGGTTGCCAGAATAATAATTATACACTGTTTAATAATAGGCCAGAGGAGAACTATCACCCTGACTGAGTCTGGTTTCTCCCAAGGTTTATTTTTCTCCATAATGCCCTGTTGGAGTTTTGGTTCCTTGCCACTGTTGCCTTTGCTTGGCTTGCTCAGTTGGGGACACTAAAATTATGATCCAAGTTATTCAACTAAATATACAAACAAAATAATTAATTAGTTCTTATTTGATTCTATAAACTGATCTGCCAACATTGTCGCTATATGATAAATTAAAATAAGCTGATAACATCACTGTTTTCTCCAGAACGACTGTACCGCCAAATCAAATTTTGTTGCAATATTGTCCTGTTTAACACTGTGAAGCTGCTTTGAAACAATAGTCATTGTAAAAGCGCTATATAAATAAAGTTGATTGATTTATTGATTGATATGTTAGGACAGAATTTGGTGTAAACAACTTCTTTTATCGACGATCTATCTGGGGTTAGATCTAACTGAGCATTGTTTAAACACTACAGCCTACCTTAGCACTTCTGATGGTTCCTTCCAGCAAAATAACACGTCATGTCACAAAACTCATATCCTCTCAAACTGGTTTCTAGAACGACAAGGAGTTCACTGTATTCAAATGGCCTCCATAATCATTCAGTCATACTGTTTATATTAATATGATATTCTAATATCAATCTAGATTACAGAAAGTGCAATAATTCTCTCATACAGCCACTGAGCGAAAACACAGAGTAACGTTATAACATTCTTTCATAACTTTCAGCAGACTCAAATGTATTTAGTATGATTGCTTTAACCATGTAAAACAGCAATGCATTACCCTATACGCAACAAAAAGAGTGTAAATGGCTGACTGCAGCAAAAGCATAATAAAAGCTCTAAGACCAGTGTTTCGTGCAGGTCTCTCTCATTAGCATTCGCTCCCAAGGGCTCTCGGCACGTCCAACTTCATACCAACGCAACGTTAATAAAACTTTAATACATTTGCTCATTAATGAACATGATTTCTGCCTGAGTCAGTCAGATTCCTTTCCATTGGCTGTGGAGGTGAAAAGCCAAAACTACGACTCCCATTATTTCACATTATAAGCGACTTCTAGCGGCGAAACTTACATACTGTGCCTTTAAGGCAGTTCTGAAGCAAACGAGGTTCCAACCACCAATCTATAAAAATGACTGGATGGCTCATTGCGTCCTAAACTGTCATCAGTCGGTGAAGTCACCAGAAGTGTTCGAGCAGCCATCTTACTATTCCCTACTGACAGAGGGCATTATTGACGTACAGCCAAAACATTAACCTAAAATATAATGATTTGTAGCATGTTAGTCTCACAGCATTTGTTTCACAATATATAAATGTAAAATAATAGTTACTTCAGATCTTATCTGTAATGTTTATTTTTGTAGAGTATATGTGGGTGTGTTACTGCACACTGCCAACACAGGTAACACAACAGAACTAACACAAAAAAACGTATTTCTTTATGTATGTAATTATGGAAGAAATATTAAACATTAACGTATATATATACATTATATACGTGTGTGTGTGTGTGTGTGTGTGTGTGTGTGTGTGTGTGTGTGTGTGTGTGTGTGTGTGTGTGTGTGTGTGTGTGTGTGTGTGTGTGTGTGTGTGTGTGTGTGTGTGTGTGTGTGTGTGTGTGTGTGTGTGTGTGTGTGTGTTTAGCTGCAGAAATTAATTCGAATAGCTTATACAATACATATTAATACAAGCCTTTATTTTGCAAACAAAAAGTTTACCATGCATGATCTAGAAAATAAAGCAGTCAGCAGTCAGCGTTACCTGCCTGAATACGTTATGAAGTGTTTCTTTTATTTCCTTATTGAGCAACATCTTTTTCAGGCTTTTAAACACAGCGCAAATTTATACTGTTTACAGTTTCCATATGAGTAAAAGTGTTCCAATATAAGTGCTATGTATGCCATGTTGTTGAATTAAATATTTATTTAATCATCATTTAAATCAATAACTGCTTTAAAATGTATGCTGTTAACTGCAGTTAGCTTACTGTATGAATAAAAACAATATTACTGCACAACATAAATACATAAACACAACAGTACGCGACGATTTCAGGTTACAATGCATAAATCTTTATTCCGATTTCAAAATGCACGCTTTGATGTTTGTAATATGTACGCTGAAATGTTTTTCGTCTGCCCGCCAAACTGATGCTTACTACTGTAATGAATGAACATAACTTGGTGTTGCATGTACAGGAAGACTTCAGATATATAAAACGGTGTCTCCTTAGACAATGTTTTCTCAGTAAAATCATATAATTTCCTATTCATTCAATAGAACGCGTGAGATTACAATGGAATACCAAAATAACGGCACAGCGGCTTCACTTTTATGACGCCATTAGCAATCCAGTTCTCTATAGATCAGTGGTTCCAAGCCAGCACTAGCAAAATGTGCCTGATAAAGTGGCCAATGAATAATATTGTTTTTGTGAAATAAATCTACTCATTTTGTAATATAAGGTTATATTGCCCACCCTAATAGGGCTCAAACTAGTTTACAAGTATGTAGAGTGAGAAGTACCAATAAGTGAGAGCAAGTACAGCCCTAATTTCTGTCTGGAGAGAAATCATTGTGGTCACAGAGTTAGGAAAAAGGGCCAAGGATAATATTAGGTTAGCATGCTAAGATAGGTGAAACTAATAAGAACTGCTATGATTGGAAAAATATATCAAGGTAAATGGCCACTCAAGGGCTGAAGTAATCATTCAGGCAGTATTTTACACTTATCTAAATGTACTAACTTGATTCTTTCACTCTGTTAACCTGGAAGGAAATAAATTATCCAATTCTAAAGGTTTTACTTGGTCCTGTCTCTTTTCCTGTAACTGAGCCACACATCACAATACATTTAAACAGACAATTTTTCCTTATAATATGACTTGATGTCATCATCAAAGTTATTTGGCAAAACAAGCAGAACTTTTTACTGGTGCAAGAAAGTAATAAGAGCTGTCCAGACTAGCATTAACCTAACTCTCAAAAGCTGTCGATCATGTCTAAGTAGGGCAAATTCTAATGGAGGACATGAAAGTCATGGCACTAGGCTTAGTTTACATTGTGTCTTAGTGGTTTCTACTGTGTGGAAAGAGGATAAGCATCACCCTCGCTTTATCTCTTCAGCAACACTCTGTAGAAGACATAAACATTTGTGTAATCTGGTCTTAGAGGCATCTGTTGGAAAGGGGGTGAAGGCATGCTGTCTAGAAAAAACGGTCATTACAGTAGGCTCCACTCCAAGTTAAGGAAAACTCACAAACAGAGGTCCATATTTATAGCTAGTAATGTTAAATATTATAACCTCTTCAACATCATTGCCTACAAACAACAAGGGAGCGCTTATTCCACATCCTCTACAAAACAAAAACAGTTTTAATATGATGACCAATTCAGATTCAGTGAGCATCATAGAGCACAAACAATGCTGTGCCTGAAATCTCTGGGAGCCTCTTTCAGGGGATGGTGGAATGAAAGAACTCTCTGTTATACCTGGCAGATGACAGACATATGTATGCGAGATATGTCCACTCATTCAAGTGCAACGCCCAGCGCAGCTCCCAATGTGAAACTAAATTGAACTCATTTGACAAAGTTTTAATTCATGAACTTTACACATTGAACTAAACTGAATCAAGACTTACATTACTTCAGCTGAATAATGACACTATTGTCTTTTTTAGAGCTGCTTTACAGAAGAATTGAATTGTCTTTATAGAAGAATTCACAATCCATTTGCATTATTAATGAATCATTATATTCCAGTTTAACACTGTAAAGCTGCTTTAAAATAGTCTTTATTATTAAATAAAGGTGACTTGACTTCATCATACATGTTTGTCCCTATCAAATTAAAACGGATCATATGTGTAGAATATAAAATTAAATTATATTGATAAATTATGTAAAACTATTCTGTATTGTTAGTTCATAATACCTGCATTTACTAACTTTAAATTAAACTTATTAAACATATTTTTTCTTAATGCAGAACATTTGTACAACAATGCTGTGATTACCTGCAGCACTTACAGAATATTCAATAAAAATGCCCTCTGTATTGTGTAATGTTGTTTAATTATGTCATGCATGTTTCACCTGTTCTACGACAGATCATGTTTTGCCAGCATAAACACGCAACTGACTAACCGAATTCCTAAGACTATGTATGCTGACTAACATAAGACAGCAATGGTGCCTCAAATGGAGCTAAACGGGTCACCGTGTTCTCAATCATCTCATTACCAACCAAGCGAACGCAGCCAAGAATCACATCATGCACACTGTACTCTATGTAATGCAATAACTTGAACTAATAAGTTCAGTACATGCTCTTCTACATGCTGGGTCTTATTGGGTACAGACGAGTATGAGACCACTGAATGATAAAAAAGCCAAATGAATCAGATTTCATATACAGTAGAAGGTAATCCTACATTCCTCCTCTAAACACAACCAGTGCCATGTCCTGTAAACATGAGTAAGTGGACGTTTGTTGGAGTATTTAGTTCATTGTTCCACAAGGTACCAAAAATAAAAGTGGACAGAAAGAGTTAAACACTAGGAGTCTCTGAAGCTTGACAGTCATGTATACAGTGCAGCTTACAGCTATTCAGCAGGTGACTCTCAACCCTAGAGCTTGGTATGCAGCTCATTTCCTGATTACAAGTACATGCAAGTGAAGCTGTAAGAGAAAGAAAGGTTGAGTGAGATGGCGGGACAGCAGTGTTTGGTTAGAGACGGTATACATTAGCTGAGCTTTCAGTGCTTTAAAGGAACACGAGTACCAACCCCTCTGGACACACATCCCAGCGGAGCTAGTGGGATTTAACAGCTTCTAAGAATAAACACAAGTTTTACAATAGACTATTTAGTAGTCAAATATAGGTGTGGTCACTATTTTAAAGATCACGGAAAAGGAACTTAAACTTAACAGGAAGATTTGTATAATTGGGTTAGCATTGGGTTTCCCTGGCCCTGATCTGACACATTTATTTTCTGTGGTAAAAAAATTAATTACAAAGGTATGAAACTGAATGAAAAGACATTTAATGCTATATTTTAATAATGCAACTGCTGTGGTGAGATGTTAAGAAGTGTTCCAAGAGTTGATCCATGTATTATGAATAAGATCACAACATACAAGACACATACAGGACCAGATTTTTATTGTACAAGTGCTACCATGTCTTTCCCTGTCCTCATCTCTGCTTTCAATTTGAAGTCTGGAAAGCCATAATGGCCGTCGTATTTTTGCGGTTGGCTGAGGCATATGGTGTGTGGTAGCGTGTGGGTTCCATGCTCGAGTGAAAGGAGAAGATTGTGAGATTTATTTCTGCACAGTTACAACAATAGCACTGGTTTATATTAGTGCCTGATTTGAGTAGAACAGCATCGGCCACCAGAACATGAGACATGTATCCCCTGCGGAAGGGTCACACATCACTGGGCCACATGTTAAACATCATGAAGTGGGAATGATGCTTGTAGAAAAAAAAAGAAAAAAAAGATTAATTGCAACTTTCACTGAGGTTTATTGTTAGCCTGGATGCCAGCCGAACTCAGCCCCGCCCACAACATTTGAGCTCGGGCAGTTTGGTCTGGACTTGATCCACAGAGGAGTGATTGTGCCCGAACAGAAACTGTTCGGACCAATGAAATCATAAGGGTGGGCTTTAGACGATGACAGACAGATGATAAACAGTAACGTAATCGTGCACGTCATCAAAGGCGCTTTGATTTAATTTGTTCTAATCCTAAACGGAGAGCTTATTCATATATACATTCACCTTCACTATTTCTCTCAGAAATGATCATGTTGGTAAGTACACTGAGTATCCTTAAATTCCTCTTCTTTTTTTACAACACTGGCAAAGATTGTTTATTCCAGTGCGCATGCAGACAGGGTTGCCAAGTTTTTACAACAAAACCCGCCAACTAATAGCCCAAAACAATAGCTTCTTGTGGGGAATAAAATGTGTGTTATTTTGGCAAAGTTGCCTGCTAAAATTTGCATTCCCGGGTCTATATATCAACTACCAGTAATTGAGGTCGCTTCAACCCACGGACATGGAAAACAAAAATGCAGACTTGGCAACACGGTGCAGTTGAGTTCTGTTGACATTTGACAACTAGCGTTATGCATTGTTCCATTGCTCTGATTGGTTGTAGGTTTATCCAATTGATGTCTTTCCTGGTTCGGGTTAAAGCCCCATAATCACAGCCCAATGGACTGGAGTATGACCACGTCAGGCTAGTTTATTGTTCGTTTACATAGGAAAAATAGAACGGACTAGTTCACACTATTGCTTGTTCCTTGAATGGCATCCTATCACTATTGACCAATATTATTTAGTTTTTTCTTATTCTGATAATAAGAAAAGGGCCAAAACTGGAAGCAAATAATATCAAGTCTTATTGTTTCCAGTTTATAGCATACTTTTTTTATATTATATATAAACTGAAGTAGTTATTGATCTGTCGCTGCCCTATCAATTGTGCAAGTTCTCTTCTCCCACTGTTTCTCTGACCTAAATACACCTTCAATATACAAATACAAACCTGAGACTATTCCTATTACTCGAATTAGACAGATTAGACCAAATAGAAGCACTCTCTTTCCCATTAGAGCAATTTTCACCCAAATAAGGAGTGTAATTAATATCCTTTATATCTGAATTACGTTCTCTGCAACACATGCCTATTCACTTGTTTTCAGACTATGCTTGACTGCTTGTAGAGCTTTATAGGTTGCTTTTGCTTGGCTTCTCCCTTATCAATCCCCCTTGTGAGCTAATCTCTCCTCGCAAAGCTCTCCATTTTGTGTTCCTTTCTAGAGATACTGTTACATGCAGCCCAGACACAACTTGCAGGGCCAGGGTGGGGTGGAGGAACAGCGCAGCGCTGATTAGCGCACTTCCGTCCTCCTCAGCATGTGATACATGTGCGCTCCGTTTACTCCCTCAGTGCGTGTTTTGTGCCATACCACCGGAAGAGTGGGACAAGCGAACGGCCGGTGAGAGGAGATGATGTCATTTGGCGGGAATGCAGATGGTCGGAACAGTGGAACATGGAGTCGCACTGCATGGACACAAGCTCTTGTGGACTCATAAAATATTATTAATGTTCCTTATCCTACTTGGGGTGGTGTGCTGCGGGGTGGGCGCATAAATATATGACAGAAACAGACAAAATGAACGGATTAAAAAGGCAAGCTCCATCACTGGCATTATACAGGACTGCGTTGAGCAGGTGAGGATGCTGAGAAAAAGAAAAGTTTTTATGAATAATGACATGCCTTAGAGGTGTTTCGGCAGAGCATATTCAGTGGCAGGGTGATTCCACCAAAATGTAAGACTGAACGCTATTGCATTCTTTTAAAAATAAAGGTTCTTTGGTGGGGTGATTGGTTTAATGAAGAACCGTTAATATCCAAAGGACCCTTCCATTGCACAAAATGTTCTTTGTGCATAAAGGTTCTTTAGACTATACAATGGTTTGAAAAAAATGGTTCTTCAGGGAACTAAATAGGGTTCTTTTGTGGCATTACTGTGTAAACCCCTTTTTGGTTCTTCCTGGCACCTTTATTTTTAAGAGTTATTCCTGCCTGCTCTTAGTATTATTATAATAGGGTAGAATATGTTTAAGTTAAATTTAGTTTGTGTACTTGTCTGTGTGCAAAGACTGAATGTGGTTGCTGCTACTGTAACAAATCTAATTGTCTGTGAAGGATTAATAAAGTATGTATATGTATCTAACTATCATTATTTTATTTTATTTTTGCTAAATGACTGGTTATAGTATACCTTGCAAAGCAGGTCAATATGTGAATGCAATGCTTGTAGTATAAATGGCCAGTGTAGGCAGATCTTGCTGTTATATGTTTTTATATTAGCAAAAGCATCAAAGTGAGTCGGAAGTATCCGCAAGCATTCAATTCATTTCCCACAAACGCAGCCCTCTGCATGTGTACAGTTCCAGTAGATGGTTATCAACTAGACTGAGGGGACTTATCTCAAACGCAATTGTGCTATGATCTTATCTGGCATGTGTGTGTTGTTTATCATTGTTGACATGGAGGCCTGGAGTGGAGTGTGAGATTTTGGAGTTCCCCTGCACTGATAATCTAGTGAAGTGAAACGGCCAAATGTGTGAGTGTGTGCAAGACGGCTGGAGATTGTTGTGTCAAAGAGCTTGATTAACATTTAATCTCACATCTTCCAGAAAATATGGGTACACAAGTGTGCTCTTTCTGGACAATCTTTTAGGTGACCATTGGCCTCAGGGTCATTCTGTATGTCTTCATGCTTTTTTCTTAGAAAAAGAGAAGGGGGAAGAAAGAAGAAATTGTCTTATAAGCAAGGAAGGGAGGGACGAGAGAGACCCCCACACAGTGAGCTAGTATGGAAGACAAGCGCAAAAGAGTGAGTGTGATAGGGAGAGCTGACAGAATCTTTTCCTCAGAGGAGAGGAGTGATAGGCTCTTTGTTTACACAGGTGTTTTACGAGCTTGGCAGATTGAGCCGTGCTTTCTGTAGCATCTTACTATAAATACTGCAATGCACAGACATATACTTCAGATCCAAACCACAAAATGCACAAAACACACACCTTAAATGTTCCGAAAAAAGAATGACCTATGAAAACAAAATGGCTATTGTTATTGGGGATATGACACTCTTACAGACATTTTTGTTTTTGTTGAGAATGTACCTATATAAAAGCAAGAATTGGCCCTTTTCCATTCTTTGGCTAAGTCTAAGGCTAAGAAAAAAGAGAATGTAGATGTCTGAATGCACCGTTACTATTATTTAACTCTATATATGACAAAACCAACACAACCAAAGCTTTAGCATCTCATAGCACACAGCGTCATGACCTCTGAATATGGCATATGGCATCTTTAATGTTACCAGAACCTGTTTACACAATATAATGTATGTATTGCTTATAATGTGTGTAAACAGTCTGTCAATTATGTCTAACCAGAGGTGTTTGAGAAGATGCAGGGACCAAACTCTGTGCTAATATGTGTGGTGTGTGGGAGGCTTGAGGTCGGACTGCAGGAGGGTTATCTTGGCAGTCAGGGCTTGTGACCAGGGTTGATGATGGGGAGCATGTGGAGGGGACGAGCGGAAATACTCCAGTCAGCTGCCTTCACTGCTCAGTTAAAGCAGATTGCTCCAAAAACATTAAGCCCCAAACCACTATGAAACTTACTCTACAAACAACCATTGAGAGGGCTCTGAAAATGATTCACAGATTCAATGATTCATATATATATATATATACACACACACAAATACACACACACGGACACACACACACACACAAAATATAAACATAATTAAATATTGATATTAACAATTTAATGTATTATATTAATTCTTACATTATTAATTGTATACATTATTCAAAAATTACATTACTGAAACAAACAAAAATAATTTTTGTTAATTTAGGTCATAAGGGTTAATTTAGGTCATAGGGGTTCATCAGACTGATCAACAAAAGTTGTGCTCCACTGATTGACAGCCAAGCTTCTTTTTTACCATTGAATTTCATCAGAATTTCAATGACTTCCAGCCATTTCGCAGGCATGGCATTCAGTGTCAGCAGCTCACCTCACAGCCAGAGGAATGCAGCTGTGGCTCCACCCACCATATGATTCTGCAGCATCTGTGAGACGAACTGAAGGCAGATACTGGCAATGAGCACGTTCACCTCAAGAACAAGCCAAAACTACAGCTGTGAGTAAACTCATTGAGATAATTGTTCCAAACACTGTTCTGACATAGATTACATCAAAATAAAGCCTGCATGCCAAACACAACACATCCTTTAGATCTGAGCTTTGTGTGTAAAAATGAAAGTGATTAGAATTTTTTTTTAAATTACAAATGTTGACTAGTGAGCAGGTATCTATAAATAAACGTGTCACTAGCCACGTTTCCATTACCCTTCAAATTCGCAAATTGAAATTGCTGAAAAACTGAAAAAACACGTCATTTTCGCTAAAAAATATTTTTTTATGCTTGCATAAGATGATTTTAAGGCATTTAAAAAAAGTCAATTTTCGCCAAACTGCAATAGAAACATTTCCTTTTTTTGCATTTCTAGTTCACCTGGTGTACGTAAGAGTGGATCATTCATTACAGATGACGCAGTATGTTTGGACAGAAGAAAAGACAGAGTTCTTTATTAAACTCATAAAAGACAATATAATTACAGTAATACTGGATTCTAAACAACAAAGAAATGCCACAAATTATCATTAAGACCTTGAAGAATATATGAGGGAGAAACACCCACAAACACTCCATACGTGGCCGCTCCAAAGTAAGGTGTTTTCCTTGCCATTAATGCTTAGAAAATACGCCTACGTCTCCTTCGATTAAAAATAATGTTTAGTGCGGTGGCTGGATATAAGTAAACATATCATCATAATTACTTACTACCAATTGAAAAATATATTTTAGTCGCATAACATCGGTGAATGGAAACAGCATCATTTCACAATAGTTTTCGCAAAAGTTTTGCGTAAATCTGTAATGGAAATGCGGCTACTGTTCTTATACACAAGGAAAATACATACCCAGATAAAAACACTATATGTGAGTGTGGTTAGTAGTCCACCTAAGGTAAATGAAAATAAGTTAGCCACTACAGCTAAAATATATAGCAAGCTCATGTAACTTCTCAGTGGTAACAGCATCAGAGTCCCTGAGAAGGGGTGTGTGTATGTGTCCTGTACAACCTAAACAAGCCCAAGCTCACACACACAGCTATAACACACATAACACCCCACACTCCATAAATACACATAGAACAGCCCTTATAGTCTGTATCTTACTGCATAGAGCTTTACTTTACTCAAAAACTGTAAATATAACTATAACACTCCCACAGGCATATTAACAGACTAACACAAGATGACTGATGACTGAAACTAATACTGACACTAAAAACAGAGCTAAAAGTTTCCAAGTTTCCTTTGGTCATGTTATGTACACACTGCAAAGTGTTAGTACTGTTTGTGACAGCCACAATTCAATTATACTAGTGCTGTATCGATACAGATTCCCTGAATTGATTAGATTCTAATTCAATAACTGATTTTATTGTGATGCAGATGGGAGTTATATTTTATAAATATTTATTTGGCTTACATATGAAAACAATTCTCTCTGCTAATTCTGTAAAAAAAAAAACATAATAATAATAATAATATTTAATATTGGGCAGTGTTTCAGATTGATTCAAACCAGAAATGCCTCTATTTGAACTCTTGATGAAAAGAATCAGCTCATCAGAGTCATTTGTTTGACTAATCAAGCTACACTGGTCATGCTGCGTGTTTCTGATTCATTAAAAAGAACTGCTCAAAAGAATAATTTGTTTGTGAATTGGTCTCGTTGTTATTTGCATGCATTCTCATTTGTAATAGTTAAAACAGTTAGATCAGTTCTACAGAATTAAAAGTTATTTTTTCTTTTCTTTTATTCTCAAACCTCTCTGTAGTCGCTCTGCACACCTATAAGTACCGGCAGGGTGACAGACAAGTGCCTGGCACTCGAGCTGTTTCTCATACACTCAGACATACACACACCCACACACACACAGAGACTGTAAACAGTCTTTAAGGGGACATGAGGCCCTATACAAACACAGCAAGCTTCTATTGAGCTCTCTATTGAGACGAATGCTGAACAATAGCAGGCCAGAACGTCCATCCGCAGATGTGTGTGTGTGTGTTTCTTGCAGACGGTGTTAGTAAAATCCAATTATCAAGGCCACAGCATTAACATTCCTGCAGTCTGGCAGGTGACGGGAGAGCCTTTTCAGGCAGTAGGGCCGCCACACCCTGACAAAGGCTGACGATGAAGATGTATAGATGCAGAGTGGAGGTCCCGCAGGGGTGCGCTCACAAACACAAGGCCATTCTTAAGGAATTCATAGCTTTTGTTGGTGGAGTACAACAAGCCTGTCTGTGTCATTTGACTACATGGCGGCTTAGGGTGAGAGCTGAAGTTTCCCTGTGAAGACACGGTGGACCAGACAGGGGAGGACTTTCAGTACTGGGAAGTCAAATTCCATAATAAAAATAAACTAATGCCAACCCGTAGGCGGGGGGAGGGGGTATTGGAGGGTTGGTCCACGCTTAAATTTTCCAAGATAATCTGCAATCAAAAGTCAGATTTCAGGATAGTATATAAAAAATATAAAAACATAAAAATGTAAAATATATAGTGCAAGTTGTAATAAATCCAAATTTAGCATTTAAAAAGACTTTAATATTATCAGTTATCAGCTTAAAGGTATACGGTTTATCACTAATAATTTTCGATTTTTGTTTTTATTTTGATTTCTATATCACAGAACAAACAAATATATTCCTCAGGATAAACATATATAAACATAATATTTCCTGAGCTTTAAAATAAACAACCGCCCAGGGAAACACTTCAGATTTTAATAAATAAATTTGCCAGATGACTTGCTATTTTAAGTGTCATAAAATGTAATTTCCCCTATATGGTGGGCATTAGTCTAGTATGATGTATAAACATAACTATTAATGCTGTAAATTATACTGAGGTTGTCACAGTGTGTCCGTGTGACAGCTACATGCCAGTCTGTGTCCTGCCCTGAACTTAAGTATATGTGAGATCACACTCACACACAGAAACTCTCTCTCTCTCTCTCTCTCTCTCTCTCTCTCTCTCTCTCTCTCTCTCTCTCTCTCTCTCTCTCTCTCTCTCTCTCTCTCTCTCTCTCTCTCTCTCTCTCTCTCTCTCTCTCTCTCTCTCTCTCTCTCTCTCTCTCTCTCTCTCTCTCTCTCTCTCTCTCTCTCTCTCTCTCTCTCTCTCTCTCTCTCTCTCTCTCTCTCTCAGGGTGATCTGATCTCCTTGGGAGATGCCAGACAAGCACAGTAGCAGAATGATTGGCGGTGGCCCTTTGTACTTTGTGAATCTGCAGGTGCAGTGGATCCCTTACTGAGAAGAGCGAGTGTGTGTGTGTGTCGTCACAAAGCCCTGTGCTGTTCTGCTTTCTGCACTCACACATCAGCCCATCTAAGATCAGATCCTCCTTTAAGAGCGCCAGCCTTACCAGCTTCCCGCCAAACCACAGCATTAAGCAGAGCTGACTGTCCAAATCCCACAAGATAACATAAGAGAAAGAGAGAAATAACAAGTGCGAGAGCTTTCCTCACAATGCTGAGGACTGTAGAATTTGGCTCTTGAATGAAGCCAACACACTCTGAATCAGCACTGCTCTCTTGAAAAGGTGAATACAATTAAAACAGATGCAAAGAGATCCTTGTGCAAATGTTATTCAAAGCCTTTAACTTCTCAAATCATCTTCAATTCAATGGGATCACTTTTCAAAACAAGCCAAAATAGACTTTTACGCTTTCACTCAAAAATGTGAGTGTTGTTTGCCTGTGTAAAATTCACCACCACAGGTTGTTTAGGCGGTTGCCAGGGCACTGCTATGTGGTTGCTAAGGTCTTCTGAGCATCCTTTAATTGCTAAGATGTTGCTTACAAGCTAAAGTCAATCCCAAATAAAAGTAGCAAACTTCTCCTAAATTAATCACAAGTCATCCATGTGTGTGTGTCTGTGACACATCCATGTGTGTTTTCATTTTAATAAAAAAGGTTATTTGTTCAAATCCTCTACAAACCAAATCCAGTTAAAATACTTTCAGCTTCTTTATTCTCTTTACAGTCAAAGTACATCTTATGATAGTCTACAACTGAAATATGTATATATATTGTTTTTTTCACTAGGGATACACTAAACTTTTTTTTTTGTTAAAGCAAATGTATGTGTTGTTTACTTGCTAACAGGCCAAACTAACTTTAAACACAAAATTGTCTGTTGAAATTTGAAATTAGAGGCAACCACTGAATTTAATCATGATCCAAACAAAGATGATTCACACATGTAGCATGAGCAGTTGTTTATAATAATAAAAGATAATGTCATCAAAACTTTTCTGGTGACAGTCAAAGAGCAAACGTTGTCTGGTTGTAATTTTGTGAGTCTCTACTTTTCACACTTGAAATAGTTAACCCTGGGCCAATGTAAACCCTGGGTAAATGAAAATCCTATATTATTTGGCTTCACATTTCCCACTGACCATATTTGACCCAGGGTTAACAATTAATCTTTCTTAAGCTGTTCATAAGCTGACATTTAACATTGTACATTCTTAAATCCATTTATGTTGCATTAAGGTAAGAAAAAAGAATGAAACTGTATCTTCTTCACTTCAATTGACACAAAATGTGGAGTTAAAAGCATAGTTTAGAGCAAGGATAACCCAGGGTTAAGTGCAGTGTAAAAAAGCCCTATCTAGGCTAGTAAACAGATGTTTTGTTGAGAAAGGAAAGAATGTAGGTCACTAACGTTAATATAGTTCTGAGGAAACAGCAGCAAAAAATGTTGAGTAACATCTAACAAGGAAGTTGTTTTACAAATGGCAATGTGCATAACCACAACACCATGCATTTAAATGTGACCCATCAAATAAGGCAGGTGTTTATCCTATTCCTTTAACAAATGATTACAAACATGAAGGGTCATTCATCTAAACAGCATTGACATGAAAGCTAGAATGAAAGATCTCAATGAATGAATTCTCTGTGTGTGTGTGTGTGTGTGTGTGTGTGTGTGTGTGTGTGTGTGTGTGTGTGTGTGTGTGTGTGTGTGTGTGTGTGTGTGTGTGTGTGTGTGTGTGTGTGTGTGTGTGTGTGTGTGTGTGTGTGTGTGTGTGTGTGTGTGTGTGTGTGTGTGTGTGTGTGTGTGTGTGTGTGTGTGTGGGCTGGTAATCCCTACGTTACTCCCCACAAAGATGGCAATATCCGAAATCCTTGTCCTTGTGGGGACATTTTTAGGTCCCCATGAAGAAAACATCTTATAAATCACACAGAATGAGTTTTTTTGAGAAAGTAAAAATGCAGAATGGGCAGTGTAGGGGGATAGAAAATACGGTTTGTACAGTATAAAATCCATTACGCCTATGGAAAGTCCCCATAAAACATGGAAACACTACATGTGTGCGTGTGTGTGTGTGTGTGTGTGTGTGTGTGTGTGTGTGTGTGTGTGTGTGTGTGTGTGTGTGTGTGTGTGTGTGTGTGTGTGTGTGTGTGTGTGTGTGTGTGTGTGTGTGTGTGTGTGTGTGTGTGTGTGTGTGTGTGTGTGTGTGGCATGGGGCTGGTCACTACTCTAGCCAGTGCTGGTTACAACTCCCCCACACTCTTACAAACCTTCCCTCTCTCTTCAATAACTCTGTGGCTTTGTCCACAGCCAGAGGGACTGAGCTTAATTATTCTTGGATTCAACATAGAAAAAAAAAGTCAACCCTTTTTCTCATTCAGTTTTTCATTCTTGCACTCTGGTACTACTAGCCTGGAATAGTGAAAGACCTTTTCCTTATATAGGTCTGTCATTAATTTTCTATTCAATCAAAATTAATGCCATAATATACTTCTGACCAACTTCCATGATTGTCCTTGCATGATTGTCCCAACTCAAGGGTCTCAACAAAACTGCTACATTTTTGCTGCTTTCATGCTACAGTTTTCAAATGGCTCAAAGGGTTCAATTCCAGAACAGATTTTATAATACTGACTTATTATTTGTTAAAGTTATTTATTAAAGTTATAAGTTTCATTAATAACTTTAACAAATATGCCTTCTATAATGCTTTTCAGATCATTAAAGATAAAAAAAAATTAAAAATCCTATGTTCAATGTATCTGTCCACAAACCCCTTCAGGACCTTCACGGACTCCTAATTGAACTTAGTAATACCACAAAAATGCAACACAGCTGATTCCAATTTTGGCTTTAGCATGTTGCTAAGCTATATAATCAATATAAGCACAGTACTGTACATAAAAATATTTACAACAATAGTACATTTTTATTAAAATAATTGTATTATTTTAAAGTAATCTAGTTGTGGCATTTAATTAAACATATGTTTATTAAATCTCAAATGTCATCTTGAATGATTGGTTGCTTATCGCTATGGATTGTTGATCCTGATTAAGGAATGGTAGGACATTGGTCTCTTGAATGGCTTGTATTCATTTGTGTTGAATTGAGCCGACAGTGACCACTGCAACATACACTTCATCATTACAAACCCAGTGGGAATGTAGCCTCTGACAAGCCACTTCCCGCCACACGTACACACAAGCAAACTCCAGCAGCTGTGTAAGTGTGCGTGCATGCACAAGCGTCTTTTGGCTACATATAGTGACCTAAATACCTTAAGTATTTCTATTCATAAACACTGTACATGTGCTAATGCTATATGCACAAACGCACACTCATATTGACCCACACAAACCCACATTTGATTGACCTGGTACCGCCGAGCTAACGTCAGCTCAATAAAAACACATCAAGCACTTTAAGACATTTCTCCACACTCGCACACATGCAGAGGTTTGCTAGGCCAGCGGGAGTAGGGGCAGGTTGGCGAGCTGTGGATTACAGTCTGACAGTGGCCCATTGTTAATTGAATGCCATGTGTGAAAGCTACAGAGAGATTAGTTTGTACAGCTGCTGCCATTTGTCATAACTGCCCTTAACAAGACACACATGGTGGGTTTTGGTTCAAGTCATAAGAGTCCTGGTTTCACTGCCCAATACTTCAGCATTAGTCAATGAAGATGTTTCAATACCAAAACATATCAATGCCCTTGAAAGATATTTGTTTTTTCACTAGTTATTCCTTGATTTTCGTAATTAGGAAAGTGTTTCCTTATTTAAGCTTGTCTCTATGTAAATCTTTTTTTTTTTTTTTTTTAATTTAGGCTGTGTAAAACTACACATCAACTTACCTGAATCATTAATCACAGGGAGACCCTGATTAATTACACTGGTTGGGGTTCACCTGACCCTGATTGAACGGACATGAGATGTGTGCTTGTTGTATTATTCACATGAATAATCCTTCTTCATCACACACAAACATACACTATTAAGGAATGAAAGTTTAGCAACCCTGCATTTGCCAATGTAAGGCAAAGGCTAAATGATACATCCTCTCTGGAGAACAATGGTCAACTTTCCTCTAATCCTTCTTAACGCAGAATTAGAAGTTCAAGTGTGTGTCTGAGCAAAGGTGGCATTGTTCTGGTGTCCGGAAAAGACACTACAATACATTGTAATGCAGCTCCACTGATGGCAAATGAATGAGCTGGAGGAAATTCCAGCTGGCAGTTATGGATTGGGATGTTTTCAGGTTTAGGGGTAAATGTGGTCAAGCGGGTTTCACGAAAATATGGCCACAGTGAAGCCAGGACAAGTTTCCAACCCAGTAATCAAAAAGAAAAGCCTACTTTGACCAATAAATTGTCCCCTCCCTGCACGCCTTTTCCTAACAGCCTATGACGTCACCACAATCTGTTAGTTTACATTACATTGTACATTGCCACACTGACATGGTTGAAAATTAAAAATGCAATGTGTACACTTTTGACCAAGCACAGCTGTAGTTAGTATGCTTTCTCTGCCATAGCAAACTTTATTGGACCGCATAATTACATTATTATTTTGGGAAAAAAGCATAAACGTACTGTGGGTTCAGGGCCTATGCACATGTAACATCCTTAATTACAAACTTCCACGGCTGAACTCGGGACCCAAATCTGAAGTACTTGTATACAAAAATATACTAGCAGTACTGACAAATGCCATGGCGGAGCTGCGGTTATCAAAGCTGTATGCCTGATTTTATCTAAATGCATGCTTCAGGAACTGAAGTGTGGGCGAGGGTGTGTGTTTCTGCATGTGTGTGTGTGTGTGTGTGAGAGAGTGTGTGTGTGTGTGTGGGTGGATGCATGTTCTACAAAAGTCAGAGAGGCACATCGGGGGAGAAGGAGAGAGAGGGAAAAAAAGCAGCAGCTAGATTCCTGGGCCAGCAGAAAGGCAGGCCAATTTGAGAAAAATTCCAGTAATCCGGAGCCAATGCGTATATCCTTTCAGTGCAGGCTCTCATAATGAGGCACATACGTAGCCGTTAAAGCCCTGTATTCATTAGCGGCACCGTTACCGGCATAGTGCGTTTAATCACCGCCACCCAACTGCTGGTTCTGCAGCGCTCTGCGTTTAACACACCAACTTCCCAGAACCCTCAGCCCTGAACTGTCACCGGATAGGGCAAATTACAGGAACAGACTTCTTCAGAAACTATCAGTGACAGGTGGATACTCACTGGGGATCTCAAAAATAGTGGTATTTCATTGACAAGTCCAAGACATTTATACTAAGTTCTCATTTTGTAATATTTAACCTTTAAATTGAAAAATATGTTTCACATAATAGTTTTGTAGTAGAATCAAACAAGTATTGAGAATTGTGAAACTACACTGGTAACCATTTTGACTGTTGAAATAGTCATATCATGAAAACAATACACAAATTACGAATGTCTTTTTAATTTAATCTATTTTGATCACAAACCAAGTAATAAAGTGTTATTAAGAATCACTAACCTAATATGACTGTTTAGAAGATATACCTCTGCTCATATTTATAGATTAATAATACAGTGTGGTGAAGTCTGGTATTTGCTCTGTGGATTACTAGTGAAATAAAAATAAAAAGGTAACTCCAAACCTGTGTAAACATGGCTCAGAAAAAGTCCTTGCAGTACCTGAAGTCACCAACTAATTTTCTAACTGATTAGACAACTTCATTCTCTGTACTATCAGGTCTATCAATAACTATAATCACCCTTCTTTTTCTCCCCTGCTCTTTTTTTTAACCGAAATCTGCCCTTATACAATGAAGCCGTGTGAAAACAGGATGCTATTATCACTGGGGGAAAGCGACTGGAGAAGTATGTTTTGACATCTGTCGTTCCCATGATTGCCGTGGATTAGTTTTTATGTTGACCCACCTCACAGGATGTCCATACAGGATCCACTGGGCACTCAGCTACAGAGAACTAGCACTTGTGGGGCTATACTTGAGGGACTAGGACTAAATGCAGACCTGGACAGAAGTGTACTTATTTCTTGTGCAATAAGATTTTTTCGTTATCAGAGTGGTGCTTGCCAGGGCAAAACTTGTTTCCAAACTGTTTCTATGTAGCTGCTAAGGTCTTCTAAGTATTTGTATTTTTTTAGGTTGGTAAGGGGTTGTTCTAGACTCTAGATTATATGCATTTTTTACATAGGTTACAATTGTATGCTTGATTTATTGAATTGTAGAGTAATTCTAAAAGTTAGGCATGACAGTTTTTCATTAACTTTCCAGCATACGTCTGACTGATTGAACATGCTCTCTCAGGCACAAGAAGGTGACTAAACTTTTCATGGCATGCATTAATACACCTGGCGTTAATAAAGAAGCAGATTCCACTAGGCAACCAATCAGTGCTAAAACTAGACAAAATGCTTTAAAGGAAAATAAAAAGGCAGATAAAAAGCGTGTGACAGGTTGCACTTTGCATAATGCTTCTGGAGCAACTTTTAACCCCATACAAAGTCATTCATAATGTGTTTTACGTCTTGGGGGTGATCTTTTTGACAGACTTGACCCCATTGTTGCTTCCCAACCCTTCCACACTGTTACCTCTGGGTTGTCTGTCTCAGCGGCGGGAGGTACTGTACCAGACAACACAAAAGAAGAGACGGCCATCACTCTGAATCCTGTCTGCCATGAAAAGACTTTAACTGTGGGCCGAGGGGGGAGAAGTCACTGTCTCCCGTGGCAACCTCCTCAATTGTCTCTGGCCTTCTCTGGCAGCTATTCATCGGGCTTGTCCCCTTAATGAAGAACGCCCATCAACATAGAGATGTGAAAGACACTGACTGTCCCACCACGGAGGAATCCAGACGTGCCCTCTTCAGCTCCCCAGGTCTCAATATGGGTTTCTCTGCTACCTTAACCCTAAACCCCCTCTGTCTTTCCCTTTTGTCTGCTTCTCTCTGGATGATCTTCATTGGCGTAGATGCATGATTAGCACGTTTGGTTGATGGCAGAGAGGAGAAGAGTCCATTATGGGGTGGTGCTGGTCCAGTCTGGGGGGGAAAGACCCAGACACCCCATACAGTGAAATACAGTAAGAGAGAATGAGGCCATCCATCTTCATTTGGAGGGAAGGAGAGGTCGGTGCTGGTCCTCTTGTCAAGAGGGCCCCAGGGATCACCAATGCATTCTGGGTTCTCACAAAGCCTCTGTCTACACCAATGATGTGAGGTTGTTTGGAAGCAGCTTTGAGAAACACAGGATAAGTGTTTAGAAAAAAGAAGAGAAAAAAAAAGCCAAGAGGCAAAAGCAGGAAAGTCTGTGACCCCTGAATAGAGAGTTCATTTTCCAACATACTTTCCCATTTTTTCATGATAGTAGACTCTGGCATTTGAGTCAACATTCTGATAGGCTGCTCTTCCACCACTTTTGATAAAACATTCCAAAGGGAATATCCCTTCTCCCGACCACACACTCAGACACCCACTCAAACGCAGGGTGAAGCAGCACCCACACTGCAGCACAGACCCTTCCACACTCCTCATAACCACAAAGATTTATGTACACATTACAGTGTGTGAAAGAAGGCGAGGGAGGTTATAGTGTGCTTGAGCCTGAGGGTATTCAGTCAACAAAGAGTCCCGGAGATAGCATACACAAACACACTCTCCAAAACATACATAAACGTATTTACACAGATATAAACTCTTGAGGCCTGTTTAGAAAATCTAGAATGCGGCACCTTAGAGGGAAATTGTGTGGTATAAAAGCAATGAACAGCAAAAAAAAAAGCAAGAAAGCAAGAAAGCAAGAATGCAGACAACAACGTAAAAACTTAAGAAAACAATTAAATACTTTTTTTCGCCACCATCAAGAAAGAGCATAAGAAAGAACAAAAAAAAGTATATTCTTTATAACTCAAAAAAGTACTCAAGAAGGACAACAGCAAGAACAGACAAAGAAAGAAAGAAAGAAAGAAAGAAAGAAAGAAAGAAAGAAAGAAAGAAAGAAAGAAAGAAAGAAAGAAAGAAAGAAAGAAAGAAAGAAAGAAAGAAAGAAAGAAAGAAAGAAAGAAAGAAAGAAAGAAAGAAAGAAAGAAAAAGCAGGCGACAAGGTAGAAGCGAAACAAAGTGCAGAATGTAAGACAGCACGACAGAAAGGAGAGCGCGAGAGAGAACAAATGAAAGGGTGGGGGACATTTCCTTTGCAGCAGCATGTGGAGTAACAGTACACCACTGAATTGAAACAACAGCGGGCTAAGAGGAGAGACTGAGGACAGAGAGGGGTGGGGGGGGATCAATAAGGGAGGCCAGAGAGCTGGAGGGAGCTCTAAATGGATTAGACTAAGGGAATGTGTTCGATAGGTTATGGCTTTTGCGTGAGCTAGTCACCGCGGGCCATGCAGAATACTAATCAGTACTGCAGCCTCTGCTTTAGAGACCTCACTGCATGCTCAGCACAAACGCACTACGACCTCATCCCCCACTCCGATCCAGCCCAGAGATCACAAACGCATCTGTAGATTTGTACGGCAGATTTGACCGCAGTATTGCGGTGGATCCAAATGTTTTCCAGTGAAATTCCTGTTATGCTTGCATCATAAACTGATCCTGTGGGATGTGATCAGATGGCCTTGTACCATTGGGCTGCTTGGAGTAGAAGGGGATCAAGTTCCTCCACAGAAAACCAAATGGTGGAGGTTAAATAAGGCCAGTGTATGTCTGTCTTTATCTCTGCTCTGGTATTCAACAGCCTGCACAACTGCTCTACATATATGCCACCATATTTCTGCAGCTTAAATACTTTGAAATGGACTAGTAGCTAAAGCAAATGGTGTTTATGAAATAAAAACTGTTTAATCTGCTTTTTAGTAAGGATTTCTTACAGTTCTAAAGAAAAGGAGTGTTCTCAAGTAAAAATATACAGAGCTGCAAAGAAACATTTGAATGTGTGTTTTAGTCAATCAGACTCTTTAATCGGAGGAAACTCAGCAGAAAAGCACTCACAACACCCACAGGCCACTAAGATTATCGTCTGGATTGAAGTCGTAGTGGCAAATCCTTTCACTGCTCCTCCACCACCCCTCCTTCTTCCTTCTCTTTCCCTCTTTATGTTTAATGTGGCGGTACACCAGTGTACTAAAACATCAAACAGAAGCTATTGCCTTTCATTTCCACAACTGAAACCAAGTCGTGCGTTGTAGTTCTTTTTTGAAAGCAAAGCACCAACAAATGCGCGGTTCAGAGAAGCAAGGGAGAGAAAAAGAGAGAGCGGAAAAATGAACCATCTGTACTGATTTTTGGGAGCGAGTCAGTAGCTGCGGGCCATCAAGTGGATGTGCTGAACACTTTATGTATCTCTCCAAAGGACAAACTCATGACTGACTCAACCACAAGGGCTCACTGGAAACAATTAGCAAATAAATAAATAAATGACTAAACAAAAACAAATGCTGTGGCCCTGTTGCATTCCAAACACTTGTAATTCTGTATCGGTTTTCCTTCAAGTTTGGTTATGGCCCCAAATGTCAATTGTGTGTGCGTTTCGTCCCAGCCAGCTGTCCTTTTTTCATTATTGCGTCAGTGAATGCTTCCAATGGGCGTAAAGGAACATTGCTAGGGTTTAGAAATGCAGAGCTCAATATAGAAAACTAAAGTTGAGAATAGAGATGGAAATTGTAAAGAATTTAATGATCCCAGTTAATTCCATTAAAAATTCATTCCCACTTTTAAATTGTGAAATAATTTTAATAAAAAGACCTTTAAAATAATTCCACAAAAGGTCTCTTTAGAGGTGGCATAAATACAAGCCAATAGCAGGCCTTATATACTAAATAACAATACTAAACAAATAAACATTACATTTATTCTTAATGACTCATGATGCAAACTTTGTCATATGATAAACCAGTCAGTAAGTATGGATTCAAGTCTTACAGATAGATGTAAACAAAGTGCTTGATTCAGTAAAAAAACTCATAAGAATTATTCGTTCAAGAACTGGACAACACAGCTTAAGCAACACACCCAAATCCAATCTGCTGTATTTCTCTTTATTCCACTTTCCATAACCCTAAAATTCCATAGCCTTTTACATAAAAATTACTCAATCTGCCTATCGCTCCATCATAGCTTTCTCTAGTGCCCATAATCAGGAAGAGCAATCACACAGTGGTTATAAGTATACTTCTGGACTGGTCTAACTGTCCATGTATGTGGAAATCAGGGACAGAGTGTATAAGATAGGAGGAGACAGACAGGGAGAAAAAAGTGAGAGTGCAGAAACCACAAGCTGTACTTAGTCACTGACAGGGGTGATGACCTCTAGGTCACGCTGGCTAGTCCTGACCCTGCCGTATACTCAGTCAGCTGGAAAACTAGCAGCAAACAACTCCTATACAGAGCACACACACACAGCAAATAAAGGCCCATTAGGGAACTCAGTGTATCTGTGTGTATTGGTGTGTTGGGGGTTTTGGCAAGTTGAGAGAGGGAGTTTGATGAATGACCAGCTCTTCTGAAGGAGTTGGCAACCGCTCTGCTGACCCAGACATCCAGAGGTCATGAGTCAGCTGGGGGTCCAGGTGCCCCCCGAAACGACCCCCTGGCCTGCCCCCACGCGCCACAGGTCACCACCTTGTTTTCAAAGATCTGTTGTGCTCAATTAAACTTCACATGACACCTTCCACATCTTTAGTGAGGTCTTGACACAGAGGGCAAAAGCTAAGTCCTGCAGTCGTAAAACAGACCTCTTTAACATGCTAGAACAAATGAGAAATAATCCATCTGACACCAGAAAAGCGGCCAATAAAACACCGGCTACTTCACAAGGGACCAAAATAAACACTAGGGAGTTTGGGCAGGAAATCACGACACCTTCGCACTGTTACTGATATGTTGAGCTCTTGCGATTGTGTAACACTTTCTAGCTGTTGAGTAACGCTGGCTGTGCCTGCACAAAATAAGACAGTTTATTGTTGCTGTTGTTGATGACTTAGGTAAAATGTATTTATTAATTGTTCATTCATTTTCTTCAATTATTTAGCTTTACAAAAGGACAGCTAGGTATTTGAAACAAACCAACTGCCAGACAAATGTAAATATTTATGAAAGGCTTGAACCGGCACTTAATTTACACTAGCATTTTTGAGGTTTTGTGTTTATTTGAAAAATAATGTCATGTGTTTAGGATAATGTAAACACTGAGATAAAGGTTGTGAACATATTCCAGAATGTGATGGAAAATAAATATCTTGGGTTAAAATGAAAAATGCCTGTTTGATATAAACCGGCTGGTCAATTTTCAAACCTTTTTCTGCTTAGTCACTGTTTTAGTATAAAAAGTCTATACCAAAAATTTTCCTCAGAGTATTAAACACAGCAGAAACAAAAAAACAAAGGTGCATTAATGAAATGCACGTCATCCATCATACAATTCAAATAATTAGCATACTTCCCTTGTCTGAAATGTGCCTGGCAAGTGAGAGTCATGATTTATGAGTTCTGAAGTGAAATTATCATCACTTCACATGCACAGACTTGACTTGTAGAGCCAATGTGGAATCAGAGAGTTGCAATAGCTGGAACAGTTCAGCAACTTTAGCTGAAATGTTTCAAAGCATGGATAGTTGCCGCTAAAATACATACAAATATATAATAATAATTATATTAATAATAATAATAATATATTAAATATATTTATTTGAAAAATATACAAGTAGAAAGTACTAAAAAAAAGACTACAAAAACAGAAAATGAGCAAATCACACTAAACAGAATCAAAGTATCCTGTCTTTTGTGTTCTCATTTGTTGGAAATATGGTATTCTGAATACTGTTTAAATATTTTAATAGAGAATAACTGTGATCTTGATAATGTTATCATTATTTATGGAGAATGGAGCTGAACAGTGCATGCACAACGCATGCACAGGCATAGACACTTGCATAAATGGCATGGCCAGACTTGGTGAAGTGAGAGGCAGGGCATGGCACGATGCCCACCAACAAGCTTGCCGCCCCTAATTCCTGTCCTCTTCACCACCTTTTCAATGGGGATTCAGCTGGGCATTTACTAAGGTGCTTTCGCAAACAGCGGCGAGTCTGCTAAGCCTTCATCCATAAACCCGAGGCAAACTGTTTGATGCCCCTATGGATGCCAGGTGCTGCGGATAGCGGTTAAAACACCTTTAAATTTAAACCAGACCATGAGATGAATTACTAACAGTACACACACACAACACGTGTGAAAACACCTACAATTATACTGAGAAAAAAGTAAAACATTCGATGAAATAAATAGAACAAAAGCAGTAATGGCTTGCAGTCACCTTACAAAGGGACCCTTCGCTGGCATACGGACATCAATATCTGCTGAGCACTGAACGCGATTTAGTTTTTCAGTTCACCTGCCACAGACCACAACCACAATTTCCTTATGGTGTAAAGATTTATTTTTGCTTTGCATTCGGTTTTATTTAGTTGGAAGTGAATAACGTCAATTGCCATTCCACCGCTGTCAGGAAACTTTCGTCCATGCCCACTGCATTGCGGATGCCAACTAACGAATCAAAGGCATGCAGTAAGCAGACAAAGAGGGTTTGATATCAACGGCCATCCTCAGTCACTGGCACTCTTCCTACCACTCTCCTGGCACAACGCTAACAAAATGGCCGCCCTGGGTGCACTGGCACAAAGTGAGCGCATTGTCTAGAGATGGGCACTGGATATTAAAGGCAAAACATACCGCACTGCCACAGTAAGCCATTAACAGAACCCAATATTAATTTGCTGACACTTAATTACTTCAGTAGTTTCTTCCATACTGTTCTTTTTCTGATTATATAAAGGTCAGAAATATGTTTATTGAGTAACAGTTATAACGAGTTAGCCACCATGATTATGCTTCACAACAGTAAACCATTTTGAAAATACAGACAATAACTTTTAGAATTTATATACAAATTACTTCATTTGTAAAACATGTTATTTGTAAATAAGAGTGGAGACTAAGGTCAATTCAGAGCCATATACGAGAGCTTTAGGCTGCCGTGTGAGTGCCAACAGGCGAATGCACTCCATCTTACAAAGACACAAAAGAGAGTCTGATGCCAACCATGGTGCCAGTGGCAACCATTATTGTCCCTCCGCTCTGCCTTCTGCTTACCCTGGCACTTCAGTTTCACAAAATGGAGGTGCCATGCCTGACGTTATTGAAAACATTTACATACTCACAAAAGCAACAATTTAATGACGTTAAAATTATTTTTGTTGTGTAGTGATTCTTATACATAACCTGAATTGTTGCCCCCTGGAAAATATGAATGAAGTCCAAATGAATATATTTTTTAACAGATGACTTAAAATGGAAATAAAATGAATAGTTTATGTTGTAGCCTTCCACGTTTGTAAGTCCTTTTGTACATTTTGAATAAATTTGAAGGGACATGTAAGTGTGCAGAGGAGTTTAGACCATTTTCTTTTACTTTGCGAAAATAAACTAGCTCAAAGAAGTGTAAAAAAACTGTGGAAATTACCAGACCAGATTTAGTCATTAAAAAGGAGCAAAGAGAAATATATATAGAACTAATAGAATGGTATTGTGTAATTGTGCCATTTGCTCAAATTCTCATTATGTAATACATATTTTGCATGCATTTATATAATGAGGAGTATATAATTTCTTATGTAAATTTTAAATGTATTGTACTCTGATACTGACCTGGTGGTAAAAAAAAATCTGCTGAAATATCTAGCCCATTTTTACAAATGTATGTGATTCCAGCACATACAACACATTTGTGTTACTCATTCTCTTTTTAAATGCCAACTAATCTGTAAAATGTAAAATGAGTTAAAATACAAATCAGTTTAATACTTAAATGTACCAAAATAAGCCCATGTAAAACAATAAATGTATGCCCTTACTCATATAGCCTTAACAATTAGAAATTACATTCATTTTATTTTGTCTCTATATCCTTGAACCTGCCAGTTAAATTAGCACACGTAAATAAAATCAAGAAACGTTATTTCCCAACCTCCCCTTGCACTTACCCTGGTCCTGGACATAGTATGCCAGAAACAAGTCTAGCTCTTTCACAGAGACAGTGATGTGGTGGGGCTGGACGCAAAGTGCCGGATTGGTGCAGTGCGGGGACTTGACCAGCCGCTCCCCATCTGTGCTCTCCAGCGGAATACCTTTGAACAGGATGACCATCACCAGGTCCAACCGCCACACTTTATCAGCCTGCCTAAGGCAGTCGATTCGACGGATCTTGCCCTTCTGGTCAGGGTTGGAGAGAACACAGCACGGGTGCTTCTTGCCTGTTACGCTGAGCACAAAGTCCTCCCGGTACTCCTGCCGGATGTCCTTACGCAGCTTGGCCAGGAGACGAGATGCCCACTTCTGCTTGATTTCAGGCTTTTCACTAAGTAGCTCGTCTTTGACGGCCCGTTCCTCATCCTTGGACATTCGCTTTTCGTGCTTTTTAAAGTACTTGCGCTTTCGTGCCTGCAGGTTGAACCAGGTGTAGGCTATGGCACGGACATGAGGGAGCAGCGCCTCGATGAAGGGATGAAACTCATCCTGAGAAGAGAGAGAGGGGATAAGGAAAAGTGAGCAGGAGCAGAAGTGGCCTTTTGGCATGGGTTCTCACTGAATTAGCCAAGAGCATGTGCAACCCAAAAAAATAAAAGCAGTTTAGAAAACATTACAGATAAAGAACATTTATAAGATGCAAAAGTAGATAAACTTATACAAACGACGCATTACAGAGCATTACGGTTACAAATACCAGTTGCAAATATACTTTCTGTTAACTCTAGTCCTGCTTTTAGAGAACTTTTAAGCACCACAATTATTTAAAATTAAATTTTACAGCATCAACATGAAACATTCATCTACCATTTCCACTGCGACTGCAGGCAGCGCTGGCCTGCCTGCAGGTGTCGGAGGCACGCACAAAAAGGATGCCACTGTTTACCGCGCCTGCCCGCGCCGTGCCAGCACCGTGCCAGTGTAGAGCAGACGGTTCCAGAATCACCAATCTCTCATTCCCCTTCTCTCTCCCTCTCTCTCTCTCTACCCCCCTTTTCTCACTCGCTCACTCTCCATCTCCAGCCACGCTCAAAGCACCAGTCCGTGTTGGCACAAGCACCCCCCATACTTCCAGATCTCTTATCAAAGCGCCCTACATTCCTGAAACAGCCCTTACCACAGAGCCCCACAGAACCTCTCAGAATCCTGGAAAACCAAAAGATAGTCTCTAAATGCCTTGGACAAGTACAGCTGAGGGAATGATTATCACCTAAACTTGAAAAGAAAGCAAGACAAATGGGGACATGTCTATTGTGTAAAATGACAGAACAAACCTTCCCAAGGCCAGAGGTACTAGGTACGGCTTTTAACTAAACACAGAAGAGTGAAGAAAATCCGGAGGTGGGGGTGGTAAATCAATTGTAC
Source organism: Pseudorasbora parva (assembly GCF_024679245.1). Classification (NCBI taxonomy): domain Eukaryota; kingdom Metazoa; phylum Chordata; class Actinopteri; order Cypriniformes; family Gobionidae; genus Pseudorasbora; species Pseudorasbora parva. The sequence continues at coordinate 21,192,703 of NC_090172.1, forward strand.
ACCTTCAGCTATTACTCTTGACTATGAGGAGGCGTTTGCGGTCCTTGGGATTCACTTAATTTATTAGAATTAATGTACTGCAATTATTCCAAGGCCTCCAAAAATCAAATCTAGATGGACAATGAAAATGACATCTTGGCACAAAAGCCACATTCTTTGGGCCTCAGGGCTGTTTGGTAAGAGTGGCATTAAAATGCCAAACCAAAACTAAAGCGGGCCGACTCCTTGAATAAGCGGCATAGCTTATTCACACTTGTCTTATTGAGCTACGGCTTTTTTTGTTGTTGCTTAGTATGCCTCAACTTGCTATATGGGTTTACACTACAAGCTGAGTAAACTCAGTTGCCAGTTTTACAAACCACTGAGTGTCATTTTTTTAAACATTTATATGTTTCCACACATATAATCTCCTCATCACCTCAAAGAGAAAATTATTAAATATTTTCAAGCAATTTCAATCATGTTTTAAAATATAAAATAGAACAGCACACTAAACACTAAAATGCAACTATTGCTTTCTGAAGCTCCCCTTTATAATTTAATATAATTTAACATAAAATTATTCTTTTATAGATCTTTTTTGTAAAAAGATCAATAAGCCCTGTACATTTTTACCAATGGATGAGATTAAAAAGTAAAAAGACAATGAAAGCAAGTGTGCGAGAATCTCAACACAATGTCTTATACACACTCACTCTGCAAACTTCTATGCAATTTTTTTCACCGCCACATTGAAAAATGAATAAGGGCTGCAGTGAATGGATCGAAGAAGAGTTAAACCACATATTGTTCTGTGTGCAGGCGGGCGGCAGCTCTTTGGGAAACCACATCCAGCACACCACTGCCTATATATCTGTGACAGCCCCACACACAGCCCACACTCGAGCACTGTAAAAATATAATACAAACTACACAACTTAGGAATGCATGTGCAATCCTTCATGCAACAATGTTGCACAAAATATATGTAACTCGCTAAAGAGTGTAAGTTTTCACACTATGTTGTGTAGTCCTGGAATGTATAAAAATGTAAGTACATTCAAAGTGCTGATTTTCATAACAAATCATAAATGACAGAAAGCAAAAAATGACATAATTTAATTATTTTTAAATGATAGATAGCTTTATATACATTTTATTTTGCCACAACCTCATGCAACATATAAAATGTCCACAGTTTGCATATTATCAAAATAATTGATGGTATGCAAAAAAGGATCTTGATTAAATGAATTTTGCTCTGCTATAAATTAAATGACCCTATATGACCACAAAGAAGCTCTGTGATAAAACCATTGCTATTCTTGCTATAATGAATTTAAATCAATACATTTCTGAGGCCTTGCAAGATCACACACTGTTGCATCCCTACAACATGTAGTAAAAATGAATGTAAGTGTAATGTAAAATAAAAACATTACATTCATATGTTGTCAAAGCAGCTGCTATGCAAATGTATTTCATATCACACTGCTGAGGAATGTCCTTAAACCAAAAATCACACGGATTTCTATTTTTAATAGTTCAAAGTGTTGCACGAGGTTGTTGGCTGCGCAGGCTCGAGGTCCTCTGTACTCACCATATCTCAGTCAATCACTCTCTGGTGCCAAGGAAAATATAAACAGTAAAATTGTGTCAGCCAAAGCCGGCGGACTCTGTCCAACCGCTGAATCAACCTTATCATTGTTTTCATCTTAATTCACTCTGTGAGAGAAGCTCCAAGCACAAACGAAAGCAAGTTTTCTCAAAGAAAGATGAGGATAAAACGGTGGGCTCTCGAAAAGTGTATTCAAAGTCACTGTCATAACCTCGCACTAGAAATAGCATCTCCCTTTTAACTTTTTTTTTTCATCAAGTTTTTAACATAAAATTCATCAAATTTGGGGTAACATTTATCTGTTGAGTGTTTATTGAAATAAACGTATTTAGCTTCCCCTGCGCAGTGAGTTGAGTACATTCTATCACATAGCCTATATCTATAGCCTACACCAAGTTAGATGTGCGTCGGTTTTTAGAAGTCCTATAGCCTACAAATCGCCTTAAAATTAAAATCGACTGTACACAACTTTAAAGAAACAACTTATCAAGAACCATTGCTCTCTCACTACAGGGTTCTTAAGTTGGTTATGGTTCTTTGAAGATTAAAAAAGTTTATACTACTAGTCATTGGTTTCTCAGATTAAATTATTGCTTTTTGCCTTCTTTAAAGAACCAGTAGCCTACATAGATGGTTCTCTAGACGAACTAGAGAATAAAATGTTCTTTGAAGAATTATAGTTATTTAGAATTTAAATATTTATTTTCCGGAGGGGATTTAAAGGTTGCAGTTAAGTTTAAATTAATCGATTTGCTTACATGTCTTAATAAGACACGACGTCGAAGAGGTTGTTCAAATTGATTTTGAAGTTTAAAAAGACAACAGGGAAGTGTAGGCTACTATCCTACAATAAATAACCTACGTAAAAGCATAACTGCAGCGCTTTTTAAATGAATCAAAAGCACGTGCAGTGAATGATGAACACAGACAAGAATAAAGAATGACCAATTCACTTATAATTCAAAAACATAAAATATACCTGTGTGAGACAAATCGGCGAATACATCGTAGATCGCGCGGTTATCAAGTCCTGAAGGGTATCAGATGATTGATATTATCGCTTCATTCTTCAGAGCCCGTGCTGCTCCGTGCACGTTTGAGTAAGACCTGATATCCTCATTCAAAAAAACACGCTCTTATCCGGCAACAGAGAACAACTGGAGATCCCACACTTTGCATTTAACCGATCCCGACGACTATTTAAGAGCACAAAAGAGTGTAAACGGAGTGAATCTAGACGTATCCACAGCGCGTGAGGTGAACCCGCCGCTGAGTAAAAAGCTACCAGAATCTGAGAGTTGAGTTTCAATAGGAATCTTGAATAAAATATTGCACGTGCAATCAGAAAACTTGAAGGCGCCTAATTTCTAATCATGTGTTTGCTTTTCAAACTTGATATAATACGGGCCGGTAACACCCTCTAGTCTGCTGGAGCCTAACAAATCAGTCTGAAGATTTTTTTTTTTCGCCTTTAATTACACAGTCATACTCCTCCTCTTCCAGCAAGCGCATATCCCATATCTCCAGCCCACCTCGACTGCACCTCCGTGACATTGACAAAGATTTAAGTAATTTCCCACTTTTTATCCAAATGTCATTTTGGACACTTGGGCAGGCATGTAAAACTACGAAATACGACGAAGCGAGCACAATATAGTCTAGGTACAGTAGTAGAACCAAGATTTTTTTTCTGGCTTCTTCAATTACAAATTAAGACCATTTTAGACCATTAATATCTTGCTTAAAGAAACAACAAGTGCATGAATCTTATGCATTGACCATAGTTTGCATCTACATATCACTTTAGTTTTATAAACAAAAAATTCAAAGCCTTTAACTTTGATTATACACACCATAAAATATGATGATTATGATCAAAACATATCAGGGAATTACCTATAGCCTAGGCCTTTAAAGAAAGTTAGGCTATTAACTATCCCTTGTCTAGACTTTAGTTGGTTAGGTTTACTTTCACTATCAGCTATTACAAAACCAATACTGAGATATGACATTAAAACATAAAGGTTTTGGTATTGCATCATACACTTGGAAAACAGAGTTTATTAATGACGCAACTGCAAGTGTGGGCATGTAGCATTTGTTATTCAAAAGTTAACTCAAAACTGAATACATTAATTATTTTATCAATGTTCAATGCATTTTAAAAGAGCAGTACATGAAAACGTTCTATATTTTGCGAGAAAGGAGAGACAGCACGTATCCCAGTGAGAGAAAAGCACAGTGCCAGTCTGTTTGTTGGACAGATAATGATTCCCTTCGCTTTACATCGGCATTTTGTCTCGAAGTCAAAGCCCAGCCCCTCCGTCCAACTCATAAGTCCACAAGGCTCAACAAAGACTTTATGAAGGACACTTTATCAATTATTAAAATGTAGGCTAACTACAATGGACCGCGACAAAAGCGTAACGCACCAAAGTCCAATGTTCATGGTAAAACAATGACTCGGTTTATGGACGTAAACGTACGGCTATTCTGCAAACAAACATCGACGTGTGCATAGCGTAATGTTTCTTAGATTTAAAGTATCAAAGAACAAAGTTACAATGTCAGTGCAAGTGCCGCTACGTAAAACAGCCCAGACAAGCATTTAAATGACAGGAGAACCGTGTGAGTAAATATCAACACGGCTTGTCCAGGTATTCACGCTGCTGCTCCGTGCCAGAAGCGCACTGCTATTCAATAGGGGAGAGTTTTAGCGAACACAGGATGCATGCCAAGAGGCACAAACTCGACTTCTGACACAACATGACCCATATAGGACGTTTGTCAATGCATGACATAAACAGTTCAACATTACTATAATTTTGTCTGCAGTTTTAAAGTGTCTTTTTCAGTTCAATCTCGATACGTAATGCTATTGCTCTGTTACGGTTACATACGCGCAACACAGCAACTCGAGAAAAATATTCACAAATATTAGTAAGACAGTGTTTTCCATCATAACGTACCATTGCACTGTATTGCATGGAATTGAAGGGGGTTCCTGGAGGCCGGATGAAATTGAAGCCGGTACGCTCACATGTCTCAAGTTCAAAAATTTGTGCTTTTTTATTTTTTTTTTCTCTTTTCGTTTCACGTTGTAGTGCTTACAAAAATGAACACCGGAAGAGAATTCTTGGCAGACAAGCGGCAAAATCAAGTCAGCGAGCACCTCAGATATTTTTTATCTTCCTTCCTCTGCAGGTCAGTCTTTTTGGATAGCTTTTGGTGGTTGAGTTGAACGCGGTCCAGAATAGGCTGAGTTTTTGGAAGTGGGTAGGTCTGCGCCTTCACTTTCTCTGTCTGTCGTCGCTGTTGCTCGCAGGCAGCAGCCAAACGTAGCTGCGCATTTGGAATTACATCCTCGTTTCTGATTGGCTGGCGCACCGGTGGAGCTCCGCTCGCTGTTCCATGCCTTAGGCCCCTCACTTCCGCTCGGCAGGCAGTGTCACTATTTGCATATTAACATTGACCAAGTCCCATCAAAGCGAGACCGAGCACAATTTAGACTACTAGCTGAAGACAGGTCAAATAGCCTACTTCTGTATATTTTGGCCTTGGGGATTAAGAAGGTTCCTTGTGGAGACAGGCATGAGAGCAGATACATTCCCACAAATCAATTAGTATTTTATTCTCAAGGAAGTGTATTTAATTAAATTAACGTTCTCGTACTTATTCCCCTTCATGCAATTGTCTGTTACTGTATGTCCGTTTTATCATTGGTAAACTTTAATGACTTTCTACTAATAGTTACAAGTAATCTTTAAATCGGTAGAAATATACTATAGGCTGTATTACTAAACCATTGTTAAGATTTTGAATGATATAGCACTGAAAGTCACCACTGTTAGAGAGTACAATGATGGCATTGATCCCAGAACAGCAGAGCGCCGCGCGCGCGCATACACACACACACGCACACACACACACGAGTCCAACCACAATGAAACACGCATTAATTTGAGCGTGTTTACCGGTGCCATTAAATGAGGCACTATCAAACATAAAAAAGGAGACAGTAAACGGTGTATTGACTATTCAGGTCACCTTTAAATGAATAAAAAGCCTAATCATATAACAGCACAGCATAGACAATGAATATGAATGATAATAAAGTCCGAAGAATTATATGTTTTTCTAAATGCTACATGCTATTCAGTGGTGATCTAAAAAAAGCAATTCATTGGGTCTTTCATTTATGTTGGTCGTTACAAAATTGTCAATCGATCTAAGGAGAGGCAATCACTTTATAAACGCTGCATGTAGCCTATGAAAAATACATTATGTTTTATCGTTTTTAATTGTGTTAATAACATTTGTATCTTTTTCTTTACAACAGTTGAAATATAGGCTAATTAGGCTATCATAAATAATTAGTTTATCTTTCAAAAAAATTAAATAACTAAAATACAAAAACCTTTAAATAACTGTTTTCGTTTTATAACCGGATCGTCATCTTTGCTTTGCACGAAACAAAGTTGTAACGTAGAAAAGTTCGTTTTGGCTGTGACAGCACTCGTGGCTAACTAAACGTCTATGTCAAGATAAACGACTTATATAGACTGAATCGTTTGTTCTCATTTACGCTGTCACACTTGTGAAACAAACAAACAAGCCCTGTGTTTGAAGCAACAAACACAGGGCTTGCTGGAACATTATATCGAGTAGGTGGAGTGTGATACGAAATGAAGCGAAAGGGCTGCAAATTCTTCCTACGTAAACGTTGGCAAGTTCAGTGGCGAGCGGAGGACAGGAGATCATTATAAACATATAGAAAGATCGATGTCTTTCTGAATATTTTAGAGATCTTTTCGCTTGTGCATGTCAAGTTTCACACGAGTTTGGATAGCCTGTGCCGTGCGCGCAGCGAGCCTTGAGACTGTCTCCGTAAGTTACATTTCATGTACAGAGGTATTGCATTCTTTCGACTCAGACGCTTAAGCCTAATTTTCTAGTCATTAATTGCAGTTTTCCTTAGGCTACATTGTGTATAGCTGGTGCATCAGTGAGTAGGCTTATCAAGGTGATATTTCGTTTTAAGAAATTATCAAAAATATTCCGTTTCTTTTTTTCTTTTTTGACCAAGAGATGGGACTCGAATGATTAAAACGTGTTTTCATGTTTTCACGGGTTATGGAATTTAGTATTTCGCTGTCCATTGCGCATTCAAGTCCTGCGCGTGAATATAAGCCTACTTTATTATTAATTATTCTACATCGACAGGCTATATTTATTGTTATAAAAATATCGTTGCTTCCAACATGCAAATTGATTTGTAATACCGGTAAACAGTTGAGTTGAAATGTATACATTTAATGCAAAACAATGACCTGCTGCTTTTGAATAAACGGCACCACCCTTTTTAAGTGATTCCATGACTGATCTGTTCTATATGCCTTTTAAAATCATAGTTGCAAGAGATGTTACAAATGTACTTGTTTTATTTTGTATTGTTTTATTGTAATGTAACTGATAATATCCCAAAGGCTATAATTACTCTCCGAGACATATGAGCTTTTTTTCCCCATTAATTTGCAGGGTTTCTAACTGTATGCTGTCACATTTATTCTAGTGCTTTGATTTATTTATTTATTTTTTCAGAATTTTAATTTTCTATGAATCAATAATTATTTTAAAAAGTTGTTATATTATCATTATTATTATTATTATTATTATTATTATTATTATTATTATTATTATTATGTAGTAGTAGTAGTAGTAGTAGTAGTAGTAGTAGAAGTATTAGTAGTAGTAGTAGTAGTATGGCCTGGTAGGACAGGTAATATTTCTCTTGAAAGGCTAGTAAGGATGAAAAACGTGCACATTCATTGTTCTTTTTCTTTTCCCCCTTCTTTTTAAAAAAAAAAACAAATAAATAAAATAACTTCTAATCAAGAAAATGTGCAGTCATTATGCATTTGGTTTCTGGGTTTCATTAAGCAATTAAAAACTGTGTTTGTATTTAAAAACTAGGCTATATTAGGCTATGTTTTCCAATTATTGTATCCTTAATTGTAATTAATTCCATATAGATTCACAGGAGTAAAGGCCTGAACATGAAACTGATCAATAATTGTTGTATTGTTTATTCTCCTCCCCATGTGAAAAAGATTATTGTGTGGAATATATGAGAAATATTTGAGAAAAACTTATTTTGAAAACAATTGATGACCATTTCAATCCAGGCTATAATTTTGTATGTAGCTATTTGACAGAGTAGGCTAATTCCTGAAGCTCAGTGAAATGTTAAATGCAACACTAAAGTTTAAAGCAAAAAAAAAAAAAAAAAAAAACAAGTAAAGCGTTTGTCGATTAATCTGGGAATGGTCTTTACTGTAAAGTGGCCAGATAGAATAAATATGTAGATGCCGTTTTTTCATATACCGGCACAAGGCCATATTGTATCACCAGGCCTAGACTGCAAGCAGGTTGATGTGAAACAAATCATATTGTAGATTAACACTTTCGCAAGACGCAATTATTTTTCATAATTTACAGAAGAAAGTATGTCGACTGCATCATCCTATAGTCTAATGTAAAAAGTGAAACTCGCATGGGAGCACGCGTCTGTGACCTCGCTCTGCTCTGCTCTGCTCTGTTCAAGTCCCATTCATTCACGTTTTCCAATAAAAGCACGGTGTCTTATGGCGTAGAACCTGTAACTCTAACTTTGGAACTCTAATAAACAGCTGTTTTGACAATTTGTTCGCTTTAATTTTGCGGTTTAATACTTTCAAAACAGGATAACAGAGTGCCCACATCATAGCCACTTGAAGCCAGTCGTGAAACATTAAGCCCATGGAATATAAAAAAAACTGTTTTATAACGACATATTTGTTCAGAGATTATTGTTGCAATGCCACAGTCAAAACAAACTATCCTAACATTAGGTAATACGGCTGTCTTTATAGACTTAAATTGTAATTGTAAAACAATACAAGCAGTCACACTCTTGTGTGACTGCTCAGCCTCAGTCACATCTATCTGCTGTAATAGCTCGCCGTGATCGTATAGTGGTTAGTACTCTGCGTTGTGGCCGCAGCAACCCCGGTTCGAATCCGGGTCACGGCAGTGAAAAAATGAAGCAGTGACTTTTACACTTGCATTTGATTTAATGTGACAGAAAAAGTGGCCATTTGTCAGGCACAGCTGGCTAGTAAAATATTGTTCGAGAACGTTGTCCTACTCAGGTTGTCTGTCTATAAATATAGCCTAATCAAGCGCTCTACATGGATACATTAAAATCTTCACGGAAATAAATAGTTTTTGTTGTTTTTGGTCATATAAAAACGTAAAATTTGGTTAGAATAAAATATTTGGTTTTTTTCAATCCCTTTAAATTTTTCAGATAATCTCGTTTGTCGAATGCAGAATGTGCAACCACCTAAGTAACCTGTTATGTTGGGGGGTATACAGCGCAGTTTCCATTCACCCCACAAGGATGCAGTAGAGAACTATCTGCCAGCTGCTGGCGTACCAGCCCAGTGCCGTGATCGTATAGTGGTTAGTACTCTGCGTTGTGGCCGCAGCAACCCCGGTTCGAATCCGGGTCACGGCAAACATTCCACAGAAGGCTGCTCTTTTGAGTAACAAAATGATGTGCTCATATAAACACTAAATCAACTCAAGGCTGAGAAGTCACTACATATACATATAGTTATAGTTATAACCTAGTATATAACCTAGCAGCCTACCTTATTTTCTTCAACTTTTTAAACATTCTACACCTTTATTTGTCCATTCATGTTCTCTTATTCTCAAAATGATAGTTTCCCCTAAAAAATATACAAAATTGGACGATAAAAACAACATCTGTCTGACCTTCATGTTAGGGTTAGTTATGTTAAGTTTAAATACGTAGGCCTACCCACGAGATGATTTAAGCACCAGAGGGCAGCAAACGACTATATGTGTGTGTGGGTGTGTGGGCGTATATATATATATATATATATATATATATATATATATATATATATATATATATATATATATATATATATATATATATATATATATATATATATATATATATATATATATATATATATATATATATATATATATATATATATATATATATATATATATATCCTAGTACAGGCCAAAAGTTTGGACACATTACTATTTGTAATATTTTTGAAAGAAGTTTCTTCTGCTCATCAAGCCTGTATTTATTTCATAAAAAATACAAACAAAAAACAATATTGTGATATATTATTACAATTTAAAATAATTGGTTTTCAATTCATTATACTTTAAATTATCATTTATTTCTGTGATGCAAAGATGAATTTTATCATTCCTCCAGTCTTCAGTGTCACATGATCCATCAGAAATCATTCTGATATGATGATTCATTTTCAAATTTGGAAACAGTTCGGCTGTACAATATTTTTTCATAAACTGTGATACTTTTTATAATACTTTGATGAATAAAAAGAAAAAAAAAGAGAAAAAAAGAAGCAAATGTTTTAACAACAATATACACTATTGGTCAGTAATTTTGGGTCAGTCTTTTTTTTCTTTCTTTTTTTGAAATAAATCAATAAATGTATTCAGCAAGAATGTATTAAATGGATAAAAAATGATAGTAAAGGAGATTTATATTATTTGAAAATATGTTTTTATTTTGAATAAATGCAGTTCTTTTTAACCTTTTATTCATCAAATATATTAGGTTTCCATCACTCATAATAAATCAGAATATTAGAATGATTTCTGAAGGATCATGTGACACTGAAGACTGGAGTAACGATCCTGAAAATTCAGCTTTGCATCACAGAAATAAATGATAATTTAAAGTGTAATAAATTGAAAACCAAATATTTTAAATTGTAATCATATATCACAATATTAAAACAAAGTTTCGTTATGTTTGATCAAATAAATGCAGGCTTGATGAGAAGAAGAAACTTCTTTCAAAAACATTACAAATAATAATGTGTCCAGACTTGTCCATATATATATATATATATATATATATATATATATATATATATATATATATATATATATATATATATATATATATATATATATATATATATATATATATATATATATATCCAAAATATCCAAACTGTATATATGAAAACACTGCCTACAAATGGATCTAGAAAAACTTGGCAGAGATAAAGACAATGATTATTTACCTTACTGTGTTCGTTTGAGATTACTGCACCTGTAGTAATTCTAGACACTGCTTTATCAGTGTTACTCAGATGGCAGAGACTATAAAAGATTCAGATCATTTTATTCAATAAAATGCTGTGAGAATAAATCAATAACCCAAACCAGTCATTATGGATAATTAAAAATATTTTTAAAACAAAACTGTTGGTTTCTTTATTTTGCATGTTCACATAGGCTACTGAAATGTAGTAACATGCATTTAAAGTTAGAAACATGCTCATGTCCTTGTTACAATGTAATTGCATTTAATATGTTAGTTTTCTTGTTTCCTTGTATCTCTTTGACCTGTCGTCCAATCTTGAAAAAAAACTCACACACACACACACACACACACACACACACACACACACACACACACACACACACACACACACACACACACACACACACACACACACACACACACACACACACACACACACACACACACACACACACACACACACACACACACGCACACAGACACACACACACACGCACGCACGCACATTACACACACACACACACACACACACACACACACATATATATAAAACGCAAACACACACTAAAGACATGCAGAGGGAGCTCTTATGCACCTGTTGACAACCATGAAAGACTGTCCTTGTTCCTCTCTACCACGAACCAGCAACCAAGAACAAGAGCAACAACGAGACACACGCTCAGATAAACAAGGAGAAAGCTTATAGTAAACATGGAATCCTGCCAAAACCACTGCGTCCCATTCACACTCACACACACACACCCGTGCATGCATTGCAAATCCTTCAGCTTCGAGAAAGAAGCAGCAGGCCTCCACAGAAGAGTCAGGCAAAACTGCTGTGTACTTGCTTTCTCTCTCTATGTGCATCTGTCTCACTCCTCACATCAATAGGTCTTGATTGACAGGACAAGCATGCACCTATGTCGCATGAAATGTGCATCCCCGCAGGCTTTTGTCTGGTCTCTGAACACATGTTCCTGTAACAATGTGCATCTTCATTAGCCACAACTATAGAAGCCTCGCGGTCTGATATTTGATCTTTTATTTTCACTAAACAGGGTTTCCTCTACAAACAGATTAAAATAAAATGACTGAAGTTGTGATCACACCACTTTAAAAGGGTATGTTGAATGATTGGACGTGCAATATCAAGTAGCCTACTATAAATACCCCAAGAAATTAGAGCAAAGATGTACACATTTTGAGAGTATGGAAGTTAGATTCTCTGTAGCTGTGATGGAAATCTAAGCAGTTACCAAAACATAATTATGGTGTTTAAATGGTGTTCACTAGTAAAAACAAATGTACTGCACTGGACTATTGTTGTATCACATTGGCATCAGCAAGACCATGTCCATTTACATTACAATGTTTAACTCTTCTGTACGTGGGTAAGATGAAGGCCTGTGTATATTTCAATGATGTCTTATCAGTTGGCACTGGATAGCTGAGCACTGAAGCATATAAATGAAGGTAAGCAGCTATGGCAGGATTAATAAACTTTAATGAACATGATAAGACTCAGTTCTTTGTGATAAGTAATACAAATAGACAATAGACATAGATATATAAACTGTCTAGAGTTTTTATACTTCTTTATGTTGGCATAATTCTTCTCATGTAACAATTTAGGGAAAATGCTGGAGGTATAAACAATAAATAATATAATATATCCACAAGTCTCACATGTTTTCTACAGAAACGCATTTACATTGTAAGCAATCCTGAATTAAGCCAGTTACTGAGTATTTATACAATATTTTCCCTTCATCTTTATGAGCTATAAAACATAAAAAAGAAGAAAATGTCTGATCTGATGGAATTAACAGTAAACTCTAAAAAACTAATAAAAGCCATTACTACACACTTTATTATTATTGATCATGATCTTAATTTGTGCTCTTATATCAGGTTACTCAGGTTATATCTCTACACCATTCCTCTAAGCAGCAGTACTGGCTCATACCTTGACGCTTCCCCTTTTCCTCTCTCAAGGCTTCTTTCTTTCTTAACGTCCCCTCATCGACCCCCCAACCCCGTTTAGAACAAAGAGGCCTTTTGTTTCCTAATTGCCCTAAGCAGATATTCGTCAGGCATGGCTACACAACGCTGTAGCAGTTAAAGAACCCCTGGTCGATCATTCTATTTAAAATGCTCCCCATCTGATCTCCATAAGATAAGTTAACTGATAGTCTGCATAACCATATAAGCATTTTCACAGCTTTTTAAAAATAGCCCCCATGTGTACATCCGCTACATGTGAGAGTAGCATATTCACTTGCCCAGTGTTCCCAAAAGACTGAAATTATGATCTTTTTATCGTAACAGTCTTAAAGGTACCATCAGGTTGCATTTGGATATCCATCTTTCCTTAGTATATAGTATGAAAATGAACAGTATGTAAAAAGAGAAAGATTTCCAAATACACAGTATTTATGAAACAGTAAGTGAAAAATACTCGGATGACTCTTCCAAAGAGATTATGAAGAGCATAGTGCAACAGTCGAGTTCCGGAAGTAAAAATGCCATTCATTTTCTCCATAAGGGAATTGATTTACCAAAAGATAACTTATAAACCATTAAAAACAAACCTACTGTGAGCTATGAGATTGTTAATCAATGAAATATTCTTTAGCTGAAACCGCCAGTATCATTTTTAACAGCGTAAGTCCTGGTGGGAAACTATTACACAGGATGCTGCAATAAGAGATCTTCACCAATAAGAGAACTGGAACAAACAAATTGTGCCAAAATAACTTTTAGCACCTGCCCACTCACATGAAGCATTGCAAATGATTTAATCAAGTCAGTGTCCCTAAACTTTTTAACTACTTAAATGTTTGTGTGTAATATATATGGTTGATTCAGTCCCATCTTCTGGCAAGTGGGAATAGAGTGGTGCAGGTATAGGACTTTACTTTGTAGGCAAAAATGCAGAAGCGAGTTAGCATTTTAGCCCTCGTCTCAAAGTCAGTGGGGTTTTTGAATGGGGTTTTCATCCTTTTCAATGGATGAAATAAGGTCTGTGTTGAACACAAGCTCAAGACACTTTTACGTTTTATTCTATAACATAAAATACATCAGTATAACCCAACTCATGAATTTTATTTATGTGGAGTCTTTTTTGTGTGTGTGTTTTTTTTTTTTTTTTTTTTAAGCTGTTACGTCTTGAAAAAGGCGCTTGCTAAAGTGGCTAATTGACACTACAGAAGCTGAGGAGATGAATCATAACACAGAGCAGATAACCTCAAGTCTGCTTTTATAGCTGCTCATTATGCTCATAATTGTGCTCTTATAAACTAATGTAACTCAAACTTTCTGGGAAAATGTTTTGAGATAAAAATGGAAAGAGTTGTCGGAAGTTTAGTGAGGATGATGCTGAAATCGCAGGACTGTGGTGTAGTCCATTTATAGCCTAGCTTTAGCTTTTTACTTCTGGGGAAAATCTCTGCATTCTGTTCATCTGTGACAATTATCTTAATGGACAAAACATGTAAGTATCATAAACTTTTGTTTTTCACAGAGCTTATTTTTTGTGATAATCCAAAAGCCTATGGGATAATCCTATTGATGTCATACCTGCACCTCTCTATTCATTCGACACAACCCTCACAGTGCATTATGAGTTCTCTAGCAGTTAACCTTACACTCATTATCGAAGTGCGCTATGGGATTAAAAGTGCATTTAATAATGTCCACTATGGTTTCAGACCCCAATTTAAATGGCTGTGCCTGTTTGTTTGCATAGTAGCCTATTCACCTGTCTGTCGTTAATTTGCCCATTTAGTCCTGTATATTTATACCAAAGCCACTTGAAGGCAAGGTTAGCAACAAAAAAACAAACAAACAAAAAAAAAAGCATAAAAAGCAAAAGCCTTAAATAAATTCCGTAGTAAATTCCACAGTTAATTGCGCTGGTTTGCTTCAGTCCCTCGACCCCTTCTTAGTTGGCTCCAACCAGCAACTTGTTTCTGCCTTGTGTCTACGTCTACCAGTCTCCTACATCTCTGATGGTCTCACCTCTCTCGCTTCCTCTACTCAAGACAGCCAATTCCTTGGCCTCCTCTTCAGTTGACTCAGCAACTCAGATCTGCTCAGGTCTTCCAGTCTCCAGCTCCGCTTTGGCAAGGGGATCCCCTGGCTTCACCTCAGGCCATTCATCCTGTCACTTCACCTCAGTCCATTGACCATTTGGTTCTACTGTGGCTTCTTACTCATTTGGCTCCACCTGGGACCATCGTCCTTACAGCTTTTCCAGGCTCCCTCATCCATCTTGGTCAGTCATTGCTCTGCCTACATCACAGACTTCTGGGCCTTCAGATGCACCATCCACCACCATCCCTGTAGCTGTGCTTCAGTCCTCTGGCACCGTTACTCCACCTCAGCCTCCAGGACATAAGCTGTCGCCCGATCTCTGTATTTCTCCTGGCTCTACTGCTGGTGGTCGCACATCTGGCTCCTCCCACCAGTGGTTCCACCATGGGCATTCATCCTGATTGTGCTCTGGGTCTCTCCCTGGGTCACGCATCGTCTCCTCCACGATCCTTCCTTCTGCCAAATCCCCCAAGACATATATGCATTCACCTTTACTATTTCTCTCAAAAATGATGAATCGTGTTGTAAGTACTCTGTGAATCCTTAAATTATTTTACAATACCGGCAAAGATCGTTTACACTCATCTAGTGATCAACTGATATGGATTTTCTAGTGTCGATGCCGATACCATTTTTTTTTTCATCAGCCTTAGATGATGATCGATATGGGCTGCAGATTTTCTTGAGCCGATATGTGGAGCAAATACTGCTTTTGCTCCCTAAATTTACATCATACAAATGACACAATGAACATGATGAGTAGAGTGCTGGAATCTGCTCTTCAATACAACAGTAAACTTTCAACACATCTTTTAACTGTTTGACTTAGCTGAAATATTGCAAAACACTTTGAAACACATTGCTCTATATATACAAATGTTTAAAAAGAATAAACAAAAACACAGATCAGTGTCACTTCTGCAATCATCCTACAATCATATCACCCAATATGTCTGTTTATCATTTATCCTTTAGGAGAAGATAAGGCAATGGTTTTTTTTAGCACAATTCACATCTTTTATTAAATCACTTTTTTGAATTTAATACATCTTTACAGATGGTGTTAAATGTTGAATCGATTCATTCAGTTTTAATAGTGCTTAATGCAAGTTGTTATATTTAAAGGGAAAGTTCAAGCATCAACGAGAACAAAAACCACACTGACTCAGTATTTATTTGTATTACTTTCATGTGAAATGTAATAATTATGTAGTTATGTCTACATAGAACAATTTCTTAGCAAATAGTGATTGGCTTGGCTTCTCGAACAACAAATTAGTAAGGACATCCACGTCTGCTGATGGCTGGCCTATGCGGGGTGAAGGTCTGGTCCAGGATTGGTACTAAGGGGACCCAATTTTTCCTTCTTTTCCTTGTGTCCTCTATAGTGGCCCTACTGGTAACTTCAAAGAGGGAGGTGGCCTGATGGACTGTGCGCCTCCAGGAGTCGTGATCAGCTGCTTGTGTTGCCTACTGACAGTGAGCGATGCACCAAGCAGTGAGGGACTTCTTCAGGGAGTCTTTGTACCGCTTTTGTGGTGCCCCAATGTTGCAGTAACCAGAGGGAAACTCCCCATACAGCACGATCTTTGGTAGGCAGTGGTTCTCAATCCTGGAGATGTGCCCAGCCCAGCAGAGTTGTACCTTGAGGACCATGGCTTCGATGCTAATTACCTCTGCTGACTCAAGGACTTCAGTGTTGGTGGCAAAGTCACTCACACAAATGTTGAGTATTGTGCTGAGGCAGCGCTGGTGGAGATGCTTGAGGAGTCTCATGTGATGATGGCACGTGATCCAGGACTCAGTTCTGTACAGGAGAGTGGTCAGCACAGCAGCTTTGTATACACTGACCTTCTTGTCTTTTTTGAGGTTGTTGTTGTTGTTCCAGACACATCCGTATAACCTTCTGCATAATAACAGTTAAGTTATTATTAACAGGCACTGTTTGCCTTGGCCAGCCTGTTGTCAACTTCTTTGTCGATCCTGATGTCAGACAAGATCACGCACCCCAAGTAGCTGAAATGATGGACAACCTTCAGTTCTGTTTTTTCAATGGGAGATACTTGGTGAAGGGTACTCTAATGTATGGATGGCCTATGGGCTATACAGGTATCTGGTTACAAAATGGTAAAATGGTATTACTGGTATTAATTGTAATCCTTATTAACAAATATATACAAATATAGTTTGGAATGTATGTTTGTATTTATTATTAAATACCAGTAATACTAGTGTTGCGTTTTAAAATTTGACTGGGAGCACCAATAAGGATTTCACCTATAGGCGTCAAAATGGCTAGAAACAGCCCTGGTTGCAAGCACATATAGAGCAACGTGTTTTAAAGTGTATGGCAATATTTCAGCTAAGTCAAACAGTTAAAAAATGCTTTGAATGTTTAAAACGTACCGTTGTCTTGAAGATCAGATTCCAGCACTTTACTAGTGGAGGATGGGCAGTGCATGGTCTGCATGTAAACTGCAGCATCTCCAGCGACACAGAGAGGTCTGTGGACGCCAGTCTGTAAATAATGCCGGGAAATAACTATCGGCGAACTCAGCAGCCGTGTATCGGCTGGCCGATATATCGGTTATTCACTACATCTTCTTTTACTTCTTCCAGAGTGCCTGCAGTTGAGTTCTGTTGACAAATACATTGCTTCATTGCTCTCATTGTTTGTAGGCACTAGCATGGCTACATATTGATAGCTTGCCCATCCTGTCAGATCCAGGGAAATAATTTTGTTTTAATAAAACCAGGGTGCGAATTACAGGGGAGCTAGGGGGAGCTCGGCTCCCCTAAATAAGACAAGGGCTCCCCTGAAAACATGATTTGCAAATTTTTGGGGGGGTCTCAAAAAATATTGACAATGTTCAATATATTCAGTTTTGTGTAATGTGATCATCTTGGATTATTATGTGTAAAACTGCAAAAATACAATTCGATCATGCATGACGGCGATTTAAACCTAATTCCCTTCAATAAAAATAACTACGTGCTATTCTTTTCATGAGCCTAAGGTGTGGGGGCGCTGCGGTGCAAATTCCACTCATGATTAGTGCATATTTAACTCAAATATTCGTAGAAAAAGTATAACGTAACATTGATCTGCACACATCCTTCAAATCCATTCGGTAATTCATAGCATCATAGCCATGGCAAAAAGAAAACAAGGCAGTTTATTTATTCTTGGTTTTAAGGTTTTAAGGTGATTGTAAAAGCGCTATATAAATAAAGTTGATTGATTGATTAAGGTAAGGCGTTATTCCCAATTATGTTTTTGTGGCTTGTTGTTGTTATTATAGGTCTGCGTGACGAGTAACTTAATCGCTGTTCATGTGAACTCAAAGACAGCCTGTTTGTCTACAGACTATTTGTGGGTGACTGTTTGCCCTATCAATGTCAAAAAAGAAGTACAAAAATAGTGATTTATCCTATAGTGATTGCATAAAGCAAGTAGGCTAGTGCCTACAATTCTTCAATAATTTTAAAATATGAATTATTTTGTCATGCATTAGAATTCAATTGTAATATTAATAAAAATCTGCAAATTCATCTCTAACAGACATTCTACTGACTATAAATAACTTTGCAAGTACATGTCAACATATTCTACTATGAGAATGTCTAAAATGGACTGTCGTAATAAAGTGTAACTCTTTTCTTCTCTGTATCAATGCTAATTGCAAAGTATCCATAAGCTTGGGTTAATTATGCTATTATTAATACACTCTAAAAAATGCTGGGTTAAAAACAACCCAAGTTGGGTTGAAAATGCACCGACCCAACAATTGAGTTGTTTTAACCCAATGGTTGAGTTGTTTTAACCCAGTGGTTGGGTTAAATGTTGCTTAAGACAACCCAATTGCTGGATAAGAACAACTCAACCATTGGGTTAAAACAACCCAATTGTTGGGTCGGTGCATTTTCAACCCAACTTGGGTTGTTTTTAACTCAGCATTTTTTAGAGTGTATGATTATAATATGTATATTAAATAAAATAATAATTTTATATTGTTTAATAATAATTATCTTTACTATGCGTTTTTGTGTAAAAAATTTCATAAGAATAAAATTCTGAGCGCACCTTTGGTGGTTTAATGTGATACTAGTTATAATAGGCTCATGGTAAGATGAAAGTGGCAGAAGCTCTTTACATGCTGTGATGCTAACATACAGTGCCAGCAGAGAGCAGTTAGAAGTTGAGCTTGATCCCTATGATAATGATCAAAAGTTACAAAGCTGGGATGTGCCCAACAGCCGCAATCATTATCACTGTGATTATGGAGAGAGTTTAACGTCCAGACAAACAATTCCATTAACTTGTTAGATCAGTCTGAGGATTTTAGTCTAAATCAAAATAACCAAGATGACCATCTAAAAGTGCAAAATCACTCTCATAATGACAACTGATAATAATCCCATGTTTACATGCTGGTCATTGAAGTGTTAAACCCTAAATGCATGTTTAATTAGTACGTATTTAGACTTTTACATAATGCAGTCACCACACCTGGTATACAAGGGCAAATTCTAAAATAAGCAGCGCTTACTTTGTCTGCCTATTTCAATATGTCAATATGTTCTCATCTGACCAACAGTCCTGAGCATCAGAGCCCAGTGGTCATCCAATCAATATCATAAACACAGTTGTCATAGAATTTCCTCATTTATTTCTTCCCCTACCGCTAATCCTTTTAATTACTGCCTTACTCAATGCTAATGTTATTCACGATTAGTTGGTATTATGCTAATCTTCGACCCACATTCGGCAGGAGAGCAGGAGTATCGTCTGAAGGCCAGATTGCTGGGAGGCTGCATGCAGACTGACATCAGTCTCCCAGCTGCACAAAGCAAGCCAGACAGAGGGACTCTAGCGCAAAAAAACTAACAAAAAAAAAACACCTCAATAAACAAGAAAGGGGGGGCCGTATAGTGTATACCTTAATGAACGACTGTTGGCCACAGGGATTAGCGATAAATGCTGCTTTCCTCTCTGCATAGCCCACCCCAGCATCTGCTGACAGTGCTGACATTTGCACCAGTTTCTTAGACTTGAGTAGTTAGCATTTCAAATCGAACCATGTCTGGGCCTTATCCTTGTTTAGATGCTTATGTCCATCTGCAAGTGAGTCAATGCCAGATCTAAGGTGTTTCATATGATTTTGTTGTGGCACTTTGTTTATCATTACGAAAAATATTTTAAAATATTTTGCTATGTTCCAAATTTTTGATTAAACTCAGATATTCAATTGGACATTGGTGGAGGAGGATGAAATCTCCCATCTGTCAAAATGAAACTAAAGCCAAGGAGGATATTTGTTTGGTTTTGATTATTTTACATAAATAGAGAGACTATTCAATGGTAAACACATGATATTTTTTCATTTATTAATAACGTACACATATCTATGAATAACAATTTTAAAAATAATACTGCAACAATTGTATTGAAAATGATTAAACATAAAGTAGTCCCATCTGTTTCAAAATCAATTACTGCATTTTAATTCAATCATTTTCAGGGATTTTTTGTTGTTGTTGCATAATATAAAAAAATAAGATTTAAAATGCATAATAAAACGCTTCAATGGTGAGTGTGTAACCCTAACCCTAACAAATCTCCTATCAGAACAAACAAACTTAACTTTTTGAAAAGCACAGAATTCTGGTTATTGCAATTGTCCTTTAACAAATAGTGTATAAAAATAATGTAACTTTGCGTAATAATGTATACTATTTACACAGTTTAACCTTTATTTGTTTTATTTGTTATTTCATGAGTACCAGAGTTGACTTTTAATGGCTCAGACAGATTCCAGAGGAATAAAAATAAGAAAGATGAAAAATAAGAAAGTGTTTTGTGTAAGAGTAATATTGACACAATTGTGTCCAAATGAGCAAGTAAGCTGCCACACAATTTCAGACTTTGTCTGGAGCAAAAAACAAAAACAAAAAGATGCTTAATTACTTAAAATGTTTGTAGTTATGAAACATTTAAAACAGGGGCTTAGAAGCATAATCATCATCATTGCCTTATGAAATAAAACAATGATAAATTGTTAACTCACAAGACAGCTGGCAGAAAGAAAAAAGTATGACTTCTGATGCAAAATTAACATTCATAGTGGGATAAGAACCAGCAGTAGCTTCATTGAAAGCAAAGCACAAACAAGAGGCTTTTGTCTGCCAGGAGGGAAAATAGACAGAAAAATGTCAACAAGTGCAGAGCACGACCACATCTTGTGCGACAGTGTTCATAAGCGGCATGACCAAAACCAGGGAATAAAGTCACAATCAGAAATATTAACAGTGCAGAGGCTACAAGAAACATCATGTAGAATAATTGATTTCTTTTAAAACATTAACTGTAAAACATCATTTTCATCTGAAGGGGTCCCTGATCACTGCTGAAAAACTCTCAAAATCCCCTAAACAGCGAGAACTGGGATGGACACTTTTAACTTGATTAAAAGTAAGTGATAAGCGTATGCAAACAGAAGATGGTCTCTGAAGAAAAAAAAAGTGACCTCCTGACAGTCAAGCTCAGGGTCCTGACCTCACGTGACATCAGTGACATCCCAATACAACACACGCGTTAGTGAATATCAACACATCAGAAGACTGGGCATAAAGCAGGATTACATACAGCAAACTGCTAAAATAACTGTACAAGAAATAGAAGTACAGCAGTAAAAAATGAAGTAAACACACAAAAAATATGTTTTTACTCTTTTACACATAACACAAAAAAAAATCAAACAATAAAACGATAAAACAATTCATTCAAATTCAAACAACTGCTCGGCAAAACCTTTCCTCTAAGACACGGTATGAACCGCACTGAAGGAGGAGTTACGTCACTCAAAAATTGGTGGGAAAAAAAGCTCCAAAAAGCACCAAACTTACCATCCACCAGGTCCTGGCTGTCATGTCATAACATAGCTGCCATTTGATGGAGCTGTCTGCCGTTTTCCCAGCCATTCTCCCGTCAGTAGCTTTCATCAGGAGCAGCTCAGGAGTAGATAACACACTAATCAAGCCTTCATCAGACGCCACTCTCTCAGCCCCATGTAGGCCAATCCTTATCACACTGCATTATGGGAGAAAAAAAAGTTCACGCACACACACGCACGCACACTCACACATGCACGCACATAGCCCTGTGCTCTAGCGATGACTCCAGCCTGCAGTGCTGCCTATAATGACAGGATCAGGATCTGAATCCCTCACACACACACACACACACAGAGCCCCCCACCTCGGCCAGGGCTTTAATTTTTTAAGCTGTGCAGAACAGGAGCATGGATCTCTTTTTTGGCATCTTGAGCAGTACAACAAGTGGGCAACCAATGAGGTGCCTTTGTGCGCAGACGCTTTTCAAAGTTTATTTGCATTTTCATCGGTTCTATATTGTTGATTTGTGTTTTTTGGAACCCCCCCTAAAGCCATAAATACACACACACATCCCCTTCACCCCCCCACCCCACCCCCAAACGCTCCTCATTCTGTGTCGATGAGGGGAGGCCCAAATGGGAATTATATTCCCCAAACAAAGACTGGGGAGTTTCATAGACATGAGAGCCGGGCACGGTTCAGATATCACAGACTTATACAGCAAATGAGGGAGGGGGGAGAGAGAGAGAGAGAGAGAGAGAGAGAGAGAGAGAGAGAGAGAGAGAGAGAGAGAGAGAGAGAGAGAGAGAGAGAGAGAGAGAGAGAGAGAGAGAGAGAGAGAGAGAGAGAGAGAGAGAGAGAGAGAGAATTTTTAACTTAAATTTTAAGAGAGGGAAGCAGGGAAGGAAGAAAGAAAGAGAGGCGCAAACACCAACAGGTATTCCAAGTCCATTCACTTATTAGTCAGCCATACTTTCTTCACTGAGCAATTTCTAAGCAGGAAAAGACAAACTTATTTGATTTAAAAGCAGCAAAAGATTTGAAACATCCTCTTTATTTATAGATGATGGAAAGAAAGTGGAGTTAAGAGTCACTCATATTTGAACTCAAAAGCATTAAGTTGGTGTTGATAAAAAATAAAAAATAAAAACACTTTATAAATGACACTGATGTGGACTAGAAAGTGTATTAAAGGTGTTAGTAATTCTGTGATGCTATTAAGTATCACTGAGCATCAGCATGTAAAGAAACAGAATTCGGTTTTGTTGGGAAACCAAGTTGAGATAAAATAAATACTGAAAGCAAGATCTAATTTATATAAGAAAACACTACTATAGGCATCAATCTTATTTATAATTTTAGTTCATTTAGAGTTTTAAGAATTAGTCGTCTGATGCAACATGGGGGGATGAATCTTGAGATACAGTATGTATATGTATATTAAAATAATATCACAAATATTTAGATATTATTAAGTCCACATTTTATTTTATTATTATTATTATTATTATTATTATTATTATTATTATTATTATTATTATTATTATTATTGTTATTATTATTATTATTTACATGCAATTATTTAGTCCACTCTAAATAAGCAAAAAGTGACAAAAAGTTCATTTATTTGTGACCCTGGACCACAAGTCACACGTAGCCAACAGTATATTGTATGGGTCAAAATTATCAACAAAAATACATATGTTAATGCCAAGAATCTTTAGGATTTATTTTGTAAATTTCCTACTGTAAATAGGCCGATATCACAAATGTATTATTAGTATTATTAATATCCATTGCTAAGGACTTCATTTGGACAAGACGGTTTTCTCAGTATTTCAAATTTTCCAGATTTTCAAATAGTTGTATCTTGGTCAAATTTTGCCCTACCCTTGTAAAGGATGTATAAATGTCAATTTCGATAAAACATTGTTTAATCAAGATAAAACAGGATATAAAACCAAGAGCAGAAGAGGCACTGCTGAAGAGGCACACAGCTGTAAGAACTGATGAGACTCTAGAAGGTTTTCAAACGTTCAAGCAATCCAAATTTCTTAGAAGCAAGTGCAAAGGCATCAGCTAGCACGTAATACCTGGCTTGCATTAATAGCATTAGCACAGATTTGTCTGTTTAAAGCAATGCAAAACAGGCTTTGATGACATTAACCAATTATAAGGATTCAAGGATTCTCTTGCATTGGAAGGCAGAAAGATGCAAGTGTCATCCAATGGATGTGCTGGAGCCACTGATTTCCAGTTTCTGTCCACGAGCAGCACAACAACCTAATGTTTGAGGCCTGCAAAGCATGCCCACATCCCACTCCTTCAGAATTATGTTTAATACACATACATGCAAACAAATGAAGCACTGCTCGTGCTTTTTGACATTTGCAGATTTACGCATCAACCTGACACTCTGCTGTGAGTAGTGGGGTTTAATGCTGAATGCCAGCTTTGTTCCATGTTTGGGACTCTCTTTGTAACCTATCCAGACCTTTTTCCCTCGGCAGCGCATTCCCAACCTCCACCTCCTCACAGAATGTTCCCGCCCGCAGCTGCTTCCCTCCACGTGAATTGTGGGATTGTGTGAGAACGTCCCGCGAGTCAGGGCACAGCGCGTCTGGCATTCAGGGGCCGAGGTGGCATTTCAGAAGCACCATGGCCAGAAGAATACCTAGAGTGTTGTTTATCCCCCTCGCCTTTTGCGTTGTGTCTTTCTATTCATTTCCGAAACCTTTCCCACATTTCCACACAGGGTCCCAAAGATATTATTCTGTTTTCTTACACTTTGGATTTCAGGGGTCATCTAAAACACATGCTGTTCTATATATAGGCTCATCTAATGTAAGCATCAGTCGAATGACTAAAATCATTTCAAAAACTTTATAATACTTAAAAAACAAAATAATTATAAAACAAAGTACAAGGTTATTGATTCATAAATGCTCACTGAAAGAAAACCAAGACCTATTCTATTACTTGATGAAATATTGTGAGATGTTTTCACTGTTTTCTGAATATGCTAATCGAGGTCATGGAAAACATTCTCTTGACATTTCACTTGAATTTCCCTCACGTGTTTCCTCAATTGATTTTGACTCTGCAGATCAATACATTTTCTAGCCTTGATTGGATTAGGATTACCTTTTCAGACTCTAGTTTTAATTGGATTTCTACTTTCTTTCAGTCAAGTGTTTGTAAGATTTATATGAAAAAATCAATAGGCAAATCAATCATTTGAGAGGCAGGGAAGTGAAGGCTGTTGAATTGATCCAAGTAATGTGAACACCTGCTACAGACTCTCTGTGTATGTGCTATCTACTTACTACAATTTATAACAGTTGGGATACATAAATAATTAAGTCCTTTTGTCAATTTATATTTATTTAAATATATTGTTATATCAAATATATTCTTTATATATACATTATTATCAATTCAGGATGTAACTTCACAATGCTTCTAAAAATGTCACTTGCACCTTTAATTGTAGTCAAATTTCACATGGAGCAAATGCAGCAGTTACGGCTGAGAGTCCTTTACTTTATTTATGAGACTGGATGCACAGACTAGTTAATGTTGACCCATATGGGTTGGCAGTCAGGCAATAAGGAGAAAAGAGCAAATGTCTGTTACTAATTGATGATTACCAATGTACAGTGATGCTTATTAGTCCTAGTCTAGCACTGTCCAAGACTGAGATTCTAATAGCCTTCAATCATATAGATGTGTAAAAGAGATATCACCCCAAACATCACTCCCCTAGAGACCCTATTAGGTTTCATTAAGTTTTATTCCTATAATTCCCTCTTTTGTTTAACCAGATGTCCACTCCTAGAACAATAACAGGTGGCCATTTGTTTAATTAGGCCAGTTTACTTAGCAGGCCAGACACATGGGCAAGCAGCAAATTATAATTCAACATAAATACAATATGTATTCAATATACACCATTCAAATACATTAATTTAGATATTGTTTTGTTTTTTAAGCAATGAACAGTGATTGACTGTAATTTGTGCCATTTTTTCAGAATGAAACAAGACTTCAGTGAACAGTAATTAATGCCAGAACAGACAATGATTGACAGTAATGGAGTAATCTTGGCTAAAACTAAATTAATTACAAAACCTATTGCCACAATGTATTGGAGAGTCTAATTTGTTCACAAATGACCGACCACCTGTTGCTCCACAGAAGAATTATGCCTGCTTCGAGACAATGGAGAGAAATCAGGGTTAATTTTCTGTAGTTATAAGACTTAAACCTAAGTATAATTTAAGCGTCAAATGAAGTGTTTTTCTGAACTAATATAATCATTTAAATACTATTATCATCTATTCATGCAGATTTGGCTTGATTTATTGAAACATTGGTCCCACTTTACACTAACATTTAAATGAATCATTTGTTACAATGCACGTATTGTGTACATACACTGTAAAAAAATATTTAGAAAAAATTTACCTGGTTGCCTTAAAATTTTGAGTTCATTGAAATTAAAATTTTGAGTTAATACAATGAACACTTTTTGAGATTCGACAACCTTTATTAAAATATTATTAAAAGATTTTGTAAGCATATTGGGTAATTGTGTGTGTTTTATTTCTGATGACGCAGTGAAACATGCCAAATAGTGCTAAAAAAATATATATAAATATATTAACATTCAATATTAACATTTATTATAAATATATAATAAATATATTAAACAAATTTCCTTCATTGTATCAACTCAAATTTTCAATGAACTCAAAATTTTAAGGCAACCTTTTAAGGCAAGTTTACTTACTTTTTTAAGTTAAACCAACAAAAACCGACACTTTAAAAAAAAAAAAAATACCTGCATGTAATTACAGCTGTCATTAATTACAACTATAATTAATGCATCTCTGTTGACCCTTCCCTCACCCCCGTAACCTACCCTTAAACTTACCCATACCACCAAACTTAACCGTTGTCACTAACCTTACCCCATCCCATCCCAATAGCAGCAAAAGTGTTTGTAATACAACATTAAAAATAAAATCAACATTAATTGTAAAACAACCAGTGTTGGGTGTAATTATTACTGTCATTTAATTACTTTTCTCTTGAAAAATAAAAGTAAGGGACTACTCTCATTTTTTCTGTAATTTAATTAGTTACTTTTGATGTAATTGAACTAAATACTGTTTATAGACTGTAGAGCAATATATCATATATAATACAATTGTGGAATAACAACAAAATGTATAGTTTAATTTGAAAATGCATGTTTTAGGTGTCCTTCTCACATTCGAAATACTTTGCTAATAATACAAATATTTTATGTCGTTTTATATAATTTATTTTAATTAATTAATTAAAAGATACATTTCATGGCCATCCTTGTTGATATAGGATTCAGAAAGTAAACCGTTATTAAATGATTAAATACTTTTTGGAGAGAGTAATTTGAAGATTAATCTAATTACACTAATGAAGAAGTTGTTAATAACTAGTAATTAATTTCTTTTTAAGAGCAATTTATCCAAACAATAACTACATTGTACTTGTTTTTTGATGCAAGTACATAGTAGTTAAGGACACCTAATATAAAGTGTGACCAAAATAGACAAAGAAAAAGATATGTAAAAAATACTTTAAATTATTTTACTTATAATACTTAAAAATTATTTGCCAATATAATTTCTAGGAAATTTAAGTAGACCAAGAAAATGGCACTAGCAACAGCAAGGGGATGTGTTTAATTCACAAGGAATGCATGAGCTGATAATATCAAAGTGGCTTTGGATAAAAATCATCTTCTAAATGAATAAATGTAAAAAAAGGAAAAAACAAACAGCTTCCTATTAAAAGAACATAATGAAAAACGTTTTAGTTCCAGTGGAGTTATAAATGCAATATGTCCAATGATTAATTTTGGCTGAGAGGAGCGACACAGGCGAACACTTGCTCAGAGGTCATGACTCAGTCTCTCAATGAGAGAGCGACATTAAAGAGTCCCAGCCAAGACGTTTTTTTCCCTCTGGGATGAGGTGGTCCTGCCATCACACAGGCAATCTTTTAGGGTAATTCAAGGGAGGTGCTATCTGCTGTCACTCAAATGAAGAATGCCAAGCGCCGGGGAGCCAGTCACTGCTGACAGGGGCCGTCATTCACACCACCACACAGTGCAGGACACACGCCGGGCCAATCAACAGAGGCCCCTACTGGGAATGGACAGCATCAGGGCGGGAGGCATCCAACCGTGGCAGGGAGAGAGAGAGAGAGGGTGGGAGCGAGTGGGCGTGGGACCTTCTGGGGCAATGCCAAAGTTCGACAAGAGTTAATGGAAGCAACTAAACAAGCACTAGGATTAGGGGTTAAGATACAGATTAGTTAAATTAAAGGCCTTGACATTGAATCATTGAGCACAATGACTAAATCATTCTCCTATTATACATAGAGTCCTGAAAAAATGATCAAATTCTTGTGAAATATAAAACAAGAGCATTATAGTTAACTAATTATGCTTACTTTGACCTAAATAAACCAGAAAAGGATCAAAGTGCACAGGAAGTGAAAACAACTGCTTCAGGCAGAAGTTCAAACAAGGTGGGCAGAGGACGGGGTAGAGCTAGTTCTTACTGGCCCAGACGCCACCTTCCAGCAGGGCACAACACACACACACACACATTTCGCTGATTCAATGAATTGTTCTTTATCCGACACACCATCCAAAGCCTCTCTAAAAGACGTCTCCTCGCAACCGTCCCCTGTGCCGCAGTATTAGACCTGCCAGCCTAGAGGAAGTACATAAGGAGCCCTTTGTTAGGTTACACTGGAGGGACATTGTGTAAAATACAGTGCCTGCCCAAGATAAAAGGCTTGCCTTTCCTCTCATCTGAACTAAGTTTATCCTCCCTGAAGTCTCTCCTTTCTGCCTAGCAGACAAAGGGATGACTTTAGTCTTAGGAACAGTTACCTATCAATACGTTCATAATTTTAAGAGAAGAAAATCATGAAGAACTTGGCAGAAATTGTTGAATGTGGGAGTGTCGTGTACAAAAAAAGGGGGAAGGCCCTTTAGTAAACTATAGTACTTAAGACCTAACTTATCTAACTGAAAATTGTTTTGCTCTTTGTTTAGGTCACAAAAGCCTTTTCAAAACATCCCATTAGACGTTACAGGTAAATTCTTCACAGGATTAAACTCTGAAAATTGAGTCTTGGCTATCAGGTGGTCTGTGGAGAGCAGTTGGAAGCAGCAGTCAGCCTGTTCATAACTCAGGTAACTGAATTTTTGGTGTAACATTGGGCCCATGGGGGGGGGGGGGTATTCCAAAAATCAAGGTTAACATACCGTCTCAAATTCCCTGAACTCTTGGTTGATTAACCCAAACCTTGCTTACTCAAGGTATGCAGCTTCTAAACCACGGACTGCAGTAAGACCAGTCAACCCGGAGTAGGAAACATAGAGTTAACGGTGACCACACAAAAGCATTCTCAACTGAGTGCCGAATCCAGGAGTCACCATGGAAATGGACGCTAAAAAGCAGCACGCCATACTCCTTTCTTCTTCTTTTGTTTAATGGCAATTAACATTATTATAGCATATTGGCACCTAGTGGGCGGTTTTAATCCGCTGTTTAATAATTTGAACTATTGTTTGTTTGATGCTAAATTAAAAAAGAGAGATGGATTGACCAAAACTAGTCTGTGCTTTTTATAAAGACAATATGGCTGTATAAGTTTATTTGTATGTTTAGCCATTTTATGTCTGCATTTGTTGTGAGAGGTATCACAGATGCATTTTATTCAAAAACCCTTTGAATGCACATCTACGATGTGTGAGAAGAGAACAGAATAAGATAAATAAATTAAAGAGATTAAGAGATTAAGAATTAAAAAACATTGCTTTATGTTATGTTATAATATAGCTATATAATATAATCCGGAGCATAGCTATGGCTACTTACTGTACATACCCAAGTTACCTCTGTTTTTGAAACTGAAAGCGGAGGTTGTCTGTTTACTCTGAGTTACCCGCGTATGTCACATAACCTGCTTTCTGGAATACCCTCTAAACGGAAAGGACAGCAATAAAGAATGTGAAGCTGACGTCACACATGTAGAGTTCTGGGTAACTGCTTTGTTTATATTGTTTATACTGGGGGGGGGGGGGGATTAATCGTGATTAATTGCATCCAAAATAAAAGTTTGTTTTTACATAATGTATGTGTACTGTGTATAATTATTATGTATGGAAACCCGATTTTAAAAAAGTTGTGACACTGTACAAATTTTGAATAAAAACAGAATGCAATGATGTGAAAATGCACCATAGATAACATATCAAATGTTTAAACTGAGAAAATGTATAACATTTACATTTGGCAGACGCTTTTATCCAAAGCGACTTACATTGCATTCAAGGTACACATTTTACATTTTTGTCAATTCTTGCTTTCCCTGGGAATCGAACCCATGACCTTGGCGTTGCTAGTGCCAATCTCTACTAATTGAGCTACAGGAAAGACATATATGGAAATTTTTAAGGAAAAAATGTGTTGATTTTAAATTTCATGGCATCAACACATTTAAAATAAAGTTGGGACAAGGTCATGTTTACCACTGCATGGCATCCCCTCTTCTTTTTACAACAGTCTAATGTCTGGGGACTGAGGAGACAAGTTGCTCAAGTTTAGGAATAGAAATGTTGTCACATTGTTTGGCTTCTAGTTGCTCAACTGTCTTAGTTCTTCTTTGTCTTTATGGTGCGCCAAATGTTTTCTATGGGTGAAAGATCTGGACTGCAGGCTGGCCATTTCAGTACCCGGATCCTTCTTCTCCGCAGCCATGATGTTGTAATTGAGGCAGTATGTGGTCTGTATGTGTCATGTTGGAAAATGCAAGGCCTTACCTGAACAAGATGAGGTCTGGATGGGAGCATATGTTGTTCTAGAACTTGAATATACATTTTTGTATTAAAAGTGCCTTTCCAGATGTGTAAGCTGCCCATGCCACATGCACTCATGCAACCCCATCAGAGATGCAGGCTTCTGAACTGAGTGCTGATAACCAGTTGGGTTGTCCTTGTCCTCTGTAGTCCGGATTACATAGCATCCCAGTTTTCCAAAAAGAACGTCTCACGTTACGTATGTAACCATGGTTCCCTGAGAGGGAATGAGACGCTGCGTCGAAACGCTAGGGGACGCCTCTGCGTACCATGTCATGAAGCACTTGTGTAATCAGTCCAATAGCGTGACGATACGTCACGGGCGGGTGACGTCATCGACCAGGAAGCTATAAAGCATACCCGGACCAAACAGTCACTAGCTTCTGGAAAAGTCGAACAAATCGATCACAGGCATGCCGAGGGTATGGCATCGCGACGCAGCGACTCGTTCCCTCTCAGGGAACCATGGTTACATACGTAACCTGAGACGTTCCCTATCTAGAGGGAACTTCGAGCTGCGTCGAAACGCTAGGGGACCTCAATACCCATGCCGTCAGAGTCCCAAATGTCTGTATGTGTGATTCAACCCAGAAACACCCGGGACCCCGGAGTAGAGGCTACGTCTAGATTGTAAAACCTCACAAATGTATGCGGAGAGGACCACCCAGCCGCATCACAAACCTCTGACAGTGAAACTCCCGAAATAAGAGCCATAGAGGCAGCCATACTCCTAGTAGTGTGGGCACGGACCCTCATAGGTGAAGGATGTCCGGCCGACTCATAAGCGAGCGAGATAGCCTTGACTATCCACTTGCTAAGCGTCTGCTTTGAAGCCGATTTCATCACCAGTGATGAAATCGCTAGAAGAAACACTGTTTTTAGTGTGAGGAACTTTTCTGACACTTCCTCTAACGGCTCGAAGGGAGCCAACATAAGGCCTTCCAGCACTATGGCCAGCTCCCAAGTCGGCACCCTCGAGAGTGCCGCAGGTCTGAGCCTCAAGGTACCACGGAGGAAACGCGTGACACACGGGTGTCTCCCTAATGATGCGTTATCTAATGGATTATGATACGCAGATATCGCCGACACATACACTTTCAGAGTCGACGGGGATAACCATGCGGAGAATTTTTCTTGCAAGAACTCGAGAACTGAACCGACCGGGCAGTTAACAGGGTCCAAAGTCTGGTGCGTACACCAGGCGTCAAAAACTCTCCATTTGAGTGCGTAAAGTCTCCTTGTGGATGGTGCTCTGGAGTGCAACATGGTCTCTATCACCTCAGTCGATAGACCCGTGTTTATGAACTGGGCCCCCTCAGGGGCCAAGCCCACAGTTCCCATAGTTCTGGGCGCGGGTGCAGTACTGACCCCCCGGCCTGCGAAAGAAGATCCCTCCTAACTGGGATTTCCCAGGGAGGACCCTCTAGGAGAGACATGATGTCTGGGAGCCATACTCGGCCCGGCCAGAACGGGGCTACCAATAAGAGCTGAACCCCGTCCCGGCGGACTCTCTCCAGCACTCCTGGGAGCAATGCCAGAGGGGGAAAGGCGTACAGACGCAGCCTCGGCCACGTCTGTACCATTGCGTCCAGCCCCAGCGGGGCTGGATGTGTGAGGGAAAAGAATGTTGGACAGTGTGTCGTCTCTCGAGACGCAAACAGATCCACCTGGGCTCACCCAAAGCGGATCCACAGCTCCTCCACCACCTCGGGGTGGAGCCTCCATTCCCCCGGCACCACTCCCTGCCTCGACTGGGAGTCTGCCGCTACATTCAGGACCCCCGGGATGTACATCGCCCTGAGCGAGAGAATCTTGCATGTGATGCGTGAGCTTCCACAACTGACGCGATCTCAATCCCCCCTGGTGATTTATATACGAGACCACCGAAGTGTTGTCTGACTGAACTAAAACATGGCGGCCCCGCAGGTCTGGGAGGAAGTGTTTGAGTGCTTGAAACACAGCCATCAGCTCCAGCTGGTTTATGTGCCAGCAGAGCTGATGGCCCCTTCACAGACCTTGGGCCGAGCGGCCACTCATGACCGCTCCCCAGCCAGTTAGGGAGCCATCCGTCGTTAGCATTACGCGACGACAAGGAGCCCCCAGAACTGGACCTTGGGAAAGGAACCAAGGATCTTTCCACTTCACCAAGGCACGTAGGCAGCGGCGCATGACTTTGATTAAGCGAAAAGGGTTTCCCCTAGGGGAGAACCCCTTGGTCCTGAGCCACCACTGTAAGGGTCTCATGTACAGCAGGCCAAAAGGTATCACGTTGGACGCTGCTGCCATCAAACCCAACACTCTTTGAAAGTGTTTGACAGTGAGTGACTGACCTAGCTTTATCTGGTTGACGGTATTCAGGATCGTTTTTACCCTGGGCGGAGATAGCCGAGCTGACATTGTTCTCGTGTCCCAAACTAACCCCAGGAAAGTAATGCTCTGCTGTGGCGCCAACATACTTTTCTTTTCGTTCAACCTTAGCCCCAACACCTTCATGTGGGCGAGAAGAGCATCTCGATGCTGAATCGCCAGTTGTTTCGACTGTGCTAACACTAGCCAATCGTCGATGTAATATAGCCCGCGGATGCCCTGGAGTCGCAGCGGAGCCAGAGCTGCATCCACGCACTTCGTGAAAGTGTGGGGCGATAAAGCTAGACCGAATGGCAGCACTCAATATTGGTACGCTTTTCCCCCAAAAGCGAACCTGAGGAACTGTCTGTGCTGCAGAAGGATGGAGATATGGAAGTACGCATCTTTTAAATCTATCGTGACGCACCAGTCCTCGGACCTGATGTATCACACGATCTGTTTTATCGTGAGCATTTTGAATTTTAATCTTTTTACTGCTCTGTTTAGATGACGCAGATCTAAGATAGGCCTTAACCCCCCATCCTTCTTTGGAAATATGAAGTACCGGCTGTAAAACCCCGAATCTCTGTAGTGGGGAGGGACCCTTTCTATAGCCTCTTTTCGCAGAAGAGTCTGTACCTCTTGTTCCATTACCAGAGCCTGTTCGGGGCTTACTACCGTGGCAGTAACCCCGTTGAACACAGGCGGGTGTAACCCGAATTGAATTCTGTACCCTTTTTCTATTGTACGCAGGACCCATTCTGAGACATTCGGCTGAAGTTTCCACGCTACCAGAAAATCTATTAAGGGAACCAGCCTCTCGAGGCTGGTCTCTGGATTTTCCTGTGTAGTCAGCCCGGTGTCCTGTAACGGATAACCGGCAGGTAGCAACCGAACTGACCGCCCAGGGGCCCTCCCGAGAGGGCGCGAACATCCCCAAGCCGCTACGTTTCCAGGCGGACATGGAGATATGCGTTCGCCGGGGACCGCCGCGCCCTGAAGCACCAATGGTGGCAGGGTTGTCAGACCAGCCCTCCGATGGCACCGGGAAAGAGCGGGCGCCTCGGCGAGCCGCACTTTCCCGGAGGGGACTGCCATCGGAAGCCCTGCGCTCTTGGCGTCAGGACTTCTTAGCCGAGGCCTTCCTAGCGATAAGGACGGTCCTCAGATCCGTCCTACCGCGGGAAGGTCCCGGCTGACCGCGTCGCCCGGAACCCCCTTCTCTCTGCGGGGGGGCCCGAGCGGCCACGCTCTGTTTTTGCTGCGTTCGATGCGCTACGGAGGAGGACGTACTCGGCTGGGGCTGCCCCCGCCCGGCAGCCCCTGGGGGATACGATTTTCGGGGGAGAAATTTCAGAAAAGCTGCAGCCTGCCTTCTGGCCTACTGGTAACGGTCGACGACCGTTGTTACTGCGTCACCAAACAGACCAGAAGGCGAGACGGGCGCGTCCATTAGGAATTTTTTATCCCTCTCTTTTATATCAGAGAGGTTCAACCATAAATGTCTCTCCATGGCCACCAGGGCTGCCATAGAGCGGCCGATGGATTTGGCTGTCTCCCTGGTGGCACGAAGAGACAAATCTGCCGCCCGTCTAATTTCACCTATTGTCTCTCTCCCCACTTCTTCAGTTTCCTCATTTATATCCCCCAACAAATCAGCCTGATATGCTTGCAGGACGGCCACCGTATGTAAACAGGCGGCCGCCTGCCCTGCTGCCGAGTACGCCCTGCCCACCAGCGCTGATGTCGTTCTTACGGGCTTGGTGGGCAGCTGCGGGGCTTGCAGCGACGATGCTGACGCGGGGGAGAGATAGCTCGCGAGCGTCTCTTCCACCCGCGGCACCGCCGCATAACCATGAGCTTTCAACCCGTTTATATTTGAATATTCGGATGTCGACGGGTTGAAAACTCTGGCAGATGCTGGTCTAGCCCAGGACCTCGACACCTCGGTGTGGAGGTCCGTGAAGAATGGCAAGCCCCACCTAGGAGGTTGTGAATATGAGGGCAGAAATCTCTCATCTTGCCTACTTTGTTGTTTATGTGTTTCATACTGCTCGGCCGGCCAGTCTAAGCTTAATCTGGCAACGGTGCGAGTAACAACCTCCATAAGCTCCTCCTGTGCATGTGTGTGCAGTGGTGGAAGTCACTTATGCTTACAACATCCAGTTCCTCGGAACTGGAGTGCTGCAGCTGATCTTGTGCCTCAGCGCGAGCGGAAGAAACCGCAGAGCGTGCTTCCAACTCGCGAGCTGAGGCTTGAGATCCAGCGGGTAAGGGCAGAGATAGGGGATCACCCATCTCTATCCCCGCCACTAGATCTAACTGCGATCCCCAGGAC
Organism: Pseudorasbora parva; assembly: GCF_024679245.1. Lineage (NCBI taxonomy): Eukaryota > Metazoa > Chordata > Actinopteri > Cypriniformes > Gobionidae > Pseudorasbora > Pseudorasbora parva. The sequence continues at coordinate 21,228,071 of NC_090172.1, forward strand.
GCGAGCCTTCGCTGCGCCTCGGCAACAGCGGGACCCGAGCCCTGAGGATCGCGAGCCAAAGCACTCTCGCAATGCTCACAGCCAACCCCCTCGAGAGCTGACTGGGCATGCTCAAGCCCCAAACACATTACACACAGGTTGTGTGTATCCCCACCCATGATGTAACGAGGGCAGGGAGTAACACATCGCCTGAACTGACTAGACATTCTCTTTTCACTTTTTTTGACACACACACAATAAATGGACAATATCACACAGAGCGCTTTGTGAAGACACAGAAGCTAGTGACTGTTTGGTCCGGGTATGCTTTATAGCTTCCTGGTTGATGATGTCACCCGCCCGTGACGTATCGTCCTGCTATTGGACTGATTACACAAGTGCTTCATGACATGGTACGCAGAGGCGTCCCCTAGCGTTTCGACGCAGCTCGAAGTTCCCTCGAGATAGGGAACTTCAAATTTTGATTCGTCTGACCATAGAACAGTTTTCTGTTTTGCCACAGTCCATTTTAAATGAGCCTTGGGCCAGAGAAAACACCTGCACTTCTGGATCATGTTTAGATATATGGCTTCTTTTTTGACCTATAGAGTTTTAGCCGGCAACAGTGAATGGCACGGTGGATTGCGTTCACTGACAGTATTCCTGAGCCCATGTTGTGATTTCCATTACAGTAGCATTCCTGTATGTGATGCAGTGCCGTCTAAGGGCCTGAAGATTACAGGCATCCAGGATGGTTTTCCGGCCTTGACCCTTTACACACAGAGATTGTTCCAGATTCTCTGAATCTTTAAATTATATTATGTACTGTAGATGATGATCTTCAAACTCTTTGCAATTTTCTCTGAGAAACTCATTTCTGATACTGCTCCACTATTTTTGGCACATCATTGGGGGAACTGGTGATGCTCTGCCCATCTTGACTTCTGAAAGACACTGCCACTCTGAGAGGCTATTTTTATACCCAATCATGTTGCCAGTTGACCTAATGAGGTGCACATTGGTCCTCCAGCTGTTCCTTATATGTACATGTAACTTTTCCGGCCTCTTATTGCTACCTGTCCCAACTTTTTGGGAATGTGTAGCTTTCATGAAATCCAAAATTAGCCAATATTTGGCATGACATTTCAAAATGTCTCACTTTGATATGTTATCTATATTCTATTGTGAATAAAATATAAGCTTTGTAAATTATTGCATTCCTTTTTTTATTCACAATTTGAACAGAGTCCCAACTTTTTTGGAATCAGGTTTGTACAAACACATGCATGTTATATTTAGATTTTTAAAAATTATATTATATATAAGGTAAATTAATATACAGTATAAACTGTATATATGCAAATATTTCTTAAACATATATATGCATGCGTGTGTGTATTTATATATACATAATAATTATACACAGTACACACACATATTTAATCACAAAAAAAATTTCCCCAGCAATATATAGCGAGCGTCCAGTGTGTGACATTGTTTTCACGGTTACCAGATCAACATTGAGAACCGAATTCTTCAAAAACTTCAGTGAAAATATTTAATGCAATCAAATGCAACATGCAATGCGTTAAAATAGCTTCTCTACCCTGGAAATGATACCGTGAAGAATGTGAATATTTAAATTCAAGTCAAGAACAAAAAAAGGAATATTTTTTTGCAATATAGGAATATTATAGTATATACAATATAAGAATATTAAAGGAATATATATACTTTTTCTCTATTTTAACCTTAAATGCTACACGTATTGTAATATAAATAATAAAAATATATTAGCAAATACTATTTTAAACAGTCATAAATTAATCATAAATATTACATTAATATATTTAGTACCATAAAATCTCCCTAAAATATTAAATAAATATTATTGACATGTGACTTGTATTTATAAGAAATTATGCACTTAAAAGTGGGATAAGTGTTATTTCAAAACCGTTTTAGAAAAAGGACTCAGGCCGAGTGGAATAACAAACTTGTAGCCAATCAGCAGGTACGGGGTGTGTCTATGTTGAGAAGAGAGGCCCAGTGCACGTCATTATTCAAAACACACGAGTCACACAGGACGGACATTAGCCAAGAAAGAACTAATATATGCTGGCTTTTGCTTAAATATGCTCGTGTGTCATGTTCACTTGTTTGTCCATTTGCGATAGTATTGTGGCTCACTTTAGCGATAATAAAGACCCGTTCATTTCCACACTTTATGGAGCATCTAAATCTCCTGTGTTTCAAGGTTTCAAGTGTCAGCTCACAAAATGTGTTCAACAGGTAAGATACTACTCCTAATAAACCGGTATGTTTGTTTCCTCTTTACATCTACAGGTCCTTCTCAAAAAATTTGCATATTGTGATAAAGTTAATTATTTTCCATAATGTAATGATAAAAATGTAACTTTCATATATTTTAGATTCATTGCACACCAACTGAAATATTTCAGGTCTTTTATTGTTAATACTGATGATTTTGGCAGACAGCTCATGAAAACCCAAAATTCCTATCTCAAAAAATTAGCATATTGCATCCGACCAATAAAAGTAAAGTACATACAAAAAAGTAATACAAAAAAGTCAACCTTCAAATAATTAAGTTCAGTTATGCACTCAATACTTGGTCGGGAATCCTTTTGCAGAAATGACTGCTTCAATGCGGCGTGGCATGGAGGCGATCAGCCTGTGGCACTGCTGAGGTGTTATGGAGGCCCAGGATGCTCCGATAGCGGCCTTAAGCTCATCCAGAGTGTTGGGTCTTGCGTCTCTCAACTTTCTCTTTACAATATCCCACAGATTCTCTATGGGGTTCAGGTCAGGAGATTTGGCAAGCCAATTGAGCACAGTAATACCAAGGTCAATAAACCATTTACCAGTGGTTTTGGCACTGTGAGCAGGTGCCAGGTCATGCTGAAAAACGAAATCTTCATCTCCATAAAGCTTTTCAGCAGATGGAAGTATGAAGTGCTCCAAAATCTCCTGATAGCTAGCTCCATTGACCCTGCCCTTGATAAAACACAGTGGACCAACACCAGCAGCTGACATGGCACCACAGACCATCACTGACTGTGGGTACTTGACACTGGACTTCTCCCCAGCCTTCCTCCAGACTCTGGTACCTTGATTTCTGAATGACATGCAAAATTTGCTTTCATCAGAAAAAAGTACTTTGGACCACTGAGCAACAGTCCAGTGCTGTTTCTCTGTAGCCCAAAAGTGGCTTGACCTGGGGAATGCGGCACCTGTAGCCAGGGGCGTAGCCATCTTTTCAGAAGTGAGGGGGACAGAAATTATTATTATTATTATTTTTTGGACCAATATAATTTATCGCATCTCTTGCTTTTAATTGGGCAAGATATCAAATACACTGCTAAACAATAACCACTAATTAATATCTATAATATTATTCTCCTATTTTTTGTGCCAATTTTATGATTGGTTTATATACTAGCCTACAAACACTTGTGCATTAAGACTCCATCGATTTTATGCAATGTAAAAAAAATATATTCTAATGTAAACCATGCTTCTCTGTTCTCTATGTGAAGATATAGTAAAGTGTAATTTATTCCTGTGATCAAGGCTGAATTTATCATCATTACTCCAATCTTCAGTGTCACATGATCCTTCACTAATCATTCTCATATGAGGATCTGATGATCAACACACATTTATGATTATTATCAGTTGTGCTGCTCATAGTGCTGCTTAAATTTTGTGGAAACCATCTAAACATTTGTGGTAAAATTAAAAAAGAGAGAAATTAATACTTTTGATGATCAGACATGCATTAAATTGATCACAAGTGATATTTTTAATATTACAAAAGATAATTTATTTAATGAATGCAAATAAATGCTATCCATTGAACTTTCTATTCATTAAAGAATCCTGAAAAATAACATGTAGGCTATCATGGTTTCCACAACATTTTTAAGCAGCACAACTGTTTTCAACACAGATAATAATCATAAATGTTTCTTGATTATAAAATCATCATATGAGAATGAATAGTGAAGGATCATGTGGCACTGAAGACTGGAGTAATGATGATAAATTCAGCTTTGATCAGGAATAAATTACTATATATTCACATAGGAAAAAAGCTGTTTTATTTCAAAATATTTTTTTTTATTTCAAAATATTACTGTTTGAACTATTTTTGATTACATAAATGCAGCCTTGGTGAGCAGAAGATACTAAACATTAAAAGCTGCATAATTCATATGATAGCCTATACTTTATTGTCAATAGCCTACATTGAGATGCCTTGAAAAACACACAAAAAGCATATATATATATGCTATATTGCCGCAATCGTCTGATTGTCGTCGTCACGTTTCATAACTCATTGTTTCATAACTCATTGATTGTTTTCCTTCAGCTGCAGCTCCAGCGTGACTGGATATTACCTCTACGAATCCACGTTTGACATTCTGTGAGAGTGCCCTCCTCATATTTAGATGCGAATAAAATGACAGGTCATGCATAGATTATTTTTTGTCTCTGAATTTAAATCTTGATGTATTACACATTGGTTTCTATGTAAATACACTTCCCCGTGACCTCAAGAAGCGCGCTATCAACCCAGATTAAAGAAAGCTGTTTTTAGCGTCCCTGTTAATTTGCCCGCTCCCGCGCAGGTAACGCCGGTTCAGATCCGGCTCGGAGTGGGTCGACTGAGAGACCCAGTAAATCGGTGAGACCCAGTAAAAGTGCGGGGGACGAAAATACATTTTATTAAAAGTGAGGGGGACATGTCCCCCGCGTCCCCCGCGTAATCTACGCCCATGCCTGTAGCCCATTTCCTGCACACGCCTGTGCACCGTGGCTCTGGATGTTTCTACTCCAGACTCAGTCCACTGCTTCCGCAGGTCCCCCAAGGTCTGGAATCGGTCCTTCTCCACAATCTTCCTCAGGGTCCGGTCACCTCTTCTCGTTGTGCAGCGTTTTTTGCCACACTTTTTCCTTCCCACAGACTTCCCACCGAGGTGCCATGATACAGCACTCTGGGAACAGCCTATTCGTTCAGAAATTTCTTTCTGTGTCTTACCCTCTCGCTTGAGGGTGTCAATGATGGCCTTCTGGACAGGGTCAGGTCGGCAGTCTTACCCATGATTACGGTTTTGAGTAATGATTTGAACCAGGCTGGGAGTTTTTAAAAGCCTCAGGAATCTTTTGCAGGTGTTTAGAGTTAATTAGTTGATTCAGATGATTAGGTTAATAGCTCGTTTAGAGAACCTTTTCATGATATGCTAATTTTTTGAGATTAGCTGAGAATTTGGGGTTTTCATGAGCTGTATGTGTCGCGAAAAACCAGCAAATTCTTTGATAAAGTCTGTATTGTGCCCTGGTGGCCTGTATACAGTAGCCAACACAAATGTCAAACGGGATTTATCATTTACACTACACAGCATTACATAAAGCACTAAAACTTCAATGGAATTATATTTGAAACTAGACTTCTGAGTAATACTGAAAATATTATTATAAATTACAGCAACACCTCCCCCTTTACCTTTCAGACGTGGCTCATGTTTGTAACAATAATCTCGGGGGATGAAACCCAGATAACAGACTTACAGTTGCTCCCAATAATCAAAAGTAAACTGAGATCTCCTGTCGGAAACCACATCACTCGGGAGGCCATGGATACGAAAGACGTGATCTACGGTAGCAACCGCTGTCTCCTTGGCTGACGGTAATTTGGGCAAAAATAAAGTGTGCCGCCTTCCAGAATCGGTCCGATATGGTTAAAACCACCGTATTGCCCTGTGATGGCGGGAGACCAGTGACGAAATCTAGTGAAATGTGGGACCAGGGTCTCGAAGGGACAGGCAGCGGTTGAAGAAGACCCTCAGGAGGGCGATTGGAAGTCTTACCACTAGCGCAAACCGAGCAAGCCAAGACAAAATCTCGGACGTCACGAGCCATACGGGGCCACCAGAATCGTTGCTTGACCAAAAAGTTGGTATGAGAAACTCCTGGATGACAAGCCACATTGGAAGCATGACCCCACGGAATAACGTCTGACCATAATCCCTCTGGTACAAATAATCGGCTCGGTGGACCTCCGGGCGGAGGCGTTACCCCATCTAAAGCTGTGCGGACCTTCGACTCAATCTCCCATGTGAGTGAGGAGATAACAAGTAAAAACTAATCTCTCTGGTAAAATGCCCTCGGGAGTAGACGGGCGCTCGAAAAAATCAAAGATACGAGATAACGCGTCGGGTTTGATGTTCTTAGAACCCGGACGATAGAAAAGGGAAAAATCGAAACGACCGAAAAAAAGAGCCCACCGAGCCTGCCTGGAGTTCAAACTTTTGGCAGATCTGATGTATTCCAGATTTTTATGATCGGTCCAGACGATAAAAGGCACCCCCGATCCCTTCCAATGCTAGTTTTACAGCCAACAACTCTTTGTTACCAATATCATAATTGTGTTCGGCCGTCAATAAGCGATGAGAAAAAAATGCGCATGGGTGCATCTTATCGTCTGCGGCGGTGCGCTGGGAGAGCAATGCACCAACCCCCACCTCTGATGCGTCAACCTCCACCACAAACTGACGTGAAGGATCAGGGGCTACAAGGATGGGAGCCGAAACAAAGTGGCTCTTCAGGTTAGAAAATGCAGTTTCGGCTGCATTAGACCACCTGAACGCAGTTTTGGTGGAGGTTAAGACCGTCAGAGGCGCGGCTAGTTGGCTGTAATTGCAAATAAAACGCCGGTAAAAATGAGCAAATCCCAGAAATCTCTGCAGGGCCTTACGAGAATCTGGGATTGGCCAATCCACCACAGCCTTAATCTTGTCAGGATCCATGCGCACCCCCTCAGACGACACGATGTATCCCAGAAACGGAACTGACTGTGCATGAAACGAGCACTTCTCCGCCTTGACAAAAAGCCCATTCTGAAGCAACCTTTGAAGCACTCGTCTGACGTGTTGAACATGTTCCTGGAGAGAAGAAGAAAATATCAATATATCGTCCAGGTAGACATATATGAACTGATCGACCATGTCTCTCAACACGTCATTAACGAGTGCTTGGAAAACGGCTGGGGAGTTGGACAGACCGAACAGCATTACCAAATATTCAAAGTGTCCCCTGGGGATGTTAAAAGCCGTTTTCCACTCATCCCCCTCTCGTATGCGGACCAAATGATAAGCATTGCGCAGATCTAGTTTGGTGAATATGGATGCTTCCTGCAACCACTCGAAGGCTGAAGGCATCAGCGGCAAAGGATAAGTATTCTTTACCGTGATGTTGTTCAGCCCTCGGTAGTCAATACACACTCGCAGAGAACCATCCTTCTTACTCACGGAAAAAAATCCGGCGCCGGCAGGAGACGGGGAAGAGCGAATGAGCCCGGCTGCCAAAGATTCAGAAATATATTTCTCCATGACCTCCCTCTCCGGGTTAGAAAGAGAGTATAACCTGCCTTTAGGTGAAGAAGTTCCTGGCAATAACTCTATCGCACAGTCATAGGGACGATGCGGAGGAAGAGAAGCAGCCCGGGACTTACTGAACACTCTCCTCAGGTCGAGATATTCCTCTGGCACATTAGACAGCTTCACCGACTCCTCCTTTAACACAGAACAAGAAACAGACGGACAAGCAGACACTTAAACACTCAGCATAACACTCTCTGCTCCACTCCGTGACCGTCCCCCGACCCCATTCGATCCTGGGTCTGTGTCTGGTTAGCCAGGAATGACCCAACACCACTGGCACAAGTGGGGACCTGGAAATAAATAAAAAAGTCTGTTCGGTTTGGTTTACCGGATGTGATGAGGGTGAGCATACCCGTCTTGTGGGTGATGTCGGGTAGGCTTTGTCCACCGAGAGAGTGCACAGAAATCGTCCGTTCAAGGGGAAACATGGGAATCTTCAACTCTTTGGCGATAGTGTAATCCAAAATGTTCCCCTCAGCACCTGAGTTGACCAGTGCCTTACAGCTGTGATCGCCTGCTGCCCACTGCAGTCTTACCGAGAGGAGAGTGGCTGATGAGGATTTGTCCATAGACATCCCACCCGACAGTAACCTCCTTCCTACTGTCGGGCTCTGTCTTTTACCAGACATGATCTAAAGTAATGTCCTGATCCTTCACAGTACATCCATAAACCTCTCTCCCGCTGATGTTGTCTCTCCTCCTGGGAAAGCCGAGCCCTACCCACCTGCATGGGCTCGTGATCGAAGGTGTGGCTGACTGCACTCTCCTCTCCTCCGCTGGGAAATCCCCGGAACTCAAAACTTGTGACAGGGTGTGTCAGGTCTATCGGTCGTAGTAAACGAGCATCTACTCGTAGTGATAACTCGATCAACCCGTCAAGCTTGTTAGGTAACTCCAGCGTGTAGATCTCCTTCTGAATGCGGTCAGCCAGCCCATGCAGCAACATGTCCCACTGCGCCTCCTCGTTCCAGCTACACTCAGCCGCTAGGGTGCGGAATTCGATGACGTAATCTGAAACAGGTTTCTCCCCCTGGCGTCGAACACCTGTCTCATCTCGGTGGATAGTGTAGCGAACGAGGAACAACAGGGATGGCGGTTCTCCCACACCGCTGTCCCCCACAGCGCCACTCGTCCAGATAGCAGCGTCATGACCAAGGCCACCTTAGATGCCTCAGAACCAAAAGTCACAGGTCGCAACGAGAAAAATATGCCACACTTAGTGAGAAATGCACAACAGAGATTGGGCTCACTGGAATATTTCTCAGGTGTGGCTCTCCGTGGCTCATGTCGATCGCTCGTGGATGGTTGTTGGTGAGGGACAGGCGGTGTGGGTGGCGCAGTGGGTGCAGAAAGATGTTGAACCTTGGTAGTAAGCTCTGACACCTGCTTCACCAAAGTCTGTACCGCCCGTGCCGTGGCGAGTGCTTGCTCGTCCTGCTGGTCCATACAAAGAGCGTTCTTCGTTAGATAATCCTGTAGATCAGTTGCTCTTGCTGGATCCATGTTGGTCAGTTCGTTCTGTCGCAAAACACTGGAATAAAGGCAGAAGATCCAAGTGCAAGTGCAAAAGAAGTTTTATTTAACAGATACTCAGAAAACTCCAGCACTATACGGCAAAGCCGAATATATCTCATGAATACTGAAACAGTTGTTCATGTCTGGTGACTGGGCAGGCCAATCCTGGAGCATCTTGATCTTCTTCGCCTTGAGGAACTTTGATGTGGAGATGGAAGTATGCGATGGAGCACCGTCCTGCTGCAGAATTTGGCCTCTTTTATGGTTGGGAATAAGAGGTAGCTAAGATTTCTTGGTATTTTAGACTGTTGATGTTGCCTTCCACCCTGCAGATCTCTCGCACACCCCCATACTGGATGTAACCCCAGACCATGATTTTTCCGCCACCAAACTTAACTGTTTTCTGGGTGAATCTCGGATCCATTCTGGCTCCAGTAGGTCTCCTGCAATATTTGCCGCGACTGTGGTGTAATTCAACAGAAGAATCATCTGAAAAATCCACCTTCTGCCACTTTCCCAGCATCCATCCTTTTAGCAGGCTGTGGGCCTTGGCAAATGCCACACGGTTTTTCAATTGTCTTTTGTTTAGTGCTGGCTTCTGGGCACTGATTCGACCATGGAGGCCATTTCGAGACAGAATCCGACAAACTGTTCTGGTTGACACAGGGACTTCAGGTGACCAGGTCTCGTGGAGCTCCGCTGCAGTGGAAAATGGGCTGGCCTTGGATTTTCGAGCCAACAAACGGTCCTCTCGAGCAGTTGTCTTGGGGTCTGTCTGACCTGGGTTTGTCAAAAACGTCTCCAGTCTCTTCAAATCTTTTTTTTATCCTCTGTACTTGACGCTGAGACACACTGAAGGTGTCTGCCACATCAGCAGTGGATCTGGTCTTCAGCCTCTTGATAATCAAAACTTTAGTCTCAGGGTGAATCTAAGGCATGTTTGCAGAGGTCTAGTTGCAGTTGATGTGAAGGTCTAGTGTACTGGGGTTCTTTTTATACACACCTGAGACCTAATTGATCCATTATTAGTCACAGGTGAAGCTCTAATGACAAGGTGACAACACTTATGTCTTTGCAAAAATTGACTCAATGGGCTTTACCACGCTGTGAATATTAGAATACTTTTTGAAAGTTTAGTTTTTCACTAAAACATTATCACAAAAGCTGGTGGGATTAAAATGAGCCATTTCTTGTAAAAAAATCTTGATTAGAAATATATTTCAGCGGCACTTTAGGTCAATTTGTACACAAGCGACAAGACTTTTGTCAGGGACTGTACAGGCACAGGCAGGCCGGCAAAGCAGGGATCGCAGTGGGCAGGAACTGGGCAGAGAAACAAGCCTCCGCAGGCGGGTGCAGAAATCCCAGGAACACCGACTAGAGAGCCGGGGAGCAGAGAGCGGAAGACCAGACCGGGGCGGCGTCTGCAACGAACTGACAAACAGGAAACGCAAACACACACGTTAAATAGAGCACTAATGACACACGGCTGAAGCTGATAATGCTCAGCGCTCAACCTAACCATGCCTCACAACAAACACACAAGGGCGAGTCAATGAACCCATGAACCGTGACAGTATGCAAAAATCATCAGTATTAAAACAATTAAAGACCTGAAATATTTCAGTTGGAGTGCAATGAATCTTAAATATATGAAAGTTTAATTTTTATCATTACATTATGGAAAATAATTTACTTTATCACAATATGCTAATTTTTTTAGAAGGACCTGTATATTACCAATCCGGTCATAATTGTAATATGTCGTTAGCTGGACTATCGAGCTTGTATAGCCTACTAACTTTATCTAATTGTTCATGAGAACGGTTTGTGTTTTTGTGATCGCTATAACTCTAATCTTGTCATAATTGTAATATGTCATTAGCTGGACTGTCGGCTCGTGTTCTATCGAGTTGTTCATGACAACGGTTTGTGTTTTTGTGATGGAAGGGGTGACTTTTTCATTGAATATTCGACCTGGATTAGTAACACACAGATTCTGCCATAGTCCTTGCCTGGGTTACGTATGTGTGGGGCGGAGCTATAAAAATTGGGCCAAGACCCTTTTTGGGGGTAGGGGCGTGTTTGTTTTGGTGATTTAAAATAACAACGGTTACCAGATATCAGTTATCCCATCATTCTAAAGTGTTTAATAACTTTTAAACCGCTAATACAATTATGCCTTTTCACATTTTCAACTTTCTTTTAATGTTGCTGTTTGAGCTGGAAAATGGTCTGCAAAGTTACAAAGCACAAAGTCACTCCAAAGGAAGTCAGTATCTATCAGTAATCACTGTTGCTGACCTTTCTGGCTGTGTCTGAAAGCTTAAAAAGAGTTTGCAGGCGGTGTTTACATATGAACAGAGGTTTGGTGATAACCAAGCAAATTTTCTATTACTAAAATAGTTTCTCAATAGAAATTACATGAGAAGTAGTAAAAGTTGGTCATAAACTTACATTTACACACAAACTGACCACTAACCACAACTTGTATGTTACTGTATATGTGTGTGAATTTGTATATCTTTTTATATTTGTATATATTTTTTATATACAAGTGTACTTTGCAAGTGCAAAGAGCACCGTCCTTCGGATGAGACGTTAAACCGAGGTCCTGACTCTCCGTGGTCATTAAAAATCCCAGGATGTCCTTCGATAAAAAAGAGTAGGGGTGTAACACCGGCATCCTGGCCAAATTTGCCTACTGGCCTCTGTCCATCATGGCCTCCTAATAATCCCCATATCCTGATTGTCTTCATCACTCGGTCTCCTCTCCACCAATCAGCTGGTGTGTGGTGAGCGTTCTGGCGCAATATGGCTGCCGTCGCATCATCCAGGTGGATGCTGCACATTGGTGGTGGTAGAGGAGATTCCCCCCTTCAATGTAAAGCGCTTTGAGTGCCTTGAAAAGCGCTATATAAATCGAACGCATTATTATTATTATTATTATTAAGTGAAATCCTCACTCCCTTTAACGTCATTTCAAAGCGTTGTCAATTAATGATGACTCTGGATTTAGTTGGGATTTGTGTCTTGTACACGTAAACAATAATAAAAATAATGAATAAACTGTGGCACGATATGAAGGGGGAGGAGAATGTGTGCGTGACGTTTAGTCGATAAAACACTTCCGCAAAGAATACTCCAGTGTATCCTCGCTCACAACTCCTCAGGAAGCCTCCGCACTCCTCGATCCTCACCTCCTCGAGGTGCAATTAGAGAATTGAGATCTCCTACAAGATGGCTGAGCTCCATCGGTTTCCGGGTCATAGGATGAAGGACGGAGGAGCGAGGAAACGAGGAGGGATATTGAGAAGCACCCAGTGTGTGGAACTCCACCAGGCCCTTGAGCAGAGGCTGATCTGGCTCTGTCAGAGGCTGTGGGCTTATGAGGGCTGTGTGTGGTTCCAGTTCCAGGTCACTATCTGGGTCGCTCAAGGTGTTGTGCAAAAAAGAGTTCACCTCCTCATTTGAGCACATAAGGCTGCCACTGTGCTTGTCACCTAGAAGCTTCTTAGTCAAGGAGAAAGGATTGGAAATAAAGGCAGCATGCTTCCTTGCTCTTTGCTTACGCCATCTCCGGTGCCACTCTGCCCTGCGCAGGGACATACGCTTCTTTCTTAAGATGTTGCGAAGCTCACCAAAGCTCCTGACACGGTTGATGTATCTTTGTGGCTCTATGGTTTCTTAGGAGGGCTAGGTGTTTCCACTCTTAACATGGCCAAATATCTTGGCCGCGTAGGTAACAATAATTTGTTATTCCCCCTTAGCTGTAGCTTTAAGGATTTTGCTAACGTATCTACATGGTTTGGCTGTTTAACTGAAGGCCACTTAATCTGCTTCTATGGGACTATTCTGCAGGAATTGGCGGCCTTTATTGCGCTGGAGGGACTGGGGTCTGTGGGGTGTTTCCTGGCCGGGCTGTGTCTCACCATGATCAGATGTTCTCCCGCATCCTTGCCTGATGCATCTTCATGCCATGCAGGATCTTGTAAACTTTATTTCCCTACAGAAGCATCATGCTTGCATTGTCAAATTTCCCTTTGCATGTTTCAATACCGTTGGACCTGTCCTATCCTGCATAATAGAGAAGGATAGGTCTATCCTGCTCTATTATGTCTCCAATATCCTGCTCTATTATGTTGACAGCGGATCTGTCCTGCCCTATCCTGCATAATATAGCAGGATAGGGCAGGACAGATCCGCTGTCAACCACCAAATCCACCACACAAATCTGTGAGTCAGAAATAGATATAGCCACGGTGCTTGATTGAGCTCATCGGCACAGTTTGATGTAATGTCCAATCTTTTTACACTGCATGTTGTAGTTGCAGCTGGGCAGTTCACAGCGTTAGCTAAGTGTGCCTCCGATCCACAGCAAAAGTATGACTTCCTCTTCCCCATCTAAGCAGGATTATGAGGTGCATGTGATGGTTTATCCCTGGTTCTGCTTCTCATGAACACACCAGACAGACTGAAATTCTACAAGTACAAGGATTGGACAGCAAAGGACTGGTGATTTCTCTGATGAAGCCCCCTTCCAACAGTTTGGGGCATCTGGAAAATCAACTGGCTGAAGAAGAAAATGTGAACCAGTGTAATTCCGTTGATTAATCATTTTCATCATAGTTTTCATCAAAATTGTTCCAGTGATGAAATGATAATAAAGAACGGTATCAAAACTTCTCCCAACAATCCAGGAGCAATTTATTGATGATCAGTGCATTTCCCAGCAGGATGGAGTACCATGTCACAAGGAAAGGTCGATAATGAAGTGGCTCTGAGATCATTACAGTTTTGAAATTTGAAATTTTGGATCTGTGGCCAGGTAGCCCTAGGATCTTAATAACCTTTGAACCCGTGGTCAATTCTCAAAAGGCGAGTGGACAAGCAGAAGTCCACTCATTTTGATCAATTCTAAACACTAATAAAGATAAGAATGGATTGCCATCAGTGAGGATGTGGCCCAGAAGCTGATATAGAGCATAACAGAGTGAATTGCAGAGGTTATGAAGAAGAAGAGCCAACTGTAAATATAGATTCTTTGCATATTTTGAATATTTTTGCCAATAAAAGCCTCTACAACTTATGAAATGCGTATCATTGCTTTCCATATGTGTCGAAAAATTATCTACAAATACTAAATCAGCAAACTTTGCAAAAACATAAAACTGATTCTCTGCCAATACATTTGACCTCAGCTGTAGGTACTACATTTGTTGAAGAACTTCACAACCATTAAAAAAAGTAAGCTATATGTGTTAATTATGAATAAAATCCAGACATGCAGCATCTGCAATGTTAGCTTTGTCATGTGACCTACAGCGTCAGAGTTGAGTCACTTCACTGCAATTCACATCTCCTCTGCCGTGGCTTCTTGGGATAGTAAAATGTCCATTGAATGTACAATCCAGAAACTGAGGAAGCAGTATAGTAGTCATCCGAGTAGTTTTTGCCTATTGTGTTTCGAATGCTATGAATTCGGACAGTACTCTTTTGTACATACTGTTTTCCGCATATGCCTACTATATACACTCCTGAACAAAATCTTAAGACCAGGGGATGCATTGCAAGTTTTACATATTTCGCACTTGTGGATCATAACCAGGTTGTAAGTGCTGCTTCAAAATGCCAAAAGAAGAAACAGGAACAAGAGACAAAAAATACAGTAGAGAGTAGGCAATTTATTGAAAGCTGCATTTAAACTCAAACAGGCCGTTCATCAGCTGACAAAAAGTTTAAGACCATAGCCCAAAAATAAATGCACAACAGTACTAAACGTGTCAAAAAAGGACTCAGTAGTGAGTAGCCCCACCGTCTTTGTTGATCACTTCAAAACCTAATTTCGGCATGCTTGATTTGACTGTTTCCAGGAGGCTGGTGGGAACGTTTCTCCATGTTCTTAAGATGACTTCACAAAGGGCATCCACAGTCTGGAACTGACGTTTTTGTAAACTTCCCTTGCCATCCATCCCCAAATGTTCTCAATGAGATTTAGATCAGGGGAACATGCAAGATGGGTCAAAAGACCTGTTTCTTCTTTTGGCATTTTGAAGCAGGACTTACAACCCGGTTATGATCCACAAGTGCGAAATGTGTAAAACTTGCAATGCATCCCCTGGTCTTAAGATTTTGTTCAGGAGTGTATTAGGGAAGTAGGAATATTTGGACACATCGTCTGATTCTTTCAAGAACGAAACACTGCTACTGGGTTCTCCTTTGTTTGGAAATAATGTTGGCAGATAAATGACCTGACCACACAATCAATTTCAACTAATTTAAAGACAAAAAGGAAGAGTGAGGTGAACTTGGATCTTAAAATGAATGAAGCCACAAGAAGTTTAAGTTTCCCATAAAGACCGTGCCTATACTGATTGTCTCTTTTATTTGGGAGGTAAGTTTAATTTTATCCCATTCATTTTAGTACCAGTAGTATGTCTCAGCTGATATTTAGTTTGAGTATTTACACTAATAATTCTCATTAATAATTAACTTAACTACAGGTCAGATCGGATCGGAACATTTGGAATATTTATTCAGTTCCATCAAACATCAATTAACATACAAACTTTATACAAACCATTAAACGTAATAACATTAACCTTATATTCACATTCACTGCTTCCATACCTTAATGTACATTTACTATAGTTAGATATTAGGTGTGCTAGATATATAGATAGTTAACCACTTAAACTCCGCTGACCATGTACAGGGTCCAGAATGACATCATCAGGTATATACGTTCAATTTTAATATGTGGTACCATTTGAAAGCGTAGTCTCTACTTTCTAGAGATATGTATCACTTTGGCTTTTGTTTTAGACAAAGTAATGTATTTACACTACATTACTCTGGTGCCATTTCCGCCTGGATTTGGCCTACCCAAATTGAAAAGCTTCCCATACACACATACAGTGGTCTAGGTCCAAAATATTGGTGTCATTTTACAAGAAACCCTTTAAAGTTACATAAAACACTGCTAAAAGTGATAAACATGTAAGTACATGTTGTCTGAACTGTAATACCCCCCCCCCCCAAAAAAGAAGAGAAAATCATTATTCATAATTCAATAAATAAACTACATTTTGAGTGTGTAACTGAGGCCATATGAGCTCTAGAACCCTGCAGACAGTTTGGGCTGTTTGAATTCATACCACTGTATATGGTGGGGGTCCTCCCTTTTTTAATTAATTTTTTTTATATAACCTTTATTTAACCAGGTTAGTCTCATTGAGATATAGAATCTCTTTTTCAAGAGAAACCTGGCCAATATAGCAGAACACATTTAAATCACACAATCACAAAACAAACACAAAATAGGAAAAGACAAGTCAAGTGCATTTCAATTAAATAAAAATGACTAATTAAAACATTTGCATGTGTGGATAGACTCATGTTCTATATATTTAACATAACCTTTAAACTCATTTAAGGAAATTAAACTCTGACTCTGTAGTTTAAGTGTTTTCTGTAAGTTGAAGGTGCAACAAACATGGAAGCTTTTTTGAACATCTCGGTCCGGGGCTTTAGGTACATTCAATTAAATAATTTGCTGTGACCGTAAACCATAAGTAAAAAATTGGATATGTAACCTGGTAGTCTTCAGATCCATTTGAATAAATCTGTCATACAACATGAAACTTATTTTTTTCCCACTATTTTCTGGAATTTAGTGGAAACAGCCCAAATTGTCTGCATGAACCTAGAGCACACACGGCCTGAGTTAAACACTTTAAAAAAAAAAAATTATTTATTATTTTTTTGTAATTATTATTTTAGTTTTATTCATTTTTTAGCAGTGTTTTATGTAACTTCAAAGGGTTTTCTTTAAAATAACACCAACATTTTCAACGTAGACCACTGTATGTGTGTATGGGAAGCTTTTCAATTTGGGTAGGCCAAATCCAGGCGGAAATCCCAAACATGGTCCCGGATTTTAAGGTTACCTTTTGAGCATCATATTAGCCTATAAATTATTCCACCAAAAGAATACAATTTTATTCCCAATTAAAATTTTAATTGGAAGCAAAAGCAAACGTTATGGTAATGTTGTGATGCCAACGCTCTTGAGAGCACAGATCTAATCCACCTTCTGCGCTTTTCAACCACTGGTTAGAGAGATATTGGCTATCAGTACATCTGTGTTGCCAGGGCCTTCAACTGGAACCCCAAACTGGCACTCAACTGGCACCGTGACTGTGTGTGGAACAGTGCCTATCACCAGAGAGACCCTGGCACACACCAGGGCATGAGACACAGAGGCCAGCAGAGAGGGCATTGGGCATCTGGCCAGGCACATAAAGGGCTGCTGAGAGGCAAAGCACCACAACAAGCACTACCAACACAATCTTGCCAAAACAGCACACCCCTAACAAAACCTTCAAATGCCTAAATAATAGGTTATTTTGCAGATATATTACAGTACCTCTAACTATTTCAATTATCTCCAATCAAGGCAAATAGAATAAAAAGGTGCTCATTGTAAAGTCTTTTTCATGGTGGAAAGTGGACCACTATATGGATTAGGGTATAACAGGGCTAAAGGCACACCTTCAAAAAATAGCTTTTCACTATACTCCTATAATGCATGATACATAGAAAAATCTTAAAAATGTATGAGGTGCCAAGGGGGCTCTTTTACCCCATGTGGTAAAAGGCTCACCAGCATGGGCATCACAGTACTGATACAAATTATTTTGCTAAAATAATGTTAATACTTTTCAAGTTAATAGTTGTTCAAAACAATCTCTTTATCAAAGTATTTCTGTTTATTTTGATGAATAAATGATTTCATTTTTGATCAATTAATATACATTTTCTATCATTAAAATGTTAATATAGAAATATATCTGAAATATATAGCAACAAAATCCTTTAAAAAAGTCAGAAATCACTGAAGGAGATCGCTTAATAATTTTATATAGATTTACAGAAGCAAAAAGAATAATATTTTATTATATGACATGATTAATATCACATTTTAAATATGATGTTTCATTAAATGTTTTTTTTTTTTTTTTTTTTTTTGATGGACACCCAACTTAATATATGGTACTTACAATCTGAATTATTACATGTCATGTCAACATTCTTCCATTATTGCAAAACTGTCATTTTAATTACCTTGAACAAAACTGACAAACATTAATAAGACCTTTGTTTCAAAATACATTAAATAATTGTTGTGTTTCTTATTGGCAACTTAAATCTACAACATTTTTAAAAACATAAAATATTAGATCAACAAGCGCAGAATCAACTTTGGGCTGCTGCCTGTAATCGTGTCAAAAATCTGACAAATTTCCACGTGTATCTTAAAAAAACAGATGTTTTGGAAAGTGCTGAGCAAGTTTGTGTGCCATCTAATGGTTTAGACGAAAATCAAATCAAATAAGCCTTTTACCCTGTGGAGCCGTCAGCCCAGTTGTACCCTAATATTTTCCTACCCAGAGACTACAGGAAGTGTTCATTGTTTTCTTGGAGGCTTAAGGATTGCCTTTGCTATAAACAGCTTTAGGACAGGTGAGGAACAAGCTGACAACTCAGATCATGTCAACCATTAGATAAAGTAGACCAAGGTGTTCAAATGGCAATTGCTGTAATCTCATTCACGGGCCTCAGAGCTAATTGTTTAACTGTCTGAGGAAAAGCTTTTGACGCAAAAGCCAAACAAGAGACTGTGGTGTGCCAGCATAATAAATCCGGCATTACAAATCTTCTGTCCAGATGGTCAGCATGCATGTGGGTGTGGATCTGGGTACCGGAAACACTCAAACATGTTCACATCAATGCTATTCTTTAATGAAAGGTCAGTGGTGGTTATCTACAATGTTGAAATGGAAAGGCATTTAATTAACTGTTAAAAATGGATAGAATATTACCAAATGTGACAATGTATGAAGTCTGAAAATGAGTAGTAAAAGATGAGCGCATAGGTCGCTGAGCCGTAAGGTGAAGAGGATCTGCAGGCAAGAATGAGTCAGGCTTTATTTGTCTAAGCATATGAAAATAATTCACACAAGAGATTGACAGCCGAAATTCCTCAGCAGATGGGAGGATTTTACATTGAGGAGAAATTCTTTATTAAAGGGAAACAAATAAAGGGTGGACCTTTGCCCTCTGTGATGGGATGTTGAGGTGATATACTGATCGGTATCCTAGAGCTCAGGATGTCAGTGTCCGTTCGTCCTGAATGAGCTCAACACTGAAGAGAGTTTGATGATTATAATAGGTATGCAGACCATTTTCCACTGTATTTTAAAACTTTAATATATTTTTAAAAAATGGTCCCAACCTAAAACTTAAACTATGTAAATATTATGAATTACTACATTTAAAACTGAGAATATCATAAACACTTTCAATATTTATTGTATGAAAAAAAAAAAAAAAAAAACTTTAAAAACAACTATATATACAGTTGTGGCTTTACACCACTGTATCCAACGCTTTACATTGCACTTTGTGATGCAAGGCTTGGATGCTGCTCTGCCATGGACACCCATTACATGAAGCTCTCTACACACTGTTAATCTGAAAGCCACACAAAGTATGGAGGTCTGCAGCTATTGACTGCAGAAAGTCAGCGACTTTTGCGCACCTCAGCATGCGCTGACTCCACTGTGTGATTTTATGTGGCTGAGATGCTGTTGTTCCCAAATGCTTACATTTTGTTACAATACATTTACATTTATGCATTTGGCAGACGCTTTTATCCAAAGCGACTTACATTTCATTCAAGGTACACATTTTAGATTTTTTTGTCAATTCTTGCTTTCCCTGGAATCAAACCCATGACCTTGGCGTTGCTAGCGCCATGCTCTACTGTTTGAGCTATAGGAAAGCAATACCACTAACAGTTGAGCGTAGAATATTTAGTAATGAGTAAATTTCACGAATTGGCTTCTTGCACAGAAGGCAACCTATCATGATTCCAACACTTGATTTCACTGAGAGCGACACATTCTTTCACAAATGTTTGAAGCAGCAGTCTGCATGCCTAGTTAATTGATTTTTTACATCTGTGGCCATGGAAGTGATTGTAACACCTGAATTCACTTATTTGTAGTAACCTAAGAGTGTGAAAAGCACAAACCAAAATAACTGCACATCAAGCAAAAGAACAATATTTATTTAAAAAATGCCTTCATAAATAATTTGATATGCTCCAAACTCCCATGACCAATACAAAATAAAAATTTGAACTGACACCACAAATGAAGGAGATAAATAGAAACATAACTGATATAATTCATTCATAAACCTGAATATGTTCCGTCATCCTTAACAGGACAGCGATTAATGGTTCTTGTATTATTATACTCATAAGGAATATACTCAAATAAAATAATGTCCAAGGAAATATCTGCACACACAATAGTAATATCTGCTATAATAGTGAATATATTCTATCAGGTCTTATTGCTTTACAATGGGGAGACACGCACGCACGCAGGCACGCAAGCAGACACACAAGAACACAGCCTATCAACATACAGCTACAGTGAGTACTGCTCTTTTAGAAGCTCTCTTAATAATTGATATGATTTAACTACATTAAAATTGCTCTGTAATGTAAAACATTAAATAAATGTCATATTAATCAAGTAATGGAATCAATCCAATAGCCCCATGCACTATACCTTTGTCCATTGTGACAGTTCGGTGGTGATGAAAAGATTTACACACTTCAGTTCACATCATTGGTTTAAAAGCAAAAAAAAAAAAAAAAAAATCTACATTAATTTTAAGAAATGGTTACAGTGCTTCTAAAATCTCACAGAAGAAACTCAGCAGTTTTTAATATCCAATTATATGACCCCCTACCGTAAAATCACAAGACAAAAAAAAACAAAAAAAACAGGAAAAGATAAATAAAAAGTTAATGGAATGATATTTACATATTCAAGTTGGTACCTCTTGTTTTAAGGGAACATTGCCAGCTTCTAAACACTAACAAAAACCAACAAGCTATTATTAACATTACTTGGGTGGAGTGTAATGCAAAATCGTTTCAAAGTGATTCTCTTCAGCTGACAAATTGTAACTATTTCAGGTTACAATAGTGGTACATTTTTGGCTTGTTTTGAATTCAATTAATATTCTATATCGCTTTTCATTCTAACTTTTTGAATGGGATCTCAATCAGAGCTAGATTTAGGCTAGAAACGGCTACCACACCACTAGAGCTACTATGACCAAACATTTTTAAAAAAATAAAAAAATAAATGCATCTATTAAATCAAAATCATACAGACCATAATTATCACGCTTTAACAGATTACATTCATTCAGGCCCAGTGGACAAAACCCACAATTGCACAATAAACAATTTGGTGAAAAATATGGTTTAATTGTTTAATCTAGAATGGCTTGTCTGTATAAATGTGTTAAATATAAACCTAAATGTACTTGTAGATCACTACTGTGTTTTCAGGAAACTGTGGCGTATAAATAATTTAAAACCACAAAAGTCACAGTAGTGTATTTGTGCACCTAACAAATATTAAGTAATTTTATTAGAACTATGTTTAGAGGCACTTCAGACAATT
Source organism: Pseudorasbora parva (assembly GCF_024679245.1). Classification (NCBI taxonomy): domain Eukaryota; kingdom Metazoa; phylum Chordata; class Actinopteri; order Cypriniformes; family Gobionidae; genus Pseudorasbora; species Pseudorasbora parva. Next base: position 21,249,585 of record NC_090172.1, read on the forward strand.
GGTGATTTGCTACTAGATTTTAGGGTTGGTTTGGAACATGTACAAATGTTACAAGGTAATTGAATGATGAGCTAAGCATTTAGGGTGTTGTGCAATAACCTTCAGTAAAATCTGGGCAAAAATAATAATTAACAGCATAAATCATGTTTAATCCTTTTTAGTCAATTACGTCTCTACATAAGTGAACGTAAATGTAAAACTTGATGTAAATGAACTTGATGTAAAACGTAAAACAAGACACAAATGAGTTAAAAACGTATGGATTTTAAAAGGCACAAAAACATTAACAATGATATAAAAAATAAAACTGATCCAATAGTTACAGTAGTCAAACGCTCAGTAGAGGCATTAGCAGTGCTTGGTGAGGTATGTGTAATAATGTGCATGATAGCGAAATGTGTAGTAAACCGTGTTTGTGTACGTGTGTAAGCGAGCAGTTTATAGACTTCAGCAGTGTCTTTCACCCATGCCAGAGGTCACGACACACCTCGAGAGCCATCAACTCTCAGTGCCATAAAACCAGACAATCTCCGCCCACTCGCATCCCTATTCGCATGACAACCGTTCACGTGATCCAGACCTGGGGGAGAGAGGACTGGGCCGAGATCTCAACAAATAAGGGTTACCCTGGAGACAACAAAGCCTCACAATCAAATATTCCCATGTAACCCTGTTGCAGTACCCTGAAACCCTGACCCAGCATGTGCAGTCAAAACAGAAAAATACTACACATTTGACTTGATTCTTTATGAATACGCGCCTGATTTTTTTCAGTTGTAATGCAGAACCTGAAGAAGTTTGATCCTGGAGAAACCAATCTATTGTGGAGAGGGTTTTGCTGAAGACAATAAGGGGGGTGGGGGACGGGGGGCTTGGTCTGGGGTCGGAGGCTAACCTTCCCCAGTGGAGAGATGTGTGTGTGTCTCTGTCTGTCTGTCTACACATGAGAGCGGGAGGTCAGGTTGAGCCTTAGAGGCTGTCTGCTCCTGAACGGCAGGAGCCACAGGATCTTCCAGCGAGTGCCAAACACCTCAGCCATTGCTTGCTGCCACGACCGCCGCGGTCCACTGGGAGAGCGGAATAAATTAAAATATGCATCGTGAGTTCATGTGAAATAATCATATTTGAAATATGAACTATAGAGAGAGCTTTAGGAGAGACTGGGGCTAGGTGTCACACATTTTACTCAAGTGAATATTTGTCATTGTAGGTTATTTAGAAAATGTCTTTTTATACAGACAAATAACCTACACATATTGGCAAAAAAAAAATCAATGGAACAAAGTTATGGCACTGGAAGAAAGATATTTTTAAACACAAATTGAACCATTATGCCCAACATGTAACCTGCTAAATGGCCTATTAGGTTTTTTTAGGCCTCAAACTCTAAACTAATTACTGCTTAATAATTGTTAGTAAGATAGTTATACAGCAGTATATGTTTTGGGTAGGAATAAGGGATGTAGAATAAGGCATTAATATGTGCTTTATAAGTACTAATAAACAGCCAATATCCTAGTAATATGCATGCTAATAAACTAGTTAATAGTGAGTACTTGCCCCTAAACTAGTGTTACTGAAATCTTTTGTAACTTTATAGTGACAATTTTGATAAAAGCAATGCTTTCTTGAATAAAATTATTACATTTATTTCAAATAACCTCAAACCCAAAACCTTACAGCTGAGCTGTAACAAGTAGCCCCAATCTCCACAAAGGTGTCGACGGCATTGCATTATCGTTAAATGACTGAAAAAATGCTGCAAGTTTTGATACTTACATGTCTTCCAATAAGTGCGACATCTTCTCTATGGTCGTTGTGTCCTGTTGTGGAAAACAACAGGATATTAAAGGATATTGCTTGGTATTAGCAAGGAACTACAAACATGTTATTTCTTATGAATGTAAGAGACAATACAGAGACAATTCATGAAATCATTTATGACAGTGAGTCAGTGGATGCGAGGGGCTGAATTGGATCGTTTTTTGATCTTTCCCACGCTGGGAGTGAAAACCGCTACAGCATACACTGAGACAAAAGAGAGAGAATGAAGCTGACAGCAGCAACACTCCCTTGGTGCCCTCCTCACCTTGCCAAGTTGGCACAGGGGCAAAAGGGCATCTGCCTGCGGACAATAGGACCGCATGCATAGGGATGCTAAAATCCCCCCTGCTTGCCAGGTGAAGAGACACGGCAAAAAAAACAGACTGAATATGTAAATAAGGTGGGATTAACAGAGGCGAGACTGAAGAGCCTGTTTGTGTGAAAAATTGTGGACGTGTGATTGACAGTGGCTTTCTAGAACAATCTGTGCTTTGTGCGCTATCCACAAGACAAATAAATAAAAAAGGGCTCCATTCTTCAAAACATTAGAGGTTATGCAAGAAGCCTGACTTGATTTGTTGAAGTCGACGTCATTGAAGTCATTAGAAATGAAGTCAGATTCATATTGTGAATGGCTAGAGGACACACTCTTGGCCCGGAGCAGACAGTGTCATGCCAATCAGACCTGGCTACACTTCAGGCTGCACTGAGCTGCCCTTAGAGAGCATGTGTGAGGAAAAGATCTTTGCAGGGATCAATGGTTAAGTCAGCTTCCAGAGTTGCTATGACTGGCACGGGGCTATGCACTAACCACCCTGACAGTGGCTAAATCTCCCAAGACATCACAACATGGGATAGCGGGGTGAAAGAGTAGCTTGTGCCTTAAAGCATCAGGACTTTCCTGGCCCTTGGATAACGAGACGGCTTAAGGGTAGTACAGGACACAAGATAAGACAGCTTAACATGGGCTTTTAGCAACACAGGTTAGATTAGCACTGTCAAAAGCAGTCTCCTGCAGGAATGGGTTGGAGTCAAAGGTCGCATAAAAGAATTGCTGGACACAGCTTCTGTAATAATTAAGAATAGCACAGTTACATTTTCAGCCTTGTGCCATTGAGCCTGTGGTGGAAGACACAGGTGTCGAGAGGGTTGGGAAAAAGATTGGGTAAATTGACCCATAACAAGGGTAAAATGCTATCTTGATCTCAGTTAATGGTTGGAAATTTGCAATGAGAAGAAAGAAGACACTTGTACTCAAACGACAGAGGATAGGCTGTGAAGTTGGATGTATGCTTTGACACACTTCCGCAGCATATGGTGGACGTGTGGGGGTCAAGCGATCATGACTGGAAACTAGAGAATAAGATTAAGGGGAGGTGCATTCTTTTTAAAGGGCTGCACTTTTTTTGCAGAATTTAACTAGGTCACTACTAATCCTCTTTTGTATCACATTAAGTCATCAATTAAAGGATCAGAGTCGAACGTGATTATCCCACTTGCCCCAATCACAGACATGTTTCAGGCCTTATCAGCAGAGAAAGGATGGCGGATATAACAGAAGTAGAAGAGAATGAAGGCATGACCACCTTTTTGACCGCCATACACTTACCAGAAAATTGGGGGCCATTTATATATTATAATTGCAGTTATAAATTATATAATGTCTCCAAAGTGATGATTATTCTTTTAGGACAAATCATTGTTTGTGAAAATATCCGATTGTGGAATGCTTTAAGACCAAGCAGAATCCTCTGCTGACTGGTCCCTCCCGCTTCACAGGGAAGAGCGGGACGCATTAGCAGCAAGTCCTTTTCACTCTCATTGTTTTGATTTCAGCAAATCAGTTTGGGCGAAAGCAGACAGCATGATTAGTGTTCATGAACACTAGTCGTTTTTCACTAATTGTTAAGTTATTGTATAATGGAGAAAAATTACATTCAAGTAGCTTTTAGCTTAGTCCTAACCTCAGACTTCATTATTGTTAGGCTTTTTTCTTTTTTTTACAGAACACAAATGAGCAATAAAGCCTCAAGCACCAGCAGCTCATACTAATTTACTTTAATATGAAAATATGAATTTTATATTTATACATGGTTCAAACTACATTTTTGTTATAATTTGTTATAGTTGTTATGCTTAAACAACAAATTATATGCCATATGTATTTATCTTGAAAAGATTATCTAAAAGGGTATGGTATTTTGAAGAGAGGTAGACATTCAAAATGCGCCTCCCACACTTTTTTTAAAGTTCCCACACCTCTTGTTTTAACTGAGCCTTTGTGTGAGGTAGCGTTTAATAGAAAGCTGTAAGACAATTTTGGATAGCTGATATTTTATTTTGATCATATCTCAAGAGCGTAATATACTGTAATTTCTCAAATAAAGACGGGGCCTTTATTTACCTGAACTGCAGGCTTTTATTTGAAGCAGGCTTTTAGTAGGGGCAGGCCTGTATTTCTAATTCCATTTGTTTGAAAAATAATTGTCTTAAATCAACCGTTTTAAATCAAAAGCGATAACAATCCAGTGGACAGATATCATTGATTTTTTAAGAAACATTTGCAAAAATATCACCATACAACAACAGCCAGAAAGGTGACAAAGCAATTTGGGTCAGAATTACGGTAGCCTAATCGGTAACCACCATTGAGTGAGTTTGAAAAATGTAAAATGTTTCTTCCGCGCTTAGTTTCTATACATCACGGTTGCATGTGCAGTTATTTTAGCCTCTAACGGTTTAACCCAACGAATGACTCGAATGGTTGCACGTGAGGGAAAAAGCTTCCTTCCACTTGAGAATAGTTGTGTAGGCTGCTTTTAAGCACTTTTTATTTAAATACATCTCTTTACATAAATATTATTTTCTACTTTAAAAAAAACAACATAATTTTGCTATTTTTCAACCCAACTAATAACTTGGGGATTTCTATGGTTGCACTTGACATAAAAAAGCTTCCTTCCACTTAAGAATAGTTGCACACTTAATATTTTAATAGCCTATGTCTATTTACATAATTTTTTTATACTTAAAAACTATAATTTCTTTATTTTTCTGACCCAACTAATTACTATTATCCGCGCTTCCAATAGTTTGCACGCACTTTTCTCAATCCATTACAAAGATACTACATTTTGATTTTGCATATTGTTTTTTAAACGTCGTTTGTGTAGCAGTTCATATGACCACTTTACAATCTTTCAACAACAGTTTATTTTGAAGACTATGCTGTTTTCTTGTGCAAAATAACATATTTTAAGTTAAATGCAGAGTAAGACATATAAAAAAAGACGAGAGGCTAATATTGTGAAGATCAATATTTTTGTAGCCTGCCTGACAGACGTCACATCTCTCATAGACTTCAGTAGCCTATTTAAAATGGCATAAATGGATCAGTTATATTCTCAATTTAATTAACAGAGCAATCCCTGCAAAGTTTTTAGGTTAACTATAGAAGAGAACAGGATTAGTGTGTGTCGCTCTGGCAAGACTCACAATGGGGCGTGTGGCATCAGGATGGTTGCGTGATGTCGGTCAGCCGTTACGGCACAACCTTATTGTACATTACGATGAACTTGAATGCAGATTAAATGAAAGGCATTTAAGAGATTATCCACACATTTTTCCCGGCCTTAATTTGTTCATGCTGACCATGCCCCCGTTTAAATTACTACAGGTTTTTATTTGAGGAAATACGGTAATAGAGATAAGAAGTTCATATGAATGTCCCTACGTGCAATTCTTGAAAAATTCTTAAGTAGTTCTCAAACATTTTCTTAAGAACATCTTAACTTTTTTACTTAAGAAAATGAAAGGTGACTCGACCAATGAAAAAAAAACTCAAAGCTTGTCTATTGAGCTGCGAGCAGATCACCATAGATTTCATATAAGCACAGACTATTTTCGTTGTAATATGCATTATATCTAGCTAGCTAGTTTTTCATTAGCTATGCATTTTTTAAAAAACATTTTACATTTGCCTCCATATTTAAGATGGAGGTTATCCTAACTTTAAGTTATTTACAATGATTTCTAAGTAAACATTGTAAATCTTAAGAAAAAAGGCAAGAACAATCTTAAGAAAAGTTAATACAAAATATACAAATAATTTTTTTCTTAAGTTAAAAAATAAGAAGAAAATGGCGGTTCAGAAGAAATGTATTATTTAAAATGTTTTGTAAATCTGGTCCCTGGTGTAATATGGATATGCATATGTAGCCAACTAAACCAAGGATATTTGGTTCCTCCACTTTCATTAGAGTTTGACATTATTTAATTTTTTTTTCACAGATTTGTCCAGGTTGTTGGTGTAGCTCAGTTATATGACAGTACATGTCCATGGGTGGGGCATTGGTAGAGTCACAGCATGTAACTACTACACCACTGTGTTCTGTGTTAGCTTTTCTAGCCTTAATTTCAAATGGAGGGACAGAAATCTCTTCAAAATCGAAAATTCTTAATGGTTTTTATTTTTTCAGGTAAACAAACCATTTAAGGGCATTGCAGATCCTTAAATGAAAAGTTTACTACATATCAATTGGTAAAGAACAACTAAACAGTATAACAGTTTAGTTCATCTTTGAATGAAGCATCATGTGTGATGGAACATGCATCTTTGATGAAAAAAAAATGTAGATGAAAAAGTCCAGAAAGCAGTTCACACAATGGAGGAGAACAAATCTACATGGTTGCCGTTTGTGATGAAAATGCTTAATATGATGGATGAATTGTAGACGTGCAAATTTTAATAAAGGTTAATAAGGTAGGCAATGATTCTCATGACATATAAAATACAGTAGTGAACGAATCACTACTCTTTTTGGTGAATGGAATAAAATGACCAAATTTTCACAGTAACACTTTAAAATAAGGTTCCTTGGTTAATATATTTTAGTTAACATGAACTAATAATTAACTGCACTTATAAAGCTATTTAATGTTAATTTCAGCATTACTAAAACTTTATTAAAATCTTGTTAACATGCAGTGTTAATGCACTGTGAACTAACATAAACAAATCATGAACAGCTGTATTTTTATTAACTACCATTAACAAAGATGAACAAATACAGTAACAAATGTACTGTTCATGGTTATTTTATGTTAGTTATACATTAACTAAGGTTAACTAATGACCATTATTCTAAAGTGTTTCCATGGTAACCACTAGAATTATTTCAGTGCATCAATGCATTTTTTTTTTAAGACAAAACCTAAGACTGAAATTATCTACAAAACAAAGTGTGAAGAGTCTGTAAATAAAGTGGAGAAGATGAAATCTCACCATGGTGCACAGTCCTGCCTTATAAGCACAAGTAATCTCTATGACCAAGTCAGTTAAACCTGCACAGTTAAACTCATTTATTTACTCACTGCGAGGATTCCTTTGACTTGTGTGTAGAAAAGGCTGCCCATTCCACAAAACATAATCAGCCCCATGAAACAGGACCCACGTAGAAGAGCCAGCTCATGACGTACTGCAAACTCCGCCTGAGAGAGACAAACATTAACACACGCTTTAAATTCTCCTGGACAAATCAAACTATTCCCATGTCAATTTTTTATGCTACACATGTACATGAGGGGATTTTGCAGAACAGGCCGTTATGGGAAGTGATGTGACGCACTGCTTGTTTTCTTTCACTGAATTATTTTCTGTGACTATTACTGCAAACACAAATACACAAAACCCACAATACTTTGCTTCTTATGGGATAGTTAAGCTTTTTCAGAAGATAACGTCACTATCTCTTCCATACAGCCGTTTCTGTGCCCATACAGCATCTCTCGCTTCTCAGCTGCGTCTGTTTACTTGCACACAATGCTCCACAGAATAAACAAAAACAGGAAATTGAGCGTTATGGGCTTTTATTTACAGGCGGTCTACCGTTGCCATGATGGCTCAGCTGTTCAGCTGCATTCAAGTTGGAATGATGCTCCTCTGAATTTAAATGCTCTGACAGAAAATACACTGATATATTTCCGATTCCTTGAGACATGGGACAAAACAAGTCCAATAATTTCACCTGCCATTAGTTTATTAAACTAGCACCATTTCCACAATTTATCAGAGATAATCACTGTGTTTTAACACAAATGTATAATTCCGTTTAATTTCATTTTAATTTTCAAAATTGTAAAAATCACTTTGTACTTATTGAAAATGTACTCATCACTCACTAAAGTCACCAATCATCAGACATTTAAATACAAGACCAGACCATAAGACTAAAAAGGGTACTAGGAGAAACAGAAAATATAAATATGTATTCTTAAAACACAGACAGACAGACAGACAGACACACACACGCACATACATACATACATACATACATATATATATATATATATATATATATATATATATATATATATATATATATATATATATATATATATATATATATATATATATATATATATATATATATATATATATATATATATATATATATATATATATATATGTATGTATGTATGTATGTATGTATGTGTATATATTATATATATATATATATATATATATATATATATATATATATATATATATAAACACTACTCTATCTTGAAGTTTTCACAGCTGTCTTTTGGTACTCTATCGATATTTATGAAATCAAAATCAAATACAGACTTTATCCTGAACGTCTTATATGCTGTGATTTCATAAAGATCACAGTCTCTTAGCTTTATATTTAAAGATATATATATAAATAATATTATATTTATATCTGTGTAACAACTTTGTAATAATCAAGAACTTCTTGTCAGGATTTTTTAATCAGTTAAGGTCAAAATATTAAAGAGCAAATAACATTATTAGAAAGCAGCAATAAAATAAGCAATAAAGCACAAAAAAAGCTCATACTTTGAAAAATTGCTGTTTGCAGGTGTGTTTTGGGTGGACGGCATAAGACCAGTACAAACGATCATTGCATGCAAATACAACGGGTGTTAAATTCAGTTTCTCTCATTCAAAGCTTATTCAGTACTTAACAGTAATGCTGATGCCACCTGCAGGCCCATAATCACAGTTAAGAGGTGCAAATCCAATGCTAATCATCTGCTCCACTGAGAAGATTCTACTAAATCACAGAGTAATAAAGTTAGCTAAATGAAAAATAGCATACTATATGTATTATTTCTGCACAACAATATGCATTTGACAAAATGCAATGCAAAGTACCTGACCATATATAGCATAAAAATATTTCCAGAACATTAGTTTTTTTTTTTTTTTAGCATGTTCTTCAGAAGCAACAGAAGATACCTACATGTTTACTGGAAGACAAAATAAATACAATTTTTATTTAGGACATTACTGAATAAAAAATAACATTCATTTTGAATGATCTTGCTTATTTTGTTCAAATGATACATTTTCACTGATTCTGTATATAACTCTATATAATGTCAGTATACAAAAAGTATAACGCTATTTGCATAACTATCATAGTACTATCATTGTACTCGTTTTATTCTTGTTTTGTTCATGGAATTTCTTTGGTGTTTATGGCTAGTGTTGGATGTAATGTGACACTGTGAAGATGCTTTGAAACAATCGTCATTGTAAAAGCACTATATAAATAAAGTTGAATGATTGATTGATAATGCATTACTAAGAAATAAATTAAATGTAATTTACTTATCCATTGAAAAAAGTAAAATAAGGGATCACTTAATTTTTCTGTTAATTAATTACATTTACTTCTTACGTAATTGCATTAAATACTACATAGAGTCATCGACTATAGAACAATTCTATATAAAACAATAGTGGAGTTAACAAAAAAAAAAAAATTTATTTAAATTTAAATAATTTGACCAGTTTAAGAATAATTTATGCTATGTTATATTATTTATTTGAAAGAATTAAAAGAGAAGTTTAATGTTTATCCTTATATTCAACTGGTCGAGGTTGCTATGAGATTTAGAAAATAATTAGTAATAAGTAATGCAATACTTTGTAGAGACAGTAACTAGTATAGTAGGTTAATTACACTGTTGAAGATTTAATTAGTAGCTACTAGTACATTTTTTTGAGTAACCCAACACTGATTACTGCCCATATGTGCTGTGTTTGCATAAACACACCTTATTGGAGGGAAATTACTTGCAATTGTGCTTTTAAAATAGTTATTCAAATATTTAAACCCTTACAGTGACTTAAAGCACTTGGGACAGTATAAATATAAGTGTTTAAATGTATGATGGTCTTACTCGGTCCACCGAAGACAGGGGCTGGAAGTAGTAGTACTGGCAGAAGTCCAGCACCAGAGTGTAAAAACTCAGAACCTGAGTGTAAAAACACAGCTGCAAAAATAGCCAGTGGTTGTCCTCCCCAACACAGTTATTAATCCTGCACAGAGAGACAGCAGTAGGGACAAGAGAAAGATTTTTTACATAAATAATTATAAGTTCAAATGAATGTGTCATTTCAATACCTAAACTAAAATAAACAAGCTCTATTCCAAATCCAATTGAGATTGGCTTGCTTTGAAACAATATGTATTGTGAAAAGCGCTATACAAATAAATATGAAATTGAACCAAATAATTGATAGGATAATAAATAACTGGCTGACATGAAAGTATTAGATGAAAATGGTCATTCATTAAGTTAGGTGTCCACCTTAAAGCAGCCCTTGACAACTTTTGCTCTTGCGGTCCCCCTACAGTTGGGAAAAAATAATGTCCTCAACTGCTGTCGTAAGCTCTGTCATCCTACAACAGGGGATGCCATCGCACGTGCATTTGTTGACATAACAACCCTGATAGCCCTGAACTAGTAATGCGCGGGTCGTCTCATAACCCGCGGACCCCGTATGCCTATTTAATGGTTGCGGGTGCGGGGCGGGTTGTAAAAATATACGTTTGGGCCAAATAACTTCATAAAAGCGGGTTGGTGCAGCACTAACAGTTGAACACTGCAGCAGGAGTTCACATGCAGGTGTTCTTCTGGCGGCGCGTGTCGTGTGAAATGTCTTCATTCCAGGTACAGTCAGTGGCATATGTTTCAGCATGTCATATGAATATAATTTCATGGGTTTTATTTTTTTCAAACGCCAAATAATCACGATGCTCACGTTTACAAGCCAGCGTCATTATAGTAGTCTATTGGTTACCGTTTTACAGAATCTATATGATACTTCAGTTCAATGTTTGAGTGGTAGGTAATCACCATTACAAGCAGGACAGCATCGGTCGGGCACGCCTCCTTCAGCAAACGCTGGTCACGTGTTGATCCTCGACCTGCCTTTAATCCCATCACTTCTTCGTTTCCTCTTATTGCTTTCCTCCAACAAAACCTTTTCTTTCTTATTTGTCTGTGCTGCTTCGGACATGACTATATTATCCGACGAACAAAGTTGGGCTAGCACGTCCGAATTTAAGGAAGTGTGGGTGTTGGTGGAAGTGACGTATATGCCGTAAAGCAGTCGAATTTTGTAGTTCTTTTTGTTCTCGGGATTAAAAACGATACAGACCCCATCAAGCTTTGGCAGACGTGTCATTCAACCTATTGTAAGTTGATGTATCATCACAAGAGTCTTGAAAATATATTATGAAGGTTGAAAAGTTACCTAGTGCTACTTTAAAGATAATCCCTATATTCATTTTGAAACCATTATTAATCATATAATATAAAAAAATATTTATTGTTACAACTTCTTAGTTTTTTATTTTTATAAAATGTTTATATATATATATATATATATATATATATATATATATATATATATATATATATATATATATATATATATATATATATATATATATATATATATTCAATATATTTTAATGACAGTGTATTTATTAAATAAAAAGTAGATTAACTTTATTTATCAGAACAGAATATGGTGCAAACTTAGCTAAAGTGATTGTTTTGAACAAACATTAACTTTAACATTTTACTTTAGCAGTAGTTTAAGTATTTTTAATTTTGAAAGTAACTAAGTATTTGCACAAAAAGTGTTGCATGGTCAATTTCTAATGACTTTCAAATCGTATACCATGAGTAAAAGCAGATTTTCCTTAAATGAAAATTAGCCCATGATTTCCTCACCCTTAAAGGGATACTCCACCGTTTTTAGAAATAGGGCTTATTCAACATCTTTCCTACATTTAGATATGTGGGCAAATGCATTTTTGTCTTAGTGCATGCATTTTTGTCTCTCTTTAGTTAGGCAGGGTCGCCGCTAGCTTAGCTTAGCATAAAGAGTGGAATCCTATGTTGCCAGATAGTATGTCCCGAGTAAAAGTGATCCAAAAAAAAACCCCACCTAATTATTTCTTGTGGCCTGTGTATTCACGAGTATGAATAGCGATGCACATTAAAGGTGTCATGAACTGGCTTTTTAAACAGTTTTAATACTGTTGTCTGAGGTCAACTAATGATGTTTGTGTGGTTTTTACATTCAAAAACATCATAACTAATAAGTAATAGGCTATTTTCTACACTGGTTTTGAGGCTCTCTCCAAAACGCTGGGTTTTGATGGGCGTGACGCACTGGAGACTTGGAAGTAAACGTCCATGGCTAGGATTGGATAAGATTTGCATATTTAATAAGCTTAAGCTCCCCTGTCAGTTCACATGAGGGAGAAGAGAGATTGAGGGAGAAGTGGCAACCGGAATAATTTTCTCGATCACAGGGCATTGCATGTGCTTCCCTGTCTGCATTCCCATAATATAGTCCCAAGTTAATATCTGCCTAGGGAATCGCCCAGTCTTTATGTGCATCATTATTTGTACTTGTTGTGAATACGCAGGCCACAAGAAATAATTAGGTGGGTTTTTTTGATCACTTGTACTCAGGACATGCTATCTGGCAACATAGGATTCCATTCATTATGCTAAGCTAAGCTAACGGCGACCCTGCCTGAGAGACAAAAATGCATTTGCCCACATATCTTAATGTAGTAAAGCTGTTGAATAAGCCCTATTGCTAAAAACGGTGGAGTATCCCTTTAAGTCATCCTAGGTGTATATGAGTTTCTTCTTTCAGGTGAATACAATCAGAGTTTAATTTAAAAAAGTCCTGGCTAATCCAAGCTTTATAATTACAGTGAACTGTGGTCTTGTTTAAGAAAGTCCATAAAAATGCATCTATCCGTTATATACAGGTCTTTCTAAAAAAAAAAAAATAGCATAATGTGATTAAAGTTAATTATTTTCCATAATGTAATGATAAAAATTAAACTATCATATATTTTAGATTCATTGCACACAAACTGAAATATTTCAGGTCTTTTATTGTTAATACTGATGATTTTGGCAGACAGCTCATGAAAACCCAAAATTACAATCACAAAAAATTAGCATATTTCATCCGACCAATAAAAGAAAAGTGTTTTTAATACAAAAAAAGTCAACCTTCAAATAATTATGTTCAGTTATGCACTCAATACTTGGTCGGGAATCCTTTTGCAGAAATGACTGCTTCAATGCGGCGTGGCATGGAGGCGATCAGCCTGTGGCACTGCTGAGGTGTTATGGAGGCCCAGGATGCTTCGATAGCGGCCTTAAGCTCATCCAGAGTGTTGGGTCTTGCGTCTCTCAACTTTCTCTTCACAATATCCCACAGATTCTCTATGGGGTTCAGGTCAGGAGAGTTGGCAGGCCAATTGAGCACAGTAATACCATGGTCAGTAAACCATTTACCAGTGGTTTTGGCACTGTGAGCAGGTGCCAGGTCGTGCTGAAAAACGAAATCTTCATCTCCATAAAGCTTTTCAGCAGATGGAAGCATGAAGTGCTCCAAAATCTCCTGTTAGCATTGACCCTGCCCTTGATGAAACACAGTGGACCAACACCAGCAGCAGACATGGCACCAAAAACCATCACTGACTGTGGGTACTTGACACTGGACTTCAGACATTTTGGCATTTCCTTCTCCCCAGTCTTCCTCCAGACTCTGGCACCTTGATTTCTGAATGACATGCAAAATTTGAGCAACAGTCCAGTGCTGCTTCTCTGTAGCCCAGGTCAGGCGCTTCTGCCGTTGTTTCTGGTTCAAAAGTGGCTTGACCTGGGGAATGCGGCACCTGTAGCCCATTTCCTGCACACGCCTGTGAATGGTGGCTCTGGATGTTTCTACTCCAGACTCAGTCCACTGCTTCCGCAGGTCCCCCAAGGTCTGGAATCGGTCCTTCTCCACAATCTTCCTCAGGGTCCGGTCACCTCTTCTCGTTGTGCAGCGTTTTTTGCCACACTTTTTCCTTCCCACAGATTTCCCACTGAGGTGCCTTGATACAGCACTCTGGGAACAGCCTATTCGTTCAGAAATGTCTTTCTGTGTCTTACCCTCTCGCTTGAGGGTGTCAATGATGGCCTTCTGGACAGGGTCGGGTCGGCAGTCTTACCCATGATTGCGGTTTTGAGTAATGAACCAGGCTGGGAGTTTTTAAAAGCCTCAGGAATCTTTTGTAGGTGTTTAGAGTTAATTAGTTGATTCAGATGATTAGGTTAATAGCTCGTTTAGAGAACCTTTTCATGATATGCTAATTTTTTGAGACAGGAATTTTGGGCTTTCGTGAGCTGTATGCCACAATCATCAGTATTAAAACAATAAAAGACCTGAAATATTTCAGTTGGTGTGCAATGAATCTAAAATATATGAAAGTTTAATTTTTATCATTACATTATGGAAAATAATGAACTTTTATCACATATGCTAATTTTTTTAGAAGGAACTGTAACTGCTCCACATGGCTCCGGAGGGTTACTAAATGCCTTATGAAGCGAAGTGGTGCGTTTGTGTGAGAAAGATATCCATATTTAAAACTTTATATAGGCAAAAATAATCAATTAAAATCAAGAGTAGAGGATAGAGCAAAACAAAACACCGGTCATGAATTAGACTCTTACATTATAATTTTTAAAGAGAAATGGCGGAGGATTTCGATATAAGAGAAGAGGGACTTGAGTTTTTTGCTCAGCCCTATTATGAAAAGAGCCAAAGTTTGCGATGCTTCAATATGTCGGGTTACTCTTTTGCCGTAAGTCGAATTGCATATGGCTACTCCTCGGAAGCTAGTTATTTTAGTCTATAAAGTTATAAACATGAATATTTTTCTTACACAAACAGATGAATTTTTATAGAATTCGAAAACAACAAGACAACAATTCACTGCCATTATATAGTTTGGATTAGCCAATATAACTCTGATTGAGGTGATAACTCTGATAGGATGACTTGAGGGAAAGCTAATTTTAATTTTTGGGTGAACTAACCCTTTAAGGTGTGCCTTTAGCCCCGTTCCACCCTAATAACCTTATAATAATCAACTAATAAAGACTCATTTTTAAAAAAAGAAAGAAAGTGATTCAAATTTGAAAAACCTTGATTTAGTATAAATATATAAATGCAGCATTACAAAAGAAACCATACAGCTGTCATCTCTATATGAACTTAATGCAATTCTCTTGCATTTTAAGACAAGTAATGGCACAGGAAAAATCACAAGAATAAGGAACATGAGAGAAGGGAGCTGAGAAAGAGAGAGAGGAGAGCAGGCAAGGTTGAACTGTTAGTCAAACGAAGACGGAAAACGATATGGCCATGTTTTTTTTTTCCTCTTCCCTCGGCCATTACAGGCGATGACAGGGAGTCACGATTTGCTGAGTCCAGACAGACAGCAGCCTTCTTCAGCTGTACTGTAGGGCTGGACTTAACACAGGCTTCTCTGGTCACTCGATATCGTCTCTCCTTCTGTTTTACCCCTCTACAGAGACTTCATTAAACTTCCTCCATACAAAACCCACCAGGAATGTAAAGCTGTCTGGGGTACAGGGTCCTTTAAGGTTATACTGTGACCTTAGGTCAACATGACAGATTTCAGTTTGGATCCTAAACCATCGTAAAGATATCAGCACTTCTCACATAGTCATAACAAGCCTTAGAGCACTTGTATAAAATTACCTTTTTTCTGTTCACACTTAAACAGTTAATAACTAATTTACTGGACACTTTTTGCACAAAACATATGGAGAAGATATTTTAAAAGACTGCCAGGTCTCAAACAAAAGCTGGTAGTAGTGTATTGACTGTTTTATTTTTATTTCTATTTAAAGTTTTACCAGGGACAGTGGTGGTCCATGCGACGGACACAGTGGCCGCAGCGGCTGCAGTGGTGTGACCTCTTTGGCCTCATCAAGTTGCATTTATTGCACAGTTCCCAGTTGTCTCTCTCTGAAACGAAAATACAAATAAAACATAAAACAAAACAACTAAATCATCCACTCAATTTCAGTGTTGAAATCAGTACAAAACAAAATGTAATTCTAACCTCAACAAAAAAAAAGAAAAAAAAGAAATAAAGATGGCTTCATTGCCATCTGGTGGTAATCAGATAGAATATTTATTTTCTCTTATTTGGTGTATAGATAGCAACTGCTCTGATAAAAAAAAAATGAAAAAAAGAGGAAACAAGAAAAAAAGAAAATGAAGAAACAGGCAAGAGAAGGCAGGACACTGAACATTATAACAAAACATTTATTTATTTGTTTTTTATTTTTTTAAATCTTATTTTACAAAGAATAACATCATGAATAATAAATAATGAAGTACAGAACTTTGGACTACACAATCATTTAGATTACACTACAGACTATATGTTCCAAAATCACTATGATGTATTTTGTGACTATACACTTTAAGTCATAATGAACTCATATTTTCCAAAATCACTGATGTCATGAAAGTAATTGTCACAAATGCACATGGACAAAATTTCCCAAAAGGTTTAATGTGAGAACGAAAAATGTCCTTACAGGAATAATATGTCCAAAAATACTTACATTAAAGACTGTTTCGTTTTCACTAGATTTCCGGCTCATAACATTAAATGTCAATGTCAGAGTGTTAAGAGTGTATTTCAATCCACTTAACCAAGATACAGTGGGGGAAATAAGTATTCAACACATACATTTTAAACGTTGCAACCATTCCAATGCAGCAATTTTGAACAGATATTTGTTTTAACTCAAGAAACCTACACAGATAAAAACAAATAGATAGATAAAAAAAAAAAATTACAATAGATTAAAAAAATAAATAAAGTAAAATGACAAAGGGAAAAAATATATATATTGAACACGCTAACTGAAATTATATTTAATACTTGGTGAAAAAGGGTTTGTTTGAATTGAAGACATTAATACTTCCTGTATGAACAAATTGATTGCTCACAGTGGCCAGGTCGGATTTTTTGATCCATTTTTCTAAACATACTCTCTTTAAATCTTGACTATTCCAACCCTCCTGTAAATCTTGATCTTTATTTCCTTCCACAAATACTCTATTGTAGCCTAGAAATCTAGACACACCCTAGCGGCAGCAAATCTAATCTGCCCGCAAGTGTCGTCTAGCAACTCTCAATACACTTCTGAGCTGTAAACGCCAAACTCTGGTCAAGCCAATCACATTGTGTATAGAGTCGGTGGGCGGGGCTTAACATAATGACGGCCGAGTTGCTTGCGTGCTTCTTCTAGTAAACACAGAAACTGGCAAACGGCGGTCTTTCGAATGAACTTTGGAAGACTCTGGAAGATTTGGAGTTAAGCTTTTCTCTGAGAAAAGAACAAAGAACGGCACTGAAGTCATTCTTAAGAAGGGAAGATGTGTGCTGAGTTTTGCCGACCGGATAAGAAGAAAGTTTAATCTACCAACTAGCTCTGCTTCACCTTCGTTGCTCTGGTTGGTTGTAGCGCTATCCAATTGCGTGCACGCCGTGCAGAGGGAGTTTGAAAGACAACCGTTTATACCGCCCCTCAGATTGAGCCCTGTCAATGGAGAGTTTCCAGACCAAACATCATGTGGGTCTGGCTTGTCAGGCTAACTCTATTGGGCTTAAGCATAGTGATTGACAGGGCCATTCAAACAACTTTATTTTCTTCCTCTGGAACCAATTCAGATTCTCCATTGCAGTATGTTTTGGATCACTGTCCTGCTGGAAGGTCCACCCAAATCTTATCCTCCGCATCCAAGTGGATGGCAAATGATTAATCTCAAGAATTTCCTGGTACTGGCTCCATTCATCTTCCCTTTAATAATATGGATTCTACTAGTACCATGAGAAAAGAAACAGCCCCATACCATGATGCTTCCACATCCAAATGTAACTGTTGGTATGGTATTTTAGGGTCATATACAGGCCCATTTCTTAAAAAAAAAAAAAAAAAATAATTAAATCCTCCAGCAATGGCGTGTGAAATTATTGGAAGAGTTAGATTTCTGTCGCGTCTGACCAGACTACAATTCTCCCAAGTATTTCACAGGCCAAATGTTGAGTAGCAAACTTAAAACGTTCAACCTCCAACATGCCTTTTCTTCATTAATGGAGAACTCAGGGATAGGTTTGCGCAGAGGCAGAGGAGTGAATTGGCCATGGTTTTCTCCAAGACAATTGTACCTGCCGCCAGCAAGTCTTTTTGGGGCTATTTCCGAGTGGTCCTTGTCTCTTGGGCTAGTTTTCTGACTAACCTTCTGACTACAAGATCAGAAATTTTACGAGGAGCTCCTGTGCGTAGCAGTTGATGGTGGAATGATGTTCCTTCAACTTGTAGATAATTCAATGCCTTCAACATTCAAGAGTTGTGAAATCCATCTGTAGCCAGTGCCATTGTTAGCGCAACAATCTTGTTGCCAAGGTCTTGGGAGAGCTGTTTGCCTCTGGCCATCATGAGATGGATTCAGAGGTGTGTAAGCCTTTTTCTAACCTACCAACTTGCACTAACCCATATAGCTTGTTTTATGGATTGCAATGATTTCTTGATCTTCTTGATGTTTGGTCAAAATTGCATTTGAATTTTGCATTGTAACATTGTTTAATAAAATGTTGACGTGCTGAATACTTATTTTTTCCATGGACCACTATCAGTCAAATGTGTTACCCCAGCATAAAATAACCAGAAGGACAGAATCTTGGTATACTATCTTATAGTATCAACCAATGCTAAATTTGATAATTCCAAATACAACCTCAAATGCCCCCCAGACAAGTCAGACAAGTCAGATAACTCTTCTAAAGGTTGCCTTTAACATCATTAAGCCAAGTGAATATCAGGTAATCTAAGGCATGATTGCTAAGACCACCCCTTCGGTGATAACTAGCTTAGCGGCAAGCTGTTCATAGTATCAGCGTCCTAGCCGAGTCTGATAAATCTTTCGGCAAACTGCCACTACTTACAAATCCTTAAAGAAAATCTTAACAGCCTGTAGTGACTGGTAAAGGTTAGAGCAGGACAAATGACAGAAATGTTTATAAAAAATTAAAAAGAAAATTAAAAAAAGGATAGGGATGCACTTAAGAGGTGATTTTGAGTGGAAAATCAACATTATGTAACTTTTGGCCCTCTAGCAGTTAGCAAAACTACATGCATTTTTCAGAAGAACAAAATATTTTTTTTGCATTGCATCACAATGCTTTACTATGAACTCCATTAGAGAGTATAGATACATATGACAATGTATTCTTTCAGTTAACTAAATACAGATACATACCTAAAGACAGATCGCACACTGTGGGATTTATAATAGTACATTATGATACATAACAGTTCCTTGTAAGACTGTAGGAACATGATCCCTGTTGTAAGCCATGTCACACTGTAAGATCTAAGTTTTCATTGATGTCAGACTGTATGATAGTCAAGGCGTGTTATAAACGGACACACGCAAGAAAACTCATCCGGAGATTTATATCATCAATCAATGACAATCATCAGTGACAGTGAGCTGCATTACACACGGGATTGTGAAATAGTGAAGAAAGAAATCTCTAGCTCTCAGTTGGTCATGGTTTGTCTTGAAAAATCAAGACTTGCTCCAAATCTTCTGACACTGCCAGAATTTTGTAACATTTGAAATTCGCAACAGTTATTAATCGGCTGTCGGTCAACATGTCAAACTAATGATGAAAGGCAGATTTTAGCCTAGGATCAGAGGAATCTTTTAGGATTTGCAAAAATGTGTCTCAGGAGGCCAAATCGTGGTCACAAATCACAGTTTTCACCCGGCTTTACTCATCTGTTGATTAATAAAAATGCCATTTCTTTTAAAACAAATTCAAATCCCTCAGGTCTCACCATCAGCAAAGCCAATGCTGAGTGTCATCTTATTATGAGCTCTGTAGCTTTCTCTTTTTGCCAGAAGGCTCTCTTCTGTTTGCAATTTTTTTATTTTATTTTTTTATGGAAATGATTCCCCGGAGGTTCGAGATTTAGCGCGCCCCATGTCAACCTTTCTTGCTCGCTGTGTCAACTATGCCACTCCTACACCATACACGCATCAAATTAGCCGGAGCAACTGTTCTCTATTTACAGAGATGATGAAACATGCACAGAATTTTCAGCAAAACCTTACCATCAGGCTAAGACAAAAACACATATTCAAAGAGGAATTGGTGATGTATTAAATGTAATTTGGTTAATTTTAAACAAAACAAAACAAAACAAAAAAAGTTACATAGTGTACCTTTAAATATTACTAGTTTTCAAAAAGGGTTTTCTGAACACTCTTCTGTAATTGATTGATCAAGCAAAGTCATTTTTATAACAATCCACACACCACATCATTCTCTCAACCATTTTCCTTCGCTCCATAACACTTTGCACAAATTATGGGAGTACCCTCCATTAAACTGTAACCAATCAGCAAATAATAAACAGCAAAAACTGGGTACAATGAGGAGACATTATTCTCCCCACATCAAACATCAATAGGAAACTTAAAAGTGAAATGTATTAACAAATTACTATCAGCAGACCATGAAAAACCCCAAAAGCTCAGATGAGTCGTTCAGCAGCAATATTATGGACGTGCATGCTGCATTAATCAAAAATGTTCCATCATTAACTGAACCACTGATGGATATTTCAAAGTGTCTCCCCCCAGTTTGACAGATAAATGTTGCATTTCCCAGCTTCAGAAATACTGATTAATCATTTAGGAGAAAAGGAGGGGGAAAAAAGCACCATTTGAAAAACTGAAACGAAATGTGAGAAAAGAGATTTGGGGAGGAAAAAAAACAGGAGAGCAGATCTGTTACAGCGTTTCATCTTTTGTATATTAATACAGCAGAACTTAAAGAAAAAAATAAAATAATCTAGAGGAACAGAACACAGCTAGTGGACTGAAAATAGCTTTTGTCACATTTTTGTGATATTTATGTCACATTAAAATACCAACTGTTTGTTTATCATTATTTTCCTGATGGATAAAAATATTAATAGATAAAGATTATTTGTAGTGCAACCTTATTAACTGAAATGATTTCAGTCTTTTTGAGTAGAAGTTCTCCAATTCACAGGACCACTCACAATTTAAAATGCAGCTGGCTCGTTCAGAAAAAAAAGGTGGATATTTACTTCTAGGCACTGAGAAAATGTCCATCATGTGTCAAGTTCTTTAGAAACAACATTTAGGTTTGTAGTGTCATGTATATTATACAGCATAATCAGCCAATTATAATTTTTTTCGTAACATAAATATATAATATATTTATATAATTTAGAACCAATTAGCGATCATTACATTATTAAAAAAATTAATCAGATGATTATTATTAAAGGGTATGTTCTGTAAGTCAACTGTAACTACAGCTAAATAACACTGACATGCTAACCCATTAACTAGCATGCGTATTTAACCCATTATCATCAAGCGTAGTTCAAAGTAACAAAGATTCTATTTAACTGATGAAAGAGAATGAGCTAAATAAGTGTTCAATGCTTTATGTGAGGCATTTTATACACTACCATACTCAACATATACAGTATATCACCTGATATCTACAGAAACCAACAGATCCCTAAATGCTAAAATAAGACATATCATCAGATCACTTGCACATTACTGTTACATTCTGAAAAGGGTCTAACATAAAGTGAAGGTGTTAAGAAGAGGTTGACTGCCCTCATCTGGTTAGTTAGTGGAACTTAGAAAAGAAAATAGAAAGTATTTGCTCTTTACCAATGACTTAACACCTCTTTAATTAAGAGTACCAATTTACCAATGTTTTATATTAGTTTCTCACTGTTGTGCATTTAAGCTTTAGCCATTTAATCAGATGATAAAAGCAGGTCAATATTTTATTTGTTATTAATCAATGAATGTATTCTGAACTCCAGGGCACAGAGTTCTAAGGCCAGTTATTAATAAACCCTTCAACGTGTGAAACAAATTACAAACTAGAATAAAATATATCTCCAAGCAGCCATTATGAGGGCCAAACACAAAGAAGCCAACATTGCTGGGAGTGTAAGATCAACTGCAACGAGCCATTAAAGACCTATTAAGATAACTGTAGGCAAAATAGCTGTACAATTATAAATATAGTCTATAATAATGGTTTAATGGTTTATCACTTTTGACCAATAGGTAGCACAGTTGCGGAATTGTGGTGTGGTCAATATGAGAAGACAATGACACATGCAAAGTTTGGTGTCAATATGTCAAAGCATTGCAGACATTTTTTTTTTACAGGCTCAAGAGTCATTTTGGTATCATGTCTCAAACTTGTCTACCTTGTATACCTTATCTATCAAAACAAAATTCCTACATTTTTGTCGGCACAGTCTGAATATGATATGATTTGTGTTGGGTAAAAATGGGAAAAAGGGCCTAGGACAAGTTCGAAAAAGTAGGATTAAAAAAATAAATAAAAGATGGCCAAGACGTTTGGTCTAAAATGGCAAAATTGGTATCCATGTTCTCTGAATTATCAAAGGAATTTATTACGACAAATTTTATTACAATAGGCTAATTTAAATCAAAAGTCATTAGCATTTTTGCAAATTTCATTATAACATTTGGCCACAAGTTTGCGCTGCCAAAAAACTTGTTGAGTACCATCAGGGCATGGTGTTGAAGACACAATCCAAGTATTATAATAATACGCCAAAGCGTTAGCAAAACAAAGGCCTAGCATTTTGTATCAAAATATTGCATTGAAGTCAATGGGAATTTCACATTTTTTATATCATAGTGCCAGCAAAATCCCACCATTTTTTTTCAAGTGTCCTCAGAGTAAGCCCATACATATGAGTGTTGAGTTTGGAGACATTTATATCAGTAACAACATAAAAAAATTACCCATGGACAACTTTTTTGCATTTTATTATCACTTTAAATATGTTCACATTTGGCTGTTATAATTTAACCAGTGACCTATGTTTTGCTAAGGTGGCTTCGTCTCGATCAGAGTATTGGTTTCAACATGCATGTTCACCTGAATCTTATGAGACAAATTTTATGATTTTGACAAACCATACAGGAGTTAATCTCTGGACCAGTAGGTGGTGCAGCGCCGAAAAGCAGCATGCAAGCTCACGACATGCTTGTGATCACGTGCCAAATTAGGTCTGAATACGATAAAGGGTGCACAGAGATATAGATTTTATAGATATAAAATTTGTTTTGCACATTGATTACGAATGGTTGTACAGATCAAATTGAATTCCATACAATTTTGTCGCCATTGTCTTAAGATGATCTGGTTAAATTTTGGTAATAATTGGAAAAACATTGGATTTTTGCATAATTAAAAATGCTGGTAAAATTTGTATGATGCAAAATTACGTCATAGGGTACAAGCGAATCATCATGAGCTCAGGAATCAGAGGAAAACATTTTGATTCTAGAATTTTGCTGCTAGGTCAGCAACGGTTCAAAAGTTATTAGCATAAATATGAGTTAAACTTTGGTGGCGCAAGAGGGAATGAGTTAGAGACTGCCCTCCATCAGAATGTCAAGCACTTACAATTTTCCCACAAATGGTTCTATGGGCTGCTATAGACTCCCATGGCAGAATAATGATGAAGATGAAGATGATGAAGATGAATATGAAGATGAAGAAGATGAAGAAGAAGAAGAAGAAGAAGAAGAAGACTAATGATTTGAATAGGTGCCTTCGCAACTTTGGTGCTTGGCCCCAAACAAGCATAGTTATGCTGTGTTATAGGCAAATGAAACAGAATATATAGGTGAGCATTATTTGTTTCATACCTCCGATTGGAATTTTGGGGTCCTGAGCAAGTTTTCCTGGGTCAGCGGTGGAAGCCCTGAATAATGCTGAGACACATAGCAGTGATGCTAGATAGTAACCTGAAGAAAAAGAGAAATAGAGAAATGTAACTTTTAACCACAAAAGTCTCTATGCCTAGAAATGAAATTGAAGTAAAGCAGAAATGTAGAGCGATGCATTACATTCCTATTTTAACACATTAAAGACACAACAAGTAATTTTCGCCACTAGAGGTTGCTTATTGAAAACAAAGGCATAGCTTGATGACACATGGATTTCGCTGAGCTTTTATGATGTCGCAGACGACGCTTACGCTTTATCCGGTCATGTCTGCGCAGCTCTGTTTTATTATACACATTATTTGAGTGTGTTGAAAGTTATGTTATAATGCTTCATGCTCAGCTGCTACTATGAGACACTTGTTGCACACTGCAGTAAGCGAGGTCGATATTAGGCATGGTAAAACATGATACTCGCTAAATCCTGAAAACGAGATTTAAACAATAAGACTAAATGAGCTACATAACAATGACTAGTTTTCTGTCTATGGAAACATCCAAAAACAGTTGCTCACCTATCTAATGAAACACATAATGTATTAAAGCTTCTTTGGGGTTTAAATGGTTTAAACAAAAAAAGTTCCGTAACCGGAAATCGAGAGTAATGTGGGTATGATGTCATTAATAGGCAGCACACAGACACGGTTTAACCGTGTCCTGGTTAAAATGGCTAATTTCTCTAGATTTAAACATTTGGGATAATGCAAGTAGCACAAGTACAAACAATATTTTGTTCTAGTTTTTTTGTTTTTTGGATTTTTTAATTCAATAATCTTTAATTTTAATAATTTTGTGCCTTTAATGAAAATTAAACTAAGCTTCATTAATTAATTTACCTAAACCACTTAATGTACAGAAAAATGCATTTTAATTGATAGTACACCTAAGTCTGAAGCAAATTTTTACATTGTTACAAAAGGATTCAAATAAATGCCTTTTATTCAAAGACAGTGTGTGTGTGTGTGTGTGTGTGTGTGTGTGTGTGTGTGTGTTATTTATTTTATATATATATATATATATATATATATATATACACACACACATACACACACATGCAAATGCAGAGGACAGGAAATGGAAGCTCATGCAAATCTCAGTGCATTCCAAAGTTCAAGTATGGTGAACTCTGACCCTGTGAATTTGTATCACTTGATGAGGTGTGACCAAAAGAAGATCAATGTTTCACGAAGTGACCTCTTAGCTGAATTTAAATTTTTACACTACAGTAGTTGCATATTTTTACATTTTGGATGTTTTATATATTGAATCTCTTTTTCTTTTGGCTGTTCCCTTCAGGGGCCGCCACAGCAAATCATCTGCCTCCACCAGTCCTATTCTCTGTATCCTCTTCTCTCAGACCGACTACCTCCATGTCCTCCTTCACTACATCCATAAACCTCCTCTTTGGTCTTCCTCTTGACCTCCTGCCTGGCAGCTCTAACCTCAGCATCCTTTTACCGATATATTCACTCTCCCTCCTCTGAACATGTCCAAACCATCTCAACCTGGCCTCTCTAACTTTGTTTCAAAAACATCTCACATGTGCTGTACCTCTGATGTACTCATTCCTGATCCTATCCATCCTCGTCACTCCCAAAGAGAACCTCAACATCTTCAGCTCTGCTACCTCTATCTCTTCCTCCTGTCTTTTCCTCAGTGCAACCGTCTCTAAACCATAAGACATTGCTAGTCCCACTACTGTCCTCTACACCTTTCCTTTCATTCTTGCTGGTACACTTTTTATCACACAACAGACCTGACACTTTTCTCCACCCATTCCAACCTGCCTGCACATGTTTCTTCACCTCTTTTCCACACTCCCAATTGCTCTGAACTGTTGACCCTAAGTACTTAAGATCCTGCACCTTCTTTACCTCTGCTCCCTGTAACGTCACTGTTCCACTTGGTTCTCTTTCATTCACACATATATTCTGTCCTGCTTCGGCTAATCTTCCTTCCTCTTCTCTCCAGAGCAAACCTCCACCTCTCTAGACTTTCCTCCACCTGCTCCCTGCTCTCACTACAGATCACAATGTTATCCGCAAACATCATAGTCCATGGAGATTCCCGTCTGACCTCATCTGTCAGCATGTCCATCACCACCCCAAACAAGAAGGGGCTCTGAGCCGATCCTTGATGCAGTCCCACCTTCACCGTGAAGTCCTCTGTCTCACCTATGGCACACCTTACCACTGTCCTTCTGCTCTCATACATATCCTGTACCACTCTAACATACTTCTCTGCCACTCCAGACCTCCTCATACAATACCACAGCTCCTCTCTTGGCACTCTGTCATATGCTTTCTCTAAATCTACAAAGACACAATGCAGCTCTTTCTGACCCTCTCTGTACTTCTCCATTAACATTCTCAAAGCAAATAATGCATCTGTAGTGCTTTTTCTTGGCATGAAACCATACTGCTGCTCACAAATGTCCACTTCTCCCCTTAGCCTTGCTTCCACTACTCTTTCCCACAACTTCATTGTATGGCTCATCAGCTTAAAACCTTTGTAGTTTCCACAACTCTGCACATCTCCCTTGTCCTAATGTTTTTTAAAAAGATGCAGCAGATTGTGACGTCATAATTCGGCCGCTGAA
Source organism: Pseudorasbora parva (assembly GCF_024679245.1). Classification (NCBI taxonomy): domain Eukaryota; kingdom Metazoa; phylum Chordata; class Actinopteri; order Cypriniformes; family Gobionidae; genus Pseudorasbora; species Pseudorasbora parva. The sequence goes on from NC_090172.1 coordinate 21,276,089, forward strand.
GTGTCTATAGAAATTTTGCATGATTAAAGTCTAGTGCAGGAGGTGGGCAAGATCCACTTACCTGCATAGTTTTTGTCCAACCCTGAACAAACACACCTGAACAAGCTAATCAAGATCTTCAGGATTACTAGAAAGCAACAGGTATGCAAATTTCATCATGGTTTGAGCTAAAGCCTAAGCTTGCCTAAATGTTTAACACTATTCTTCTGCTCTAATATGTCCTGCAAGAAATGCCAATCTAGATATGTTCACAGAGTGTCAGGTTTGTGATAAGTTCTCAGTGGTAAAAAATAAATAAATAAATAAATAAATATACAATTGTACATAAACCTGTCCTGCTATTCTACTTACTCTTGACCGTGATCTCATCATCTCAATGCTCTGCTCTAATCTAAGAGGAATTCCGGTTTCAACAGACTCAACTTTTCCCTGAACAAACCTGCACAAACCAGATTTCAGTGAAACTATTCTGCACTGAACCTGATGATACTGATTACTGCTATCAATAATAGAACATGGTGAGAGCACTTACAGACCACAAGTGTAGCAGGTATATGTCCCTCTGCATAGTGTGGCAGCAGCACCAGTTTGGGAATGAGGAAGCTGTTATAGAGCCAGACAAACAGGACCATGCTTATGCAGAACCAGCCCATGGGGTCCACCACAAAATGCAGTCGCAGCTTCATCCTTCTGGATAGCGTATGTGCCAGGATAACGGGAAGCAGCTCCTGATCGTAGACAGAAAGCAGAGTTTGGATCAATGATGGCCAAAAGTACCATTTAATGTGGAACATATTGATTTGTCCATGGCCAAAAAAAAGATATAAAAATGTAACCAGCTTCACATGAAAGTCTTCACAAGCACATCAATTGAATTCGAATGGAACAAGCATAAAGCAAGGTTTAAAAATGTCTCAAATCTACTATAGTTCAACAATATTCAAAAATAAAAAATCTAATGTATTACCATAAGTACAATAAAAAGTTTTAATATTTTGAAACCACTGTTACAAAGAAAAGTTATAACGCAAATGTCAGGTAAGATCTTCTTGCTTCCATTGCTCATTGGATCATTTTAAACCATGCAGGAGAACATGATCAGGTTCCGCACAAACCTGTGGAATTCATGCAGCTCGAGAGACATAACCAAATACACAAAATTATGGTAGCTTATCAAATAAACTCTTTTTCACACTATTATCCTGATAATATCTTTCATTATTTTATTTATTTTTAACAATGATATAGAAGGACTTTCACAAAATGTTCTTAGACTTTTGGACCACATTGTATAAGAATATCTTGTCATAAAATAAAAAACAAAATATTCCACCAACACAGATAACATGAACGAACAGTGAACACCTGTATTTTTATTAACTAACATTAACAAAAATAAATAAATAAAGTAACAAATGTTACTTAATACATTAACTTATGTTAAAAAATAAGACCTTATTGTGAAGTGTTGCCAAATAGGATATTGAAAATGGATGGCTATATACATAACGATAGATGATTATCCTGAAGTGTCCCAGTATTACTGATGGGTATATTTTAGTATGATACCTTTACAGTGGTGTGCAGAGGTGTTCTGAAATGAAGAGGCAACACATTTCACAGGTTTACAGGTTAAGTAAATAACATTATTGCAAAATAAATAAGAAAATAAATAAATAAAACACTATGTTGTATTTGTTCATTAATGATGCGATTAATGTTCAATTTATAAAAAACGAGTATATTCACATACTGTTAGTGTCTTTTAAGCATTTTTACATCCCCAAATTAATAACTAAAATAACACAGTACTCAAATTCAGGACTACGTTACTTGTGACCTAATGTTCAACATTCCTCTTTACTAATCAACTTATTTTTTAAATCTTTAGTCACCATAGTAAACACTGCAGGTTTTATTTCGTTCATTCCATCTGATTCACGAAGTGCACATGATACCAAGAGGTGGAATTTATAGTGTGATGAAAAGTCAATGACAGCACAATGGAGGTATTGCCTCCTCTCACGTGACTGTTCCCCATTCATTCTTAATAACCCCCCACCAAACCCACAGCACGGGTCTATTAAAACTCAGCAGGCTTAGGAGCAAGAGAGACTCATCCTCACCAATTTTTAAGTAGAAGGAACTGGATGAAACATTCTAAATGATAAACATCTACAATCTGATTTGTGATGCAGCCTGGAATCATTACCCATATTGGCCAACGGAGAACTAGTTCCCCAGATGAGCCTGGTAGTTTCTGCTAGGGTTTTTTTCTCCATTCTGTCACCGATGGGGTTCCTTGCCATTGTCACCGTCAGCTTGCTTAGTTGGGGACATGTTATATTCAGCAAATGTATTGATTTGACTGTACTGACACTGACGTACTGATGAAAACTGAACTGAGCTGGACGATGACATCATTTTACAGAGATGCTTTATAGATTAATTTAACTACTTTAATATTTTATGATCTTTACAGTAATTGAATGGTATAGCAGCTATTCTGTCCTTGCTAAAGGCTGGTAAGAGACAAAGACAGTGACAGCATTTTTGACTCTCAAGCATAAAACATTGGTTAATATCGGACTGATATTTTTTAATGTATACGGTTTTGTGGTAAACAAAGAAAACATCCTCTCTGCTCACCCCCTCTTCCTACCTTCAATCACTATCTTCAGACAGGTGACTCCTATGAAAAAACCATGACCCACCATGTTCACGTAACATAAGCAAAAACCCATTAACTCTTTCATGTCTACTACAAATGGAACTTAAAGGGTTAGTTCACCCAAAAATTTAATTATTTCATTATTTACTCATCCTCATATCATCGGACACCCGTAACACCTTCGTTCATCTTCGGAACACAAATGAAGATATTTTTGTTGAAAGCTGATGGCTGAGAAAGGCTTCAGATAGGCCTCCATTGGCATTCAGTACATTCCCACTGACCCACTAATAAGACCCATTAAAGGCACTAAAGACGTCGCTACAAAGTCCATCTCACTACAGTGGCTGTACAATAATTTTACGAAGCGACAAGAATAGTTTTTGTGTGCAAAAAAAATCAAAGTAATGACTTTATCCACCAAGTTATTGTCTTCTGTGTAGGTCTCTGAGGTGAACTCACCTTAAAACTCACGCGATAGCGGCGCTCCTCCTCTTCCGGGCCATGTATTGAACGGCGGAGCTGCGTCATATTCTCGCGCATGCGTCAAGTTCACATCAATAACTTAGCGGATAAAGTCGTTATTTTGATTTTTGTGCGCACAATAACTATTTTCGTCACATTGTAAAATTATTGTACAGCCACTCTAGGGAGATGGACTTTGTAATGTCGTTTTTAGTGCCTTTAATGGGTCTTGTGAGTGGAAATGTACTGAATGCCAATGGAGGCCTTTTTAAAGCCTTTCTCAGCCATCAGCTTTCAACAAAAATATCTTCATTTGCGTTCCGAAGGTGAACGAAGGTGTTACGGGTGTCCAACGACATGAGGGTGAGTAATTAATAATAGTGTAGTAGTAATTAGTAATTAATGAAATAATTGTCATTTTTGGGTGAACTAACCCTTTAATCTAAAACGGAACTGACCACCGCTGAACAAAGACACTATTTTCTTCTTTAGAAATAGAACTGAACTCTGTTTGCATCACTGAATCATTATTTTCCTGTTTATCCCTGTAAAACTGCTTTAAAAAACAATCGGAATTGTATAAAGCACTATATAATAAAGGTGACTTATATAATATAATTATATAATAAAGACGCTGCCTCGTGGTGTAACTAACCACTGGTGTCACTGTTGGAAAGGGTCTTTTTAGGAAATATTTGTGATTTATAGACTTTTTATTGCCATGTTTTGTAATATTTGTGTTGCTTTATTCTTGTACTTTTGATTATTTCCTCATCCATCCATCCATCTATTTTTTTTTTTTTTTTTGAGGAGGAGGAGGAGGCTTGTCTCGTCAGAAGAGAATTTACCAGACTGTAACCTAGTGCCAATTAAATGTGGTGCTACAAAAAGATTTGTTGATATAAAAACTTTCATATAAAGAAAGTGGATGGATGAAGCTTACATGAATCAGTGAAGTACCACTTTAATGGTGTCAGTCCACAAAAACCAGCAGCATCACAATGGTCCTAGCCATGACAACCTGAAACACAAAACAAATCCTAGATAGCTGTTCGTTTATGGTAACTAGACACAAACCAATAAAAAAAATACAAATAAATTAAAAATTTCAGTCTATGTGCCAGAGACCTGGAGTTATTTTTTTGTTGTTGAGATTTTCAATAAAGATGATGAATGAGGTCACACGAGAGACACCTACTGGACCTCACTGGCTTTGTTCATACATACGCCCATGCAAACTGATCTAAACGGATCTTTCTAACAGGCACAAGGGAAAATAAATTAATAAATAAATAAAACAAATAAAGCCAGACAAATGCATTGTTGTGATTCCTCATAAAAACAGTAATTCTCTGCATTTTATACAAAATCTGGACTGACATTTCTCGATGTTACGAGAACAGCCATAGTTTAAGAACAAATCCGTTAATTGCATAAACAGTCCCGGCTAATAAAAATAACTAATGTAAACGTGTTTCTATTTTTAGGGCATTTCTGTATTATTCATGTCTACTCATCATATAGACAGGTAAGTAGTAAACATGTCATTGGCATTGGCTTCATGAGTGATGCCCACGAGGATGATACACAGCTAAATAAAAGATCTAACTCACAAAGGCACAACATGCGAAATGAAAAATGACATCGGATTTCCGAATCAAAATGCCACTTACTGATTTTCTCACACGGTGGTGTCTTAGTTGGGTGTCGAGTGGTGTTTGGCGTTGGTTTCTAAGATTGAAAGATAGCAGCTCTTCCTGGACTGTGATTGTACGGAAGCCGTAAAGTCTGGAACGCTTTTTTTTAAGTGGGCAGCGCACTGTCAAAATGGCACGAGCGCGGTGCAGTCTATGTGAGAAAGTCTATGAGAGGTCAATGTGTTTGTTTGTTTGTTTGTTTGTTTGTTTTGTTTTGTTTTTTACAGTCTATGGAGAACATGCTTTATGTATAACGTTAAAGTACTTATAAGAGAACTTATAAAGAAACTTATTTCCAAAATATAGCTAATAATACTAATGAATTTGGATAGACATTTAATAAAAATAAAAAACGAATTAAAATAAAATTGACCAAAGGTTAAAACAAATTCGTATGAGGCTTATTCTATATGTTTGATGAACTAACATCTAACTTAATTATCTAACATAAAATGAACCTAACATTAAAAATAGCATATGTTTTAAAAGCATAAAAATGCTCCCAAACTATTCAGTTTTAAAATGTGTAGTAACAAATTTGCAGTAACAATGTTGCAAAAATCGCAAATCACACCGACAAAAAATAGCAGATAAATCTGAGATTGATGATTTGTATGTTTTGAGGATAAAGGACAGTACTCCTCTCACCGACCATAAGTTGAAGAGAAACATTTAAATTACATTTTAACACTGTGTTAATAAAAATAAAACATAATGAAGGTGAAACTGTCAGCATCTATTTTATTTTATAAGCGTAACATTAGAGTACATTAGCAAAACAATAAAAATAAATAAATAAATAAAAATTCCCCTCATGAGGACTCTTATTTTGAAGCATTTCCTGTCGCCTTCAGTAGCTGGCCTGGAACATTTTAAATGACTGTACGGCGTACAGTCTTACGGCGTCCGTCTGCATTATAAGCGTTCTGAAGGGCTAGACAGTGAGACACGGTGTGTTTGTATAAAATGAACGCTCGTGGCAGCGAAAGTCGTGAGCCGATATCGCTGCTGTCCAGATGTGTGGAAGCCGCGCTCGAGACGGCTCTGCGCAAGGCATTTGAGGTGGCGCTTGAGATCGCGCTTAATGAGTTCAGCAGACTGACAGCAGGTCAAACGCTACTGGATGTCTGCGAGCAGATTCGAGAGAGACAGCGGGACAACAATCATCTCAGATTACCACCACAGCATCTCGATCATGGTGAATCAAATCAGAGCAGCTCGTGCAGTCTGCGAGAGGATACACCGAGGAAAGTGTGTGAAAAGCTGGAACACGATGAAGTAGACGCATATGTGGATGAGAGTGAAGGGCTGCTGAATGGATCTTTTCACAAAATCTGTCATGATGGTCGTGTACGATCACATGGAATGAACACATCACCTATTAATGGTGCGTTTAATCTGGGTATCTCAAAATGAAAAAAAAAACGAAATCGTTAGATGCTTACAGTTGTAGACAACAAAAGTCATATGTTTAGCCCATTACAGCACGATGGAAAAAGTCGAGTAAATTAAGTACATTTATCTGCAACACTATTATATACAGTCAACCTAAAAATAAAAACAGACACCAGAAATGTTGTACTAGTGAGTGCAGGACACTAGTGAATTTGTGGTAGTGAGGATAGCAAAATAAAGTAAACTGTGACATAAGTTACCCAAATATTACCCCAAATATATAAACTGTGATATACCCATATATAAATGTTATGTTTATCTGCTTAATCCCAGTGCATCCAAGATATAGGTGACTTTGTTTCTTCAGTAGAACACAAATGAAGATTTGTAACTCCAACCATTGCAGTCTATCAGTCGTATAATATGAATGGTAGCAAAAAATATGAGAGTGAAACATGCACAGTGAAATCCATATTAAACTCTGCAGCTCAAGACGACACATTAAAGTCTTAAGACACAAAACTATCAGTTTGTGAAATGTGTATATGTCCAACAGCCTTCGGCGCGTGATCACTTCTGGTAAGTGAGGTCACTGACCTCTCCCGTGTAGCCTTTTAAAGCGTATCTCCTATGTATCTCTATGCCAGATCGTGTATGTTGACCTCACTTACCTTACTGAAGAAACAAAATCGCCTATATCATGGATGTCCTGGGGGTAAGAGATAAACAGCATTTTCATTTTTGGGTGAACTATCCCTTTAAGCATTGCTTAGTAATTGGTTGACCCTAAATTGGTATTATTTAATTGTATACTCAAATTTAAAAGCTGACAGCTGATTGGTTGATTGTAATCCATTACATACATTTCTATCAAAGTTATCTGAAAATATGACATTGTAATATTACCATTTTCTAAATTATAGAGAATAAACTGTGATAATGTGAGAAATGTAGAAACTGTCTGAATACATTTTGGTGTGTGTTTATGTTTTTATATATATATATATATATATATATATATATATATATATATATATATATATATATATATATATATATATATATATTTACATGACTTATGTCTTCACAGAGCAAGATACATCAGACCAAAATGAGCTCAACATAGATCACATACAAGATGTGGAGCCAAACGATCAAAACATATCATTCCAGCCTGCAATTGAGAAGGTTAATGTGAAAAGTGAAAAGCCAGATCTAGAAGAACCAGCACCGAATAGCCACTCTGGATGTGGTTCTCCTTATCCTAGCCCAGACTATAGTTTTGACCCAACTTGTAATGAGGATTTTGTGCACAACAGAATGACTTTAGTTCAGTCGAAACTGCTAGAAGACTGGAGGCCTGATCCAGAGAAGCCACATGAGGAGACTGAACTTTTGGATCAAGAAGCCAGCCACGGTCATGGTAATGGTTAATCCATAATAGAGTTCCCGATACTGAAATATTGTCAGTGATTTATGTTTTATGTCCTCAGGCTCCTCAAAAATCAATTTGCCATCCAGTGGCTGCGTTTCTCTTGGCTCCACCCCGTTTCACAACCTCTACCTATCAGCAGGCGACAGGACCTCTTTTACCCAGTCAGCTCAAAACTGTAATGCGCAGGTGAGGACAAACATTAATTCCAGCCTGTATATTTGTAAATTCTGTGGTCGTGTATTTCACAGTTCAAATGATTTGTGTAATCATCACATTTAGAATCACAGAACCATATTAAGGAGTGTAGAAGAAGGCACTGTCGCAACCAGACCAAGAAAACAGCAGCTTTTCCCTCCAGGGTGCAGCCCGTATCACTGCAGCATGTGCAGAAGAGACTTCAATCGCCTAGAGAACCTGAAGACTCATTTAAGGATACACACTGGTGAGCGTCCGTACAGATGTTCATTGTGTGGGGTGCGATTTCGCCACTCGGGGGCACTGACACGACACTTCCGCATTCACACCGGGGAAAAGCCGTATGTATGTGAAGAGTGCGGGAAGAGTTTTAGAAACTGTGGAGGTCTGCGCTACCACCAGAAATTACACCATCCTAGTACTGTCTTTGACACGTGAGGCATATAAAATGATTCCATTAGTCAGTTTTGATAGTATGCTTGTCGGCATATACAGTCAGGTTTGAGGTTCTCAACTTGGAACCTTCTGTACTCCTGTTGGACTTTGCTGTGCATTTGATATGATTAAGTCATTGACCTTGAAACATCAACAACTATCATAAAGTTGTGTGTTTGTGTTTGCTGAAACGTTGTGTTACTGTTTTACTTACATGGATTTTGAAATAGGATCTGATCTTTGTCTAAATAATGTTAAATAAATACCTTCAAACCCCTTAACTGCTCTGTATTTGAAAGGACTAATCAGAAAATGTTCTGATGTTACAACTAGGCTTAGTAGATGCAAGTATATTTGTATTCAAAAGTAATTAAAAATCAAAATTAAATTAAATCATAAGAATATTTGGTCACACTTTAGATTTAGGGTCCAATGCCTATTATTACCTAACTATTAACTATGACTTTTGTATTAATAAGTTCCTAATTACTGCTTGATTATAGTAAGGTAGTTGTTAAGTTAAGGTAAGATTAAGGAATATGATCATGCAGAAAAGGTATTGATATGTGGTTTATAAGTACTAATAAACAGCCAATAATATGCATACAAGCTACTTGTTAATAGTAAGAATTGGACCCTAAACTAAAGTGTTACTAAATATTATGAATCCTCAATAATTAAATTAACTTTTTTTGAATCTTTTAACATTTAAAATTGTGCATCTTGATTAACATTAATGCAAAAATCTTTTTATATAAGTACATGTATCCTTTTTAAATATTGAACTTACGCTTCGGTTCTAAAGTTTGGGGTGAGTAAGATTTTATTTATTTTTTAAATAAATAAATGAATACTTTTATTCAGATGCATTAAATTGATGACAAGTGAGGGTAAAGACATTTATAATTTTAAAAACTTTTTTTTTTTTTAATAATGCTGTTCTTTTGAATTTTCTATTTGTTAAAGGTCCCGTTCTTCGCGATTCCATCTTTCAAACTTTAGTTAGTGTGTAATGTTGCTGTTAGAGCATAAATAATACCTATAAAATTATAAAGCTCAAAGTTAAATGCCAAGTGAGATATTTTATTTAACAGAAGTTCCCTTTCAAAGCCTACAGCGAACGGCCGGTTTGGACCATAGACCGTAAAAAAATATGGATGACTCGACATCATCCGTTTCTGCTTGCCAGATTTGAAGCTTTCAGGCGGCCTGCACGGCGCTGACATCTTGGGACCGAGTCTGCGCAGTAACGATTTCGGGACCGGAGTTGCGCAGTAGAGAGCAGGAAGTAGAGTAGGAAGTACAGTCACGATATCAAAAGCCAGCCCACACTCTCGCAGATGCAGAAAAATTAATTATGTTGGTGTGAAATAAAAAAATGTGAAATGGCGATCGAGGCGTGAAAGCTTCAGTACCTGAGAGGGATACTGCAGGCTTGGTTTGTACTACATCCCTGCACTTCCTTGCACGAATGACGTCACTAGAACCGTTTGTTGACTAACCCTCCGTCCACAAGAACACGCAAAAAAGGGGGCATGGTCTTGTTGCTCTCCCACGTGGAGAAGAGCGCGCATTCATCGCTTCCATCTCCCCGTTATGGTAAGAGACGGGACCTTTCCGGGCAAAGTGCGCTAAGCTGCTGTCCAATCACAACACGGGAAGCGCTGGCCCAATCAAAACCTGTTACGTATTTCTGAAGAAGGGACTTCATAGAACAAGGAAATCGTCAGGCCGTTTTTAGGACAGAGGAAACAGCGGTGTACATACAAGTAAATTGTGTGAAAAATACTGTGTTTTTTTACACGCGAAACATGAGCTCATGTTATATTGCACACTGTAAACATAATCAAAGCTTCAAAAACACGTGAAGAATGGGACCTTTAAAGAATCCTGAAGAATGTTAGACTGGGTAAACCCAGTCTGATCTGCTGGCGATTTGATTGCTGGAAACCTGTCCATTCATTTCTACTGCTTCTGTTACACTTTTGTGGGAACCAATCACAGGCTGTCTTATCCACCTGACAGATAGAGAAGTGTTGGGTCCTTGCCTGTTGATCACGTCTCTTGTGGTATGATTGGTTGAAGGACTATCCAATTGCGTACAGAGTCATTTGAATCATGCACGTTGATCGCGCCTCTTGTTCTGTAGGAAATACAGAGCAGACTCCGTAGCCTGACAAGCCAGACCCACATCAAGATGTTTGTTCTGGAAACTCACCATTGACAGGGCTCAATCCGAGGGGCGGGATAGGATACGGTACACAACCAACCAGAGCAACGAAGGTGAAGCAGAGCTTGTTAATAGATTAACCATTTGCCGTATCCGGTCTGCAAAACTCCGAACACATCTTTCCTTTTTAAGAATGACTTCAGTGCCGTTCTTTTCTGGAGAAAAGCATAACTCCAAGTCTTCCATAGTCGCGGTCAAAGCTGATTCGACAGACCGTCGCCGTTCGCCAGTGTCTGTGTTTACTAGAAGCACGCAAGCGCAACTCTGCCGTCGTCATTATGGCCCTGCCCACCGTCTCTATACACGATGTGATTGGCCCGGCAAGAGTTAGGGCAATACAGCTCAGAAGGGTATTGAAAGTTCCTAGACGACACTCGCGGGCAAATTAGATTTGCTGCCGCTAGGGTGCGTCTAGATTTCTAGGCTACAGACTCCCCAGGCCCAGACTAATGTTCAATTTTAAATTGAGCTTGGTTTGGTGATAGTCAGACAAAAATAATGTATCATGGTTTTCACAAAACATTAAGCAGCACAACACGGATAATAAGAAATATATTGTTTGAGCTTGGTACTCATCAGAATCAGCACTACACTGTAAAAAAAAAAAAAAAAATCAGGTCTCCAGCTGAAAATGTTCTAGTGACTGGTCGCTGGTAATTTTTTTAAGTTGGCCAAATTGAATTTCTGTTAATTAAATTGTATCAATTCACTGAAATTCAATTTGGCCAACTGAAAAATTTAGATGTGATCAGTCAGTAGAACATTTTCAATTGGAGAGGCCTGAAATTTTTTACAGTGTAGAATGTGACACTGAAGCCTGCTGGAAATTCAGCTTTGCCATCACATGAATAAATCACACTCTAAAATGGTAATATTTCATAATATTACTGTTTTTATTTATTGGAGTGAAGAGACATCTGTCAAAAGTAATCGTACTGACTCCAAACTTTTCAATACTGGGAAGAAAATGTAAAGAAATATTGGACTATAATAGTCCCCAAAAGGTTAATATAAATCTGTTACCCTGTCAAGTCACATATAAGCCTTCCTCTCCTCTGTGCCTTTTTAAATTGGATCTTCCTTTATCCACTCATCTCCTCAAACCAAGATAGACTTAAGAAGTTGAACTCATATTAATCAAAATTGTGTTCAAATCCTGTTTTTAGTTATCTCAAAATGTATTATTTAATTTATTCCTTCAAAATGCTCACATTCTTATCGACTCCAATAAGTGGTCGGTATAGGACAATGGCAGTGTTTGGGGTAGTGCATGATCAACTAATGTGAGTTATGTAGTCAGATTACCATTTAAAAGTAACAAGTAAAGTAATGAATTACCTTTAAATTTACAACCAAATATTAAATATAGGATTGATGTGACATGTAGGATTTGTGTTCTGCATTCCACCAAAGACAGCGCTGTTCATTCACTCCTATTTGCTACAGAAACTAAGACTCAAACCTGAGGATGTGATCTTACACACACACACAGAGAGAGAGAGAGAGAGAGAGAGAGAGAGAGAGAGAGAGAGAGAGAGAGAGAGAGAGAATTCAGTATTTGTGATGAAACATATTCTGATGCTATAGGGCATGTTATATAGTGATGTTTCCCAAGTTCATCAGGTGTTTCGGGTCTGTGATCTGTATTATAAAAAAATTACAGAACGTTTTGAGTGAAATTTCTATAATTTCCCATATATAATGCATTCCCGTGCTAATGAATATTGCAATCAGATTTTGTTTTACTTTTATTGTGATGCACTAAAAAAGTATTCTGTGCACATATAGTGACAGAACAGCATGTTAATTCATTTAGCATTAAAAGAAATACTAATTTCACTGTGATATTGCTGTCAAACACATGTACGTGCGAGCAGAATGTGTTTGTGTGAGAAAAAGCACTGAACGCCTTCTGGAGTCTGTTGTCTTTATGTCAGACAGCAGGAGGCCCGTCTGCACTTGCAGCTTCAGCACAAATCTTACATGCTTTAAGCTTCATGAATAAAACATTTGCTCTCGCAATGCTATTATTAATCACACTTTATATCTATCTGAAAATAAGGTTATATATATCCCGGTATCAATGAAAGGTTGCCATCTTATCCAAAGCATATTTTTCTGTTCGTAAAGCACCTTAAGTGAGCACTAATTGGCTTGGTATTCTAAAACTTAGTTATTCAGGTTATTCGATGCAATAATCATCATTTGTCATTGGTTCTCAACGGTTTCTGACTGAAACATGGAGCCTTAGGATAGTTGACCAAAAAGAAAAAAGTTGTCATCATTTCCTAACCCTCATGTTATTTTATACCTACTTTGCTTTGTGAAACAAATAATGGGGAATGGATGGGGACATGTAACAAAAAATAAACGTACTGAAATTTCATTCAGTTGCAAGCTGAAAATCTTGTTTGCTAGCATCCATTTATGTTCCAACAGGATACATTTGTTACCTGTGTAAATTCCGGCTGATCAGAGTTAAAGAATCAAAACATACTGGTAAAACTTTAGTATTACATACTATATGCTATATTAAACACATACTATAGTTTTTGAGCAGTTAAATTGGTGGCAAGAATTTAACAAATTCTTCTCATCTGTGTCAGTCTTCTTTGCAGTTTAAGTTGGCCAGCACCTGCGTCAGCATCACACGTATGCGTTGTGCTCACGTGAACAGCATTGACCAATGGTAAGCCGCCGTTCTGGTGTAATTCTGATGTAACTCAGAAGCGCTGCACGGTATTTACTACGTCAACAGCGCAGGAGACGACACAGATGTGAAGAAATTGTTGAATAAATAATTTTTGCTCAAAAAGTATTTTCAACGCTTCATGAAATTAAGGTTGAACCACTGTAGCCATGTAGACTAGTTCAATGTTTTTACTACATTTATGGACCTTGAGCTCTCAGATTTCATTAAAAAAAGATCTCAATTTGTGTTCTGAAGATGAACGAAGGATGGGACAACATAAGGGTGAGAAATGAATGACAGAATTTAGATTTTTGAGTGAACTAACCCAAAAACTTTTGCAGCTTTTACTCCAAAAAGATACAAGTGATAGAAATGTAACTAATTAAACTTGAAAATACACTAAAAGTTTTAGGATTTTAATTAGAACAAAAGTTTCATAAGACTAAATGAAAATATTCTGTACTATGTACATTTGTGACATTGATCATGTGACTCCTTTGTACAAACAGTCAGATGTTCTTCCACTGAAGCATGAGATGCTCTTTGCATCATTCTGAAATCAACTTGTGAAGTTCGTGCAGCTGGAGTTTTGCTCCCATTAAAGATAATGTGGGACAAATCAGATACGAAGACATTATAAAAAATACTTTTAAAATTAACAGTATTGAATGTTTTATTTGTGGTGGGTGGCAATATTTTTTTAAATCGAAATATTCTGTCTGAACCATCGTCTAAAAATGTAAACCTTTGGCAGCATTCACTCTAAAAACAGAAATGAAAATATGTCATCAGGGTAACAAACTGACAACAACATACATATTCTATTCAGAAATGTTCTTTATTGTCAGCAAACTACATTTCAAAGATTTCTTATTATTTGCATGAGATGTTTTGACAAAAAAAATTAAGCATAATTACTTTATAAATACAATTTAACTGCTTTCCATTACATTATATGATGGGGAAATGGAAGTATTAAATAAAAAAGTGACTGCTGTTTTATTTGATGGCTGCATGAATGAGTGTGTGCGCTTGTGTCATTGTGCTTTCTGTTTCTCCCACTGCTCTGGTGTCAATGTTTTCTGCTCGAATGCATGGATCTCTTTCAGCTCCTCGGCGAGGCAATTATTCACCATCCTAACAACAAACATAAACACAGACATTTATTAAAACATTGCATGAGGTCAGTAAGTCTATTGATCCCAGCATGCCTGTTCCTCCCAGCTTGCCTCCACAGCACCATCCTCTCTAAAGACAATACTCTTCCACATGACTTGGTCCTGTAAAAAGACCCAGATCTTTCTGCTAAGCCTGCACATCTGCGTCCGTGTCTGAGGCACTTTGAGCCAGCTGGGACTCTATCCGCTGTGGATGACCTTTGCACAACAATCTTCACTGCAACACTGAGAAACCACTTTTTCCCTTTCATTTTCAGGTGTTCTGTGACATCCCAATTGTTTTCTTAAATGGTAAAATCCATTACTGATATGAAATGTAACCTGCTTGCCACATAACAGTAAAATGCACTGATTGATTAACATAAAAGGGGCCACATTTATTTATGTATATATTACCAACAAATGTCAACATAAACTGATTTACATATACAACTGCCCTTCTATATTGTGTTAAATCGACTGCACTGCAAATAACTTGCGGTCTGTTAAAATTGCAGTAAGTGATTTCTGAGGAACTCTATTGAAAATGAATCAGACGGAGCACCACAACGCACTTATAGCCAATCAGCAGAAGGGGGCGTATACACATGATGGTGGGAGAAGAGAGTGAGAAAGAGGTTGATGACAGAGATAGGTGTGGGCAATATAACGGTAGAAATTTGTCAACCGGTAGATATTTTGGACTATCGTCTCTATCTTGGTTACACGCTTGACATTGCTGTGCTGTGCACAAAAGCTTATCGTTTTCATGAGTTAAGCATTGAAGTTTCAAAATAGGGGATTTTAAACTGTTGAAGCACAATTAGCAGCAAAAGAGAACTCACTTCAGTATGTGCGCACTAGGGGTGTGCCATATAATACCGTCCACAATAATACCAGTATACATTTTTACATGATAAAAAAATTTGTCATTTCGCAATATTAATGATATTGTGGCGTGATGATGTATGATGACACAATTACTTTCCCTAGTGCACACAACAACTCCTGTCTGAGAGTAGTAGACATGTCAGCCTCTGATGACGATTAAGTACCTAATAAGGGTTACGAGAGATCAGTCCCCTTTACAACCGACATAACATTGACAACTTAAAGCTGTTATTGATGTCTGCAGCCCAATATTTGACCGGAAGGGTAACGGTGACGGTTATTTTCATCAGTTATAGCTAGTTAGATCTAGCATTTTGTCTCCTTTGAATCAGACACAGAGATCAAGTAGTATATAAAGTAATACGTTTATTTGAATAAATGGATTATAGCATTTTTTATTTGAATTAATTATAGAGAGTGAGACAGAGGGAGAGAGATTTCCGTAGGCTACATGCGTGACTGCATCTGTTCAGCACCCTCGTGTTATGTTGCGGGTCAATTTGACCCGTTTCGATTTTTAAGTTGTTGGAAATACTGGTTAACCAATGTTTTTTTTCCTTGATATTTTTCTCATTTATCATCATGAACATGCATGCAAAGTTTCAACATGCTGGTGTTTTGTGACATACATGCAAACAAATTTACTTTACTTTACTATTACGTTTGTGATTTTCGCGGGTCAATTTGACCCTCATAGGCAGCTATTCACAAGCAATTGTACAGAATTTTTTTTAAAATATTTATTTCATGTCAAGGCATTAACTCCAGTTCTAAAGTGTAAATGTATCTAAAAGTGCTCTAACCCTAACCAAACACACTTCAAAAAGCATGGTGTTCAGAATTAATGGCAAATTACAAATTAAAATCTTTGACAGACACAGATAGTAAAATAAGCTCTCATTTATATTCAAGATATCTGAAATACCTAGCTTTTAACCAAACCTTATATGCAGGATTTACAAAGGTAGCTTTACAGAAACAAAACATAATCAAATAACAAAAAAAAGAGATTGAATCTTGATCTAATAATTTTTGTAACTTTAATTTTAAAAAAATTGTATGTTTAAATCACAGTAGTTTTTCTAGTGCCTGAAGTTTTTTCCAGGTAGGTCTAGTGTGTCTGTTCTATTGATCAGAGGAAGATCAGTTGAAAAAATAATGGTTATGATCAGGCAAGAGTTTTAAAGGGTTACTTCAGTGATTAGCATTTGGCTTTCTATCAGTAGAAAGAAACCCTGGAGTATATTTGTTTACCTCAGCTCTCATCACGAGAGCTCATTCAGCTCGTTTATCACAATGAATGTAATCTGACTCCTGCAGCGTTAGTGCCGTGACATTCCCTCAGCGGCTAAATCACATTATATTGAACAGACACGTTCAGTTTTTAATTGTAGTGTCTGTTCTCTAACTGAACTGATTTCGTGAAAAAGAACACAGTGGGGAAAGTGATACATTTGGTTACGTTGTGAGTATTTGCAGCACATGTGATGTCAAACTGATTTGCAGGTCTTTTTTCTATTTCCATGTGCTTTAGTTCCAGCGCGTTGAGCTCTCTCTGCCATCATACTAATGTCATCTATGTATGACACTAATGTCACTGATCATGTGACTCCTTTGTACAGTCAGATGTTCTTCCCCTGAAGCACAAGATGCTCTTTGGATTCTCTCAGGCCTGTTGCATGAAGCTAGCTGAACAAATCCTGATAAATCCAACCTGGTTTAGATCTATTTTGATGGTCTCTCAAAGCTTGGTATAAACTAGTGTTGTCAAAAATATCGATATTTCGATATATATCGATACTGGAATATCTGAAACGATACGATTCTCAGTTTTTACAGTATCGATACCAGCTGCGTTCTCCTCTCCGACCGAAAGCGAGCTGACACACACCGGCATATTCTCACTCAGCCCGGTTAACCTCTAAGCACGGCGAACGCGCGTTCTGCTGGACTTTTTCCTCATGACAGTGTGTTAGTGTTAGTGTGTGATCGGTCTGAATTTCGCGCGGGATTGCACATAAATTAATTCTACTAATCCCGAAGATTTCGTGCTCACATCTAGAGCACACACACATAGCCTACCGTAATAAAGCCGCCTCTGACATGATACAAGTGCAAACATTTGCTTCTTTTTCCATCTTATTATTGGTCAAATACACTCAAAGAACTATCAGTGCACAAATGGAAGAGTATTAACGTAAACACTGTCGCAAACAGTTCAGGAAGAAATGAAGAATGAGTAAGAACAGTGTTTAGGATCCATGCGTCCGTTAGTCTTAAAGGGACCGCAGTCATTTGTTATTCAAACTACAAAAAGACAATTTACCATTCAAAATCAAGCTTCTTGTGCTGTGTGTAAGCTATTGCAACACAATTATATTACCCCATTGTAAAAAATACATTGAGATAGCAAAAATTTGTGAGATAATTTTAATAGTAATTGATCAATAATTGTTCAAATCAAAATGATGCCCAACCCTAAGGAACATGCTGGCCACATGAATTTTTAGTAAAAAAAAATAACATGAATAATAATAACAAGTTCTGTTGTCATATTAAGCATCTTATTTTTATTTTTTATGTTTATTTTTTACTGTGGTATCGATTTAGTATCGATAAATCGATATTTTAGTCTGGTATCGTATCGAAGTCATAATTTTGGTATCGTGACAACACTAGTATAAACGTTCTATGTCAACTCAGGTTTAATCCAGAGTTTGTGATTAACTGAAGCACATGCACCTGAAAGTGTGACACATGCAGCAAACAGTCAATCACAGCGTTCGTTTGACTCACTTCTCGCAAGAGAGACTGCGCATTGTGCGCAAATCACTTCTCTTCTGAAGATTGAAATGTCGTTTTGAAATCATTGGGTTTGCAATCTCTAACACAGAATAAAACCTACTCCAGAGCAGGTTAGCTGTGTAGTGTAAGTTACTATGATGAGAAACAATGCTAAAAAACAATCAACCTTCTTGAGCCAGAAAAAAAAGATCTCAAACTTACTTGGGTAGCAACTTGAAATCAGCTTTGTGCAACAGGCCTCAAGTTATAGGCTACACACACGTGTGGATATCATGCAGCTGGAATTCTGCTGCCATTAAAGCCAATGTGGGATTTCAAACTTAAATTGTTCACCTCACTTGAACTTAAAAAATAATAATAATAAAAATAACATTAAGAAAGATGCAATATAGAAGCATTTTCACTCCTGTTACCAGACATTTGTATTGTCTATGAAACATGACCAATTCTCCAGTCCAAAGAATACGTGTGCAGAAGAAGTAACTCACCTGTGTCTCTGCAACAATGGTTTCCCTTCAAACTGAGGGGATACTACAAGAACTTTAAAACTGGCAGCGCATCTATTGGGAGACGTGTCTTCTACATCCTGAAAGAAAAACGGATTCTGGTCAAGTTAAGGCATTTCCATGGGGAAAAGCAACTGCTGCCTGTTTAATATCGCACATGTATATTGTATGATCTGTAATTAATTCTGAGTCCAACTTCATCTGGTTCTGCGGTTAATACATACCACGTGTATCGCACCAATCTCCGCGATCAGTTTTTCACGAATCAGATCTGGGGTGACAGACATAACTCCCGGGATAAAGCACAAGCTTTGGTGACGGCGACGTTTTTATAAACACTGAGGTTATTTATTTTAACGTACAGTACAGCGTTATTCAGTAACTACCGGTATCAGCCTTAGAAAGGAGGAGCTTAGTAATAAAAACACCTATTTGGGTTTGGAACGTTACAGAGGCCACGCCTCTTAAATAGTAATGACCAATCCCTTTATCGAACTTTTTACCAAAGGCGTGAAAACTGACCAATCAAAGCAGAGAATCTGGGGTCCTTGTTGTTATCGGTGTTCTCTTCATTTACTTGATCGGAAAAGCCACATAATTATTTTGAAAGCTCATTAAAACAAATTAAACCTATATAGAAGGTTAAAATGTTACTTGATAATAACGTGAGTTATATAAAATATATTTAACTAAATATATTTGTAGCTTAATAATTGATTATTGCATCGTATATTTGCTCAGGCCATACTCAGCCACCTTTGAAGGGATAGTTTGAAACGAAAGAGCCAATACCAAACAAATGTTTTGATGATTCAAGTAAAGAAAAATAAGCCGGTTTTAGTCTTTAATGTGATTCCATATTTATCGATTTTAAATAAGAATGTTCTATTACAGGATATAATTATATCGCTTGAGATAAGGAACTTTTGAAAGGTGCTGTATAAATGGCGAAATATGAAATATTGCCAAATGATTTGAGCAGATGACATGCAAAGGTGTTTGAGCTACTGTAGAAAATAGGATGGTGGTAGAGGTGGAGAGTTTCTATGGCGTGTACATGCTGTACTGTACTAACCCGAAATTCAAGGGGCGAATATATATTGGCTTCACTGTGAACCCAGAGCGCCGTATTGGTCAACACAACGCAGGACGACACCGAGGAGGTGCCAAGAGAACCAGTGGCAGGGGGCCGTGGTGAGATATCAGCTGAACAGTTTAAATGGAGAACAAATTACAGATCTCTAAACAAAGACCCCGGTGGTTCTCTAGTAAATGTACGGTTTTTTTATTCATTTTAAGGGAGATGGTTCTTATCATCCATGGCTTTCCATCTGATATTGCAGCTCTTCGGGTAAATTTAATTTTCTGTGTTTGTGTTATATCTTGTCTTTCATTACCCCTTTGTACAAAATTATCTTTGTTATACTTACTTTAAAGCTACGCTCACACTGTAACTTTTTTTTATAAAATAATAGCAATGCTGTCAACGAGAGTAAAGGGAAAAAATCTTCCAAATGAAGCCTTTACTTTACCCAGATACTATAACCTATGTAATTATTTAGATTTTTTAGAGTATAGATAGAATGTAGTACGTACGGATTGTATTCATACATTTATAATATATAGAACATTCTTTTTTAGCTCTGGAAATGTAAGTATTTATCATCCTTTTCTCGGGTCATTTTGATCCAAAACTCATACTTTTTTTTTTTTAATGAATTGTTGTGTTTAAATTCCTTAGGACTTTAGTCGCAGGTGAACCATGAATACAAAACAAATTGCCTGGATTCAAGGAGTTTTGTGGTTGAAATTTAAAAAAGTAACAAATCCAGTACACACAGAAAATGTAAAAATGCTCAAAATTCTAATTAAAAATTATAACACTTTACCAAAAATGTATTGTATTATGTCTACATGCATACTGAAAAGAAATACATCCAAATTTGTGTACTTCCCTAGACAAAAGAAGTATACCTCAATTCAAAGTACTCATAAAACAGTAAGATTTTTCGGCGAAAAGTACTCAGATGTACTGTTTTCAGTGAGATTCGGAAGTGTGCATATGATATAAATATGATATAAATAAATATAAATATTATGTTTTTCTTTGTTCATCTTTCCTCTGCTAGTTTGAGTGGGCTTGGCAGCATCCGCACATCTCTCGTCGTCTGTCCCACGTTTCCCGCCGCAGCCGTAAAGAGTCCAGTTTGCAGTTCCATTGGCGTGTAGTGTCAAACATGCTGCGGGTGGCACCGTGGAATCGACTCCCCCTCACTGTGCGCTGGCTAAAGCAGGAGTACCGGATGGATTTTGCCCCTGTGCTGCAGCCTCCTCTGCACATTCCTCTAGCGTTTGGCTGTGTTCGTGCTAAGAGGAAACCGCAGCAGGAGAGCGAGAACCAAGATGAGAGACAGGAGGAGTTGTGTGTGTTGTGTGGGGTGTTTGTTAAGGTTAGTCACACACTGCTTTTAAAGTAGTTTTGTGAAACCAGCTCAAAATGTTGTAGTAATAACTGTCTCGATCCTCTGGGTTTTGCTTTTTTTGTGTGTGGATTTTAGGCTGCGGATAGACTATCGTGTTTCCACCCTTCCTGTCATATGGTTTGTCATCTGATTTGCCTGGCTAAACACTTTTTGAAGGCAGACCCTTCCCACTTACTTCCTGTCGAGGGAAAGTGCCCTGGCTGTCATCACTCTGTGCTTTGGGGGAGTTTGATGCGCCATAAAAATGGCTGTTATGGTGATTTGGAAGAAATGACCTCATCCTCATCTCAGGTCAGCTTTAATATGGTATCAGAATGTATATGCGTTTCAATAAATTAAACCATTTTCATTAAACCTCAACATGGATTGCCACCAGAGAGTTATTAGAAGCATACTTAACTTAACTATTCATAATGGACTAAAATCCATTCATAAAAGGTGCCTCTCGCTGCAAAAACGCGTTCGGTGTGATCGGGGCCTTACTCCCTCCTTTCCGTGAGCTGCTCTGCTCTGTTTGGCCAGATGGTCCAGTCTGTTGTGATTGGTCAACCGTTTACAGTGCGTGTCGGAAACGCTCATTACCATAACTGAACTTAAAGGTCCCATTCTTTGCGTGTTTTCGAAGCTTTGATTATGTTTACAGTGTGCAGTATAACATGAGTTCATATTTCACGTGTAAAAAAACACAGTATTTTTCACACAATTTACTTATCTGTACAGCACTGTTTTCTCTTCCTAAAAACGAGACGATTTCCTTGTTCAATGAAGTCCCTCCTTCAGAAATACATAACGAGTTCTGATTGGGCCAGCGCTTCCCGTGTTGTGATTGGACAGCAGCTTAGCGCACTTTGCCCGGAAAGGTCCCGCCTCTTACCATAACGGGGAGATGCAAGCGCTGAATGCACGCTCTTCTCCACGTAGGAGAGCAACAAGACCGCGCCCCCTTTTTTGCGTGTTCTTGTGGGCGGAGGGTTAGTCAACAAACGGTTCTAGTGACGTCATTACATCCCTGCACTTCCTGCTGTAGTCCAAGCCGGCCGTTCGCTGTAGGCTTTGAAAGGGAACTTCTGTTAAATAAAATATCTCGCTTGGCATTAAACTTTGAGCTTTATAATTTTACAGGTATTATTTATGCTCTAACAGCAACATTACACACTAAATAGAGTTTGAAAGATGGAATCGCGAAGAACGGGACCTTTAAGCTCCAGAAGATCCAGTAATTCAACCCGAACCTTCATCGCATGGACGACTTGATCAGGACGTTTCTCAGTGATACGCTACTCAGTTTGAAGTACATTATGTGAACACAGTTTTAGGTAATAGTGGCACACAGCAGATTAGCAGAACCTTTTCAATAAGACAATAACACGAGTTAGCCAGAGACCTATACAATATGAAAACACAAAACTATGTTGTACGTAAAATATATCAATATTCATACTTGCAGGTTGTGCTTTTGAGGAGCAAGTTGGTCCAAATAAAGTGGGTACTGTCCGATCTTTAATGTACAAGTGTTTTGTTTTTTAAATCCCATTTAGACCTCATGGAGATTTTGAGAAGCAATCTTTAAAAGGTTATACTGTTGTTGTATCACCGTGGTTATTTTAACCACAGACTCTTCACATGCTCATCCATTGGAAGTGTTTACAAAGAGAAATTGCTTTTGCGGAGCAGAAAACAGCATCTTCTCGATATGTACTCAACACAAAGCATCTACAGTGTTTGAGGGTGGTTCAAAGTAAACTTTCACGTGCAGCCAATGATGACCATAGCATTATGCAAATGTCTTACTGAGTTATTATACATATTATTTATCATACACTTTTGACTTCGCAAATTTGCAGACCGTTTACATTTGCAGACAGCTATTTTACACTGCATAAAAGGTAACATTTGAAAAAGCATAATTAAAAACTAGTTAGAGTCGGTGAAAGTTGCAGCTTTTAGTAAGACAAGTTAAAGAACTAAGATGTCCCAAAGATTTCATTAAATAACTCATTCATTGTTTTTATTCTTTTAAACAGAGTCATTGGACTGATGAACTACAGTTGTGAAGAAAATGTGACAGTAGTTTCTGCATTTTAAGAAGTTATCATTGGACTGGAGAGTATGAACTGACGCAGAATGCTTAAGGTCAAAGCATTTGTACATCTTAAGAAATGTGGAATTAACAAGGAGACAGAATGAGATGAAGCATTTAACTCAGGTGACCTTTTAAAATATGAAATAAAACATTTTACTTCAGCAATTGTAATTGTTGCAACATTGGCAACAATAATGAGTGAATGACAGACAATGTTTTTAAAACTGACAAGGTTTTAAATGTGTTTTCTTTTTTTTATTTGAAATCATGTGTGGTCATATTTATTGAACAATAAATCATTAAATGTATGTTTTAGTGGGTTTTTTTCTCCCTTGGTTGCAATGTTGAATTACTACTTACAAACTAATTTTCTATTTGTATGTTTACACATGATGGAAACAGATGAACATTAGTAAGAATCTATAAACAAGCTTTTTATTATTGGTTGGTTTGATCAAGTAGCTTGACAACAAATAGTGAGTTTGAAATGGTATTACCTGTGCAAACAAGGAGGATGTTTGAAAGCAGTCATTACAGTTCTCATACTTATAACTTTTTTTGCAATACTGATCAGTGCCATTAGTGGGACAGAAACATACAACAGCACTGAGTCTGTAATGGTTGTGCCCAAAATATAGATTATAAAGGCCTCACTGGAGCAATAATAATTCAATGATAACTGTTAAAACATTGGCATGGTGATTACGTTTTGTAGGTAGAAAATAAAATATTTCATACTGTATATAAATGAAAGTTTATACAAATTAAAGAAATGGAATATTAAAAACATGTTGTTAAACTAAATACGTTTCATAAAATATTGAGTGAAAATTCACAGTAATTATTGGTAAAAGTTTTTCTGTAACA
The DNA here is from genome assembly GCF_024679245.1 of Pseudorasbora parva. NCBI lineage: Eukaryota > Metazoa > Chordata > Actinopteri > Cypriniformes > Gobionidae > Pseudorasbora > Pseudorasbora parva. The sequence goes on from NC_090172.1 coordinate 21,300,096, forward strand.
ACATTACATTACTTTCTAAAAAAAAAAAAAAAACTAATTGTACTGCTACTTTTTATGGAAACCTGTACATGTGGTGCTGTAGAAATATATATATATATATATATATATATATATATATATATATATATACACACACACACACACACACACACCTGAACAAAATCTTAAGACCAGGGGATTCATTGAAAGTTTTACGCATTTCGCACACGAGCGCACTACTTATACTGATTCCTTTTTTGACACTTTTAGTACTGTTGTGCGTTTATTTTTGGGCTATGGTCTTCTTTTGATCAGCTGATGAACGGCCTGTTTGAGTTTAAATGCAGTTTTCAATAAATTGCCCACTCTCTATTTTTTGTCTCTTGCTCCTGTCTCTTCTTTTGGCATTTTGAAGCAGCACTTACAACCCGGTTATGATCCACAAGTGTGAAATGTGTAAAACTTGCAATGAATCCCCTGGTCTTAAGATTTTGTTCAGGTGTGTATACACCTGCTAGTTGATGTTTCATGAGAAGCACCTTCATTAGAGAAAGTCAAGATTCACCTGGGAGCAATTTACCAATTCAGGACAGATTTAGAAAAAGTCTAATGGAAATATAGAAAGTATAGAAATATGCTTGACATATTATGATAACTTGTTTTGATATATTGTTTTGACATATTATGATAACAAAGGCATGAACTGAAATGCGCCAGCCTGAACTTGTGTTGTGAATGTATGCCGCGAGAGTAATCGCGATTACCTCAGCTCTCATCACGAGAGCTCATCAGCTCATTTATCTCACTCCTGCAGTTAGTGCTCAGTGCTGTGATACTCGCGCGGTGACTCACTCATCATATTGAACACACACGTTCAGTTTTTAATTGTAGTGTCTTCTCTAACTCAGTCACAGTAATCAAGTTGGTGGCTTTGGGAATGGCCTCACAGGGCAGTGAAGCATTCTGGGAATTGTAGTCTTTCATCCCCATGAGACAAAAATACATTTTCTGTCTTTTCTCAATCTGTAAGGCACCAAATTCAAAAATAATTTCACATTTCTACTACATTGATGACCCAGTTTAAATACAGATTCATCTTCCCAGCACTGAAGTACCCCTTTAAAACTGGACCAATTTAGTTTAGTGGTCTATATAATTAAAAATTCACTTAAATTTTACTTAATAAAATAAACTTAAAGAATACTTTTTTGTAAGGGGACCCACAGTTTTTCAGTCTGTCTTTCATGATCAATCAAATGAGGTACATCAGGAAAAGTTCAACACACCAATTTTCTTTTTTCCAGATTCAACACATTAACATTGAGGCCATTGCCATTTTTTCTAAATCTACTATTTCCTCTTTTTTCATCACGTGAATTTGGTAAAAAAAAAAATATATATATATATATATATATATATATATATATATATATATATATATATATATATATATATATATATATATATATTTTATATATAGAAAAAATATGTAAATGCTATTCATTATAAAAATTACAAAAAGCATAAAAATGGAAACCGCATCACTTGAAAAGTTTCACACTTAGTTTTACAGAGATAAACTAGTAAATAATCAGTTTTATTAAAATAAAATGTTGGGATGTTTAAATGAAATAAACAGCTGGCTATTCTACAAACAATTTATTTCACTTTTTTTTTTTTTACATGGCATTTAACTGTTCAAACATGATCAAAACACCGTCTTGAGAGGTAGTTTTTAGTTTTTATTTTATTCCAAATAGCATCACAAGGCATTCACACATACAGCCATTCACACACAAACACCTTCAATAAATGTTTCAAACACAAATGTACATTTATCTTCATCATATATAAATTATAAAAATAGAAACTTAGAATACAACATATCTGTACAATTAACATTTATTTATTGAGAATAAACAACAAAGAGCATGTAACACTAACTGATCTGTTTTGTTTTTTATGAGTATTAACATAAAACCATTGTGGACAAGTCTAACTATACAGCAGATTCATTACGGTACATTAAGAGGGTGAAGGCATGTTAAAAGCATAACTCGAGTAGATCAGGATTTTGTGGTAAGAGAAATTTCTGGGGTTAAATGTACCTGTTTTTATTATTTTATCGAGCGCTGACAAACAGATCTATTCAGACGAAGAGATATATTGTACATAATCCAGATTGTTACCTTCACTTTGTATGACGTTAAAAATATTTGTTTTACAAAAACAAACATAAAATACAAAATAAATAAATGGAGAATGTAAGGTAGATCGAAGTTATTCTAATGGAAAATGGCAGGATATGGCATTTATTTAAGATGGCAGTGAAACCAAACCCCCTCTAGTGGTGAAAAGGGAGAATAAAAACACGTTTATTCTGATCCATCTCACATTTTCTTTTATATTCACAGATATTTACATACTCCTGAAACATACATCATTATGGCTACATATATAGAACACTCTTTGTACAAGGAGTGCTTTAGGTAACATCGTAGCCCCTGATCGTTGTATTACAAATCTGTAGCTCTGTATTCACAGCTACTATGTCTCATGCACTTCAGAGGGAATAAATATACCTTCAAATGGCACATTCTCTGTCCTTAAAGGGAAACTCAAAACAATCAAACATTTCCTTCAAACTTCAATTGCGTTTTGACATTTTCATGCTAAACGATTTAAAGCGACATCCATCATCTTGTGGTCCTTTGTCTGTGCAGATTATTATGAACAGAACATGCTACATCTGGTCCCTATACGATGGCAGTGGTTTGACACCACAAAAAACAGCCAGTCCCATTCCAGAGAAGAATAACTGCCTTGCTCTGGGAATGTGGTTGGTTTATTTTGCAGTGGCCAAGTCCAATTCTCACCATCTGCTATCGGTTCACAGGTTCGACATGCTCTCTCCTAATGAGAGAAGATTGCTTAAATAGTTTTGTTACGCATTTTCTCTCTCTAAGACTTGGGCACTACAAGTCAGGACCGGATCATGGTCCCATGAGGGCACACTCTTTGGAGGTCCATTTTAGACATTATTTCCATATATCTTACACCAAGGGTGTAAGATTTGAGGGCCCCTTTGTGCCCCTTTCCCTGGCAAAGACCCTATAATCCAGCCCTGCCATAGGCCACAGTACCTTCATTAACAATACTCAGACCTCTTTATCTGTAAGGCAAAACATCATGATCCCAGTATCTCCGTCATGCAGTCCTTATTTGCTGCTGTGAAGCATCAGTCACAGAGCCCTTTTTGGTGACAAATTAAATCATTTTAGTTCAGTAACCGGCCCAAGATGAGCAGATTCTTCACGGCTTTGCACTGCTCTGGTCTGCGGGCCTTTTGGACTTTGAATCCTAAAAGAGGAAACAACTATAGGATTACACACACATATAGATGCACAGACTGTATGTGTGTGCGCATGGCTTTAAGGATGGTACACAAAAGTGCTATAAAAAGAGCCTGCTCATGGTTCCGCTCAAATATCGGATCAAACACATGCAAAAACTGTAGAATACACACAGATCTACACAGCATGTTATGTACACAGGAGTGAATGGACTGGATGGTGATGTAATGGGGTAGTAGAGGAGTCAGTTGTGTATGTGCTTCTTTGTGTAACTGCGCATGTCAATCGTATATTTGGAATGTGTATGTTTTCTTTGATTGTCTGCTTTCCTCCTCTCCTCCAGCCCTCCATCTGTGTTTGTGAGAATTTCACAAAGTAGAGTTTCAAAAAATCACACGTGTGCCGGTCTTCAGATCGAGCTTTCTTCGCACTTTGCCAGTGGTGCTCCTCTTAGGCAAGGCATCTTAGAAAACTCCTCCTCCATCTCATTTAGCACCTCCCCCAGTCCCTCCTCCTCTCCATCTGGCCCCGCCCTTTCTCTACCGTCCAGCTCTTCTGCCAGGTTCACCGCTGACTCCTGCAGTTTCAGTCCACTTGAGTTGGTGTAAATATGCCTGCCGTTGAGCCCACCCTGGTGCATACTGTGTCCGTGACCGTTCAGCGTCCCGTTCCTTTTCTCTGTTAACGGAACAGCCTCCGACAGCAGACTGGCACTGCTCGGAGACTGTGGCGTGTCTGTAGAAGGAAGCAAGTCCCGCCCTTTTTCCAATGTGGAAGATGAGTGTCCGCTCCCTCTCATGCCACCTTGCCGTCGGTAAATTATAAACAACAGGATGATACCCAATACAAAACCTAAAACAAAAAAAATGATGTGTGAGGCCAGGAAGTGTCGGCTACCCGCCATGGCCACGTTCCCCCCCATGCTGGGGTTGTCAAGGGTCAGTTGGTACTCGGCTCTGCGACAGGGTGGCTGATCTCTGCCCACTTCATCACATAGGCACATGTAGGTGCCCAGGCTATCCGCTGTGACCTGCACCTCCAGGTCGTAGTTGTGGCGGCGGGTGTGACTACCAGCGGGATGCTCCCAGCGGCAAGGACGAGGAGACACTTGCACACAAGAAAGCAGGACGCGCAGACCCTCTTCGACACGCATTTCAATTACAGGTGGGGAACAAAGACCTACAGTTACAGAGAAAAAATGGGACACAATTAGTTTTCAATACAACATTTTTAAATGCCAAAGACCCTCAATATAATGCGCTTGTTGGGATGTGGGACTTCTTCCTCTCTATTTAATCAAAAATACATTAAAGACTGGAAATATAGAATAGAGAATGTACATACACAATATATATATATATAATAAAATAATTTTAGCTATGAAATGAATACACTATATTAAAAGTTATTTTAAATTGTAACAATATTAATATTTAACTATATATATATATATATATATATATATATATATATATATATATATATATATATATATATATATATATATATATATATATATTAAAACAAATATAAATAAATATATAATAATATATAATAATGAATAAAATCAGCTTTGCTATGACATGAATACATTATATTAAAAGTTATTTTACATTGTAACAATATTATTGTTTAACTATATATATATATATATATATATATATATATATATATATATATATATATATATATATATATATAGTTAAATATTAATATTGTTACAATTTAAAATAACTTTTAATATAATGTATTCATGTCATAGCAAAGCTGATTTTATTCATTATTATATATTTATTTATATTTGTTTTAATATATATATATATATATATATATAAATATATATATATATATTATATATATATAATATAATATTTTGTTATTATTACTTCAAATTTTAATTTAAAATATTTTTAATCTAATCCCATTTAATTTGCACAGCACTTTTCATAATCATTAAAATAATAACGTACAATAATAATAATAATAATAATAATAATAATAATACAAAATAATTATAATAATAATAATTCATTCATTCAATTTAATTTCAAAGCAGCAAAATGTAATGCAGTGTGTAAGTTGGTGTAAAAAGTGCAAATGAATCTTCAAAAATGGAGATGAACATAGACATTTTTTTCATAAAACTGTATGTGTATATATATATATATATATATATATATATATATATATATATATATATATATATATATATATATATATATATATATATATATATATATATATATATATATATTTTTTTTTTTTTTATTTTTTTTTTTATACATTTTGTTTCTGCTTTTACTCCATTTAGTCCACTCATCTAATTCCATTGTAAAAGTATTCAGTGTAAAAGTATTTTATATTTATTGAAAGTGTTTATTGAACAGTGTGTGTTCATTTACAGACACTGAGATGATTTTATTATCTGTGTTGCTACAGTACCAGATGCAGTATATAGACATTAAGTATCACAGTCAGACTTACCTTCACCTTTGTTGCATTGCCTGACCAAATCGTCTGCTTCTACCACTTCCCCAGGCCTGAAACATAAATGTAACTTTGTGACGACAATGAACAAAGGAAAAGACAGCTGATTTTGTTAGTCCTCAGATCTTTGTCTTCATGTGAATACGTGTTTTTGTGAGTAACATACTTTGCCTCAGCACAAGCTCCCTCTTTATGCCTCCATACGCAGCCAAGGCCTCGGGCACGTGCACACACCTCGCATGTAGAGTACAGAGAACAACCCACTATGGGTATCTTCACCAGAGAGAGAGGAGAGCCCACCAGAGCCTCATTCTACAGGAGAGAGAGAGAGTGTGTTAGTTAAGCATTCATTAGTCTTTAGGTTAAAGATGCACTGTCATTTTTATATATAAAAACACTACAATAAAACAATATTTAAAACTGTATGTGATTACTTTGTACAGCAATATGTTATTCACTGGCTCCTGTGCAGAAAACAAGGGGACTTCTTCAATAAGAGTTGCATTTGGACCAACTACAGCGACTTTGTGTAGCTCTCCATGATCTAAAAATACACATGCATGTATATAAGCCACACATTATTAAACTGAATCAAGCATAACAATCCACACTTATACACAATTCATTATAACTGTGAAATGAATTAATCCACAATTGATTCAAATTATTTTTTTTACATTCTCTGTTTAATTTCTTTTACCTGTTCCAAGGTGCAAAACAGTGGCTATTTGTTGCTTCGTGCCACTGGAGGATGTTATTAAGGTAACGGCAAGTTTAGTGTATGTGATGCCGTTTCTGATCATTAATGGTGCTGCCACCACACTGTTCTCCATGAGCGGGTGATCACGCATGAACGTCAGCACTTTATCAGGCAGCTTCAGGGATGACTCAAAGCCCTGCTCCTTCAGAGCACTATTTAAACACTGAGAGTGATAAAAGAAGAGAGGAAATAGATTAAGCAATTTAAAGGTCAAGGGGTTTATTTCCCCTTGTAAACACATATACTGATAATACACAGCCAAGCAGTCGTGGCCTAATGGTTAGAGTCAGAATGGTAACCTGAAGGTTGCGGGTTTGATTATCAATACTAGCAAGAAATGACTGAGGTGTCCTTGAGCAAGCCACCTAACCCCCAATCACTCTCCGGGCACCACAGCAAATATGGCTGCCCACTGCTGTGTCTGCATGGTTTGCAGTGTGTGTTCACTACTCACTACTCCACATATGTGTGTACTAACTTGGATGGGTTAAATGCAGAGAACAAATTGAGAGTATGGGTTACCATACTTGGCCTTTACATGTCATTTTTATGTTTTTTACTTTCAATATATATATTGTATACCCGTTAGTTACTTTGGATTTGGAAACACTATAGACATCACTTATATTTGTCATGTAATTTATTCCAACTTTAAGATTACAATGTGTAGATTACATGCATTTTGTATGATAATAAAGCACATAATAGCATAGCATTGCATGATATTATATGTATATATTGTACAATATTTATGGTACTGTACTTTATGTATTGTAAAAGACTGCATTGTATAGTATAGTATAGAATAGTTCAGTACAGTTCAGTATAGACTGGATTAGTACTGTATATAGTGCATCATGTAATGTTGTATTATGTGATGTACACTATATTGCCAGAAGTTTTGGGACGCCAGCCTTTACATGCACATGCACTTTAATGACATCCCATTCTTAATCCGTAGGGTTTAATATTGAGGGGGCCTACCCTTTGCAACTACAACAGCTTCGACTCTTCTGGGAAGGCTTCCCCCAAGATTTAGAAGAGTTTTTTGTGGGAATTTTTCTAGAAGCACATTTGTGAGGTCACTCAGGTCAGGCACAGATGTTGGATGAGAAGGCGGGGATCGCAGTCTCCACTCTAATTCATCCCAAAGGTATTCTATTGGGTTCAGGTGCAGACCAATCAAGTTTCTCTATAATAAAATCGCTCATCCATGTCTTTATGTACCTTGCCCGTGCACTGGGAACTCCAGTTGGGAGCATTGAATTGTCTAAAATGTATTGGTATGCAGAAGCATAAAATGTTCCTTTCACTGGAAATAAGGTGCCAAGACCAACCCCTGAAAAACAAACCCCCCATACCATAATCCCCCTCCACCAAACTTTACACTTGGCACAATACAGTCAGGCAATTTCGTTCTCCTGGCAACTGCCAAACCCAGTCACTTTGCATTGCACTTTGTGATGTAAGGATTGAATGCAGCTGCCCGGCCATGGAAACCTTTTTCATGAAGCTTTCTACACACTGTTCTTGAGCTAATCTGAAGGCAACGCAAAGTTTGGACGTCTGTAGCTCTTGACTCTGCAGAAAGTTGTTTCGACTTCTGCTTAATGTGCGCCTCAGCATGCACTGACCACACTCTATGATTTTATGTGGCCTACCACTTCTTGGCTGAGTTGCTGTTGTTCCCATTTGCTTCCACTTTGTTATAATACCACTAACAGTTGACAGTGGAATATTTAGTAGTTAGAAATTTTCACAAATAGACGTATTGCACAGGTGGCAACTCATCACGGTACCAAATCACTGCATTGTTCTATATCTGTTGTATTTCATCTAATATTGAATGATAAGGTATAGTATATTGTAAAACTGTACCATACAGTATTGTATTCACCTTTTTTCCCCTACACATATGTAGCTATTTTCTGGGAATGTACAAGACTTCTGAATCACAAGGTAAATAACTAGAATAATTACAAAGTGCGGTAATTGGTAAAAAATATTTGCACAACAAGCCAGTATGTTTATAATTACAACAACAAATGAAAAGAATATGTGGGAAAAACCATAAAATGAGAAAGAAATACCTGTCCTGGTCGTGGTGTTGGAATGGGCTCTGGGTTAATCCAGTTCTCACAGCTCTTCTTCAGCTCTTTAAAGGGTCCGTTCATCACCTTATTGATCTCCTCCAGACTATACACACACACAGCTGACAGCTCCTCTCTTTCCCTACGCATTAAATATCAACACAACAGAACACATACAGAATCAATAAGAAATGAAAAGCAAAGAAACAAAATTATTCTGAAGAGATGAGATCAACTCAGAAGCTCTGGTCAGGTCAGAGGTTAAACAGATAAACGTACCACTGCGATGTGAATATGCCATAGAAGTGTGTGCTGCTGGGGTCTCCAGGCTGGTGCTGTACAGTGAACACATCAGTCAGAACATTAAATCGCTGTCCACTTGCTCGATCTTCACACACCAACTGGGCCTTTAGAAACGTCGTCCACCGCCTCTGCAGAGTCTTCATTCCACCTACATCTGACTAGAAAACAGAGCGAAAGACCAAAATAGATCAGATATGATATAAAATGGGGAACTTTATGACTGAAGAAATATGAACTCAAGTGGAACAGTACAGTTACATAACATTTCAAATGAGAGCAGAAATACTGTACAACGTCCCTTTGAGCTAAGCCATGAAAAGCCTAGAAGGACAAGAAAACACACTAGGTGTAGTTCCTACCTTGCAGACCCTGGCAACTCTGGGCACTTTGACTTTGGTGTAGAGGTCATATTCTTTAGCCACTTCGGTGAAGAAGAAGTAAATTTTGTCATCTTCACCGGTAGGATTGTTCTTCTCATCCTCTTGAATGAAGGCAGAACTGACAAACTCTGGATCTGAGTTCAGAAACAATCAGGAGTCAAGAAGACTGTAGTCATAAACAATGTGGGTGTAAATTCACATCAGTTGTTGGCTTTAATGTGTAAATCCCTGTGTCTGGATGGATGGATGGATGAGTGTCTTACCACTAAGCCAGTTGATTGATTGCTCAGTCCGGATGCGTTCCTGCTCGATGCCCGTTGCCCTGGAAATGTCATACATTGTGCCAAGGAAGTTACTTGTGGCGGCAGTGTAAAGGATTCCCCCTGAAAGCGAGAGAGAGAGAGAGAGAGAGAGAGAGAGAGAGAGAGAGAGAGAGAGAGAGAGAGAGAGAGAGAGAGAGAGAGAAGAGAGAGAGAGAGAGCAGAAGGTGAAGAGTAAAACCAAAAAACACATATTTTAGCACATATTAATGCCTTATTCTGCATGACAATAGTCCACATCCCTTAATCCTGCCCAATACCAAAACATACTACCTTACTCACTATTAATAAGAAGTAATTAACAGTTTAGTGCAGCAAAAGTCTTAGTTAATAGTGAGAAATGGACCCTAAACTAAAGTGTGACCCTTTACTATTTTATTAAAGCTGCAGTCCATAACTTTTTGCGCTCTAGCGGTTAATAAACAGAACTGCATGCGCCTTGTGGAAGAACATTGCAGCCAGAGCTACTTCTCTCTGTTTAGGCCGGGGACACACTGCAAGCGTGGTGTGAGCGTGGCGTTTCTGCTGCGTGTCAGCCACGGGGCCGCTGCCTGGCGTTTTCTCTGTCTTTGCACATCAGAAGCGTGTCTGACGCGACACTGCTGCTGCTATTAATGTACAGGGAAGCACTATACTTCATGTTAAATATAATTATATTGCCTATTGATACAGCAAAGACAACGTCGGCAGTAGCCTATTGGCCATACATATCTATGGTGTTGACGGCAAAATAGGCTACAGAATATTTCGTTCTGTGTTGACAGGTTTAATATTTCAAAATCGATAATTATGTTGTATTTTATTATTACAAATATTCCTATATCTGCATTTATGTTAACATACAGACTTTCAAACATGAAAGTGTCATTTATTAATATTTATTTGTGTCAAAATTACATATAAGCATCTTTTCCTATTCTATTTTGCCTGGAAACGCTTCCAACACGCTCGCGTGTCGCGTGAAAAATAGGCGTCTCTTCTATTTGAAGCATGCACGCGTTTTCCGCACGGCTCGGACCGCGCGTGAGCCACGCGTCACGCAGGCAGTATGCAAGCTCTAACTGGTTAACATGGGAGCCTAAATAAAAACATACACGTCACGCAGCCGAGACGCTCACAACACGCTTGCAGTGTGTCCCCGGCCTTATGTCTATGGCAGCCTTATGTCTATGGCGGATCACGCAGAGACTGTGCTCCGCCGCAGCGGTACCTACCTGTCTGGTCTGAAATAGTCCCAAAATAAATACTTATAATAAGTGTACCATAATGATTCAGGGTAAGACAAAAATACGGTTTGGAAAATGGATTCATGTTGTACATTCTCATTATATACTTTTTGTAAATCTTGAACACAAAAAAAGTTACAGACAGCAGCTTTAAATAAAACTGCTTAATAAATGCACTAAATGTCTAATTGATGGTCTAAAAATGCAGAAAGGTTTCTATGAGGTTTAAGTTTAGTGGAGAGAAAGCTTCATCACATCTTCAATTGAAAACATTATTTGTAAAAAAAAATAAAAAAAAATAATAATAATTTAGGGTCAGGGTTTTGGTTAGCTTTACAGTGTACAAAACAATAGACATCTACAATTCACATTTTAAGTAGCAACGGCAGTGAAAGCACAAGCACAAGGTCATTTGCAGGTTTTTATTTTTAATCGCCTATTTGATTATTTATGCAGATAGCTTAGTAAACGTGTGTTACATACCTGCCATGACAGCGGTGTAATGCTGGCTGGGCTCAAATGGGCATTTCCCCTTCCCTGTCTCAATCTTCATGCTACCATCATCATGTTTCTCCAGAGAGAATGAAGAGATGTTCTAAACAAGGCAGAGAAAAAAAGACAAATGTATTAATTGTCTGTCCATCATTTTTAAAAGAAATAGAGAGAGAGAGATTGAAGTATGTGACCATAAGCACGTGTGTACTTTCTCTCTCTGTGTACTGTGTACGGACGGTGGAAAAATGTCAATAATTCTAGGTTGTTAACAGGTTTACTGAAGTTCTTGTGCCACAATCCATACACACACAGCATATGCATACCCATATTTTGTGCATTTGCTCACATTTCATCATCTTTTTCATCACACATTTCTTTTTAGCTGTCTTTCTAATAGAAAGACAAAACTTGAGTCAGTGTAGTTGTGGAAACATGCACACTTACAATAAAAGAACACTGGGGATCAAAGGCAAAGGTCCCACAGGCATATATGCGTCCATCTCCCAAAAACTCCAGCAGACGGATGTAATTCTTGCAGTCATCCTGTGAGGGGCAGCACAGTAAAGCATGACAAACTGTGAGACATTTTTTTAATACTGTGAGACAACAAAACATTCCAATTTTCTGTTTTGTTACATTATATACACTACTGTTCAAAAGTTTAGGGTCAGTACATTTTTTTGGATACTTTTATTCATCAAGGATGTATGAATTTGATCAAAAGTGACTGTAAAGACATTTATAAGGTTAAAAAACAGTTCTATTTGAAATCTCTATTCATGAAAGGACAATGTTTTCAACATTGATAATAATAAGAAATGTTGCTTGAGCACCAAATAAGAATGGCTTTTAAAGGATTGTGTGTCAAAACACAAGGTCACTTGGACTCTATTATTTTATCACCTATTTGATTATTTAATAGCCTATTAATAATACTAATAATACATTTTATTTTGTAACGCACTTTGTATTAAACAAAATCTCAAAGTGCTACAGATTTAAAACAATCAACAACATCAAAATAAATAAATAAATCAATTAATTAATTAATAAAACTGAAGAAAAAAAAAAAGCTCTGCTAAAAATGTGAGCTTTAAGACCACATTTAAAAGCATCTACTGCCATAGTACGGAGTTTGGTCCTGGGAATACTGAGAATATAGTATATTATTATTATTATTATTATTATTATTATTATTATTATTATTATTATTATTATAAGTGGTGTAAATGTATCTCAAAGATTACAAACAATATTCTGAGCCATTTCTAAAAGTTAATGTGTGTAAGAGCACTAATGTACCATGGTTTAGTTTCTGTATCAATAACAGTGATTGATAACCTAAAGCCCGCTGGGCTGTATCTGAGACCCCTAGATGTTTTCTACAGTGACACCTCCCCCATCTTTTATCCTTTAAAGGGCACCGTTAATCAGTAATGATCGACATTTCACAGTAGGACGGTTTATAAAGCACACTGGAGGTTTTCTTGCACAAGTGCACCCTAACTATCATATACACCATGCTGGAATTTTGATAAAAGCCAGTTGGCTTTACTCGAAAAGTTTCCATTTCAGGACTAGACAGACCATTAAGTACATCAATAAAGAGTAATGAGAGACCATTCTTTATCGATTCAGAGTTTTTCATTTGTTGTAATCAAGCATGAATGTTTACGAGAGAAAAAAAGTGTATTCAAATGACCAGTCGCAGGCCAGCAAGGTCAATTAGCTTACTCTTTCAGATCTTTCTCTTTCGTTTCCTATTTTTCTCCATTCTATCATGACATACCTTTTGTTTGCCTAATCACACCCTTTCTGACCCTCCCCCACTGGGGCCTCAGCCCACTTGTCAATCATCCACAGGCCCCTCCCCCCAACATCAGCAGTGAATGCTAAACACAAATAAGTGAGCTCATTAGCTCGCTCTCACACTCACTCGCCCCATGTGCCGCCCTCAGCTGAGAGAAAGACATGCACACAGGGAACAATACTAAAGCCTGAATGTTCGCTCAGTATTTACATTTTTTTTAATATAGGTTATAGGGTTAAACATGAAGAAATGTCTATTACTTTAGGAAAATAGGTTTAAAATTATCATCAGTAGCTACTCCAATTAGATTTTTAGCTTGGTAAACCCCTTATTTTTGAAAACTTTCACTTACAGAATAAATGAATCATTGCTGACTGAATTTTTGCATTTCTATAGTGGCAACCATAGCTGAGAATATTTGCTTTTGTTTCTGTCAGTGAAAGTTTGATGACGGTCATTAGTCAGTTAAAACAAAGAAAAACAGCACATAAGAATATTCTTAAAAATAAGCAAAGCATGCAAATGATGGATTTAGGAATTAGGAGCTTTTCCTCCCTTTCACAAAATTCATATTGTTTGTTTGCTTGCTGTTGAGCTCTTTACATCCCCCCACCAAAAACACACACATACTACGTCATATGAGTTTACCTCCGTTTTTCCCTTAGCAACACAAGATTTCCTCCTGTCTTCTGGAACACTCCACTCAATCTACATAGATATTGAGAGAGATAGAGAGAGGGGGGAGAGAGGGAGAGAAAGAGAGAAATCAGTACTTCAGATTCTTTCCTGGTTAAAAAGAAACTATGTCAGTCATGAATATGCAAAGCATGTTTGGCCTGTTAAATACAGAGGTTTATATAACACATGAGAACGTGAAGTATCTGTAAATGTTATTACTTATTTAGCGCTCAAATATATTAATGCATTCAGTCCGAATCTGACATATATAACTTTTGTGGTCATTTACATATCATTGTAATCTAGAGTTCAGGGTACAATTCTCTCAAAAATGAAATTAATTTGAGTAAACTGATATATCATTTTGTGTTTGATAATGTGAGGGCATTTGTTAAGGTGAACAAAATGTTGAGGTGAAGATTTTTCACGGCCAAAAAGCTCCATTCTCAGTCAAATGTATAGCGATATATGAAGACCAGCTCACACAGAAGATATCATTCAGTCATTTTCAAACAAAGCAGCTTTCTGTTGGTCAGCATGGCGAACTGAAACCCTGACTCCAGATCATGTGTGCATTGTGGATTTCTCTTGTAAAAACTTGCTGAACAACGCTATGTGATCGCACCTACAGTTAGACCAACTGTCACTTCCAACGGTTACAGTTAGACCAATTTGTCAGACTATGTCCGTATTTGACTGTATGTTTTCCTGCTTTACACAAACACATAATAAATATGAAATAAATACAGACAATATAAAATATTGAAATTAAATATTGATGTGAGATAAAATAGATAAATAAGTGACATGAGATACACGAAAATAGCAGTGCAGATACTGCAGAGACAACAGTCAAATATACACCTTATTAGGAGAAATATGAATATTTCAGACCGCCATTAAAGCTTCTACACTGCTATTTTCACATATCTCACAGCACTCTCTGGTCTTTTTATTCACATAATCAAATAATGTCAGACCAAATCAATATTTCATGTCCATTTAATTATTTATTTATTTGGCAAATTACACCTCTTTATGATACAGTACCTGACCGCCTTGAGGTTAGAAATGAGAACTGAGGTTAAAATCAATATGTGTTTGTTGTCAATAAACTGAAAAGATATTTTAAAGAGAAATTCTAACCACAAAAATCTAAAAACTCTTTGCCCATGGGGACAAGATCATGACTTTTTAGCACAGGAAATGAGTTACCATGATTTCAGTGCTATGATCTCACCACAGTAGCTCTCCTTAATCCTTTAGGCCTATCTAATATTACATGACACTTGACTGAGTAGTTTTGCTTCCAGACAGTGAACTGTGCAGATGGAGGTATGGTGCAAGCATGTCCTGGGCTCTGACACACC
Organism: Pseudorasbora parva; assembly: GCF_024679245.1. Lineage (NCBI taxonomy): Eukaryota > Metazoa > Chordata > Actinopteri > Cypriniformes > Gobionidae > Pseudorasbora > Pseudorasbora parva. The sequence continues at coordinate 21,315,347 of NC_090172.1, forward strand.
GTGTGCTTGAGGGTAAACGGACGTGAAGCTACATTACAGTGTGTGATAAATTTTGACTCTGATGACAGGAGACAGTGCGAGGTGACTGCTGGGGGAAATGGGAGTGCCGTCGTGGAGGGTTAATTTGGTTAGAGAGCTGCTCTAGAGACCAGGGATGAGATCATCTAATTTAGCTCGATGAAAAGCGGTGTATTGAATCCTGTTGGACTGTCTGTTATGATGACTATATGTGAGTATGTTGGCGTGCAGTTATTGTTATTTGGCACAAAGCATTTTACATAATGATTTAGCTGATCATTCCACTTTAATTAAATCTTTTCTTTTTATTACAATTAAACAAACACATATGTTTGTCTTGTCCTCTACAATCAGTGAAAATTGTAGCACTTGACAACAAGGTTAAATTTGTTAACATTAGTAAATGCATTAGCTATCGTGAGCTTACAATGAACAGCATTTATAGTAAAGTATATATATATATATATATATATATATATATATATATATATATATATATATATATATATATATATATATATATATATATATATATATATAGTCCGACAAGTCAAAATGTAACAGGCTAACATTGGATGTTGCAAGCCAAGGTATGTTTGAAGGAAATGACATTAGTGTTTGAACACCAAATGTATGCTTGGCTCTATAAAGCACACCAGGGGAAACATAATGGCATTGGGCCGCATGTCTACAGCAGGTGCTGGAAGGATCTACAAAGATGCAGGCACTTTGAAAATGGACCAATACTTGGGAATCCTGCCGAATACAATGTAGGCAAGTATGGAGGATCTGTTTGGAGAGCAAATGTGTATTTACCAAAATGATACTAAACACACAGCGCATGCAACAAAGTTGGGCACAATGGAAGTGTTCATGCTCCGCATTTTAAAGTCTTTGGGCCCAAGTTTAACATTCTATGAGCATGTTCTAAAGCGCACAGTGCAAGTGCATAGGGCGTGTCCGAATCCACTAGTGTGAATTTGCTAGTTTTTTGACGGAAAGAGGTTTGTGCGCCCGGCGCAGGGTCTAAAAGGATTGTCCCTATTCTCTTAATGAGTAATGGGTGTGTTTTGGGCGTAACGTCTCATCTCCCATTTCCTTTAAAAGCCAGTTGTGCTTGCACCATAGTGGATTCGCTATTTACATGGTGGAATTTGTGAGCAGAAAGACTGAATGATTCTCCAGAGAGGAATCCTTTTATTTGTAATATTTAAAAATGTTTGTGCGGCTGCGCTTGTGGATCCACCTATAGACGCATATTACTAACACGTTCTTTAAATAACAAAAAATAATAATAATTATTGACCACTGACTTTGGACCAGGTTTTGTTAATGGCGCATTTCAGTTCCTCAAATTAGCAATGCACTAGCCTAGAAATCTAGACGCACCTCTCATCTGTCAACTAGCTGTGCTTCACCTTCGTTTCTCTGGTTGGTTGTAGCGCTATCCAATTACGTGCATGCCATGCAGAGGGAGTTTGAAAGACAACCGTTTATCCCGCCCCTCGGATTGAGCCCTGTCAATGGAGAGTTTCCAGACCAAACATCTCGATGTGGGTCTGGCTTGTCAGGCTAGCAATGCGGCAGCAATGCGCCTGAACACACCTCGTTTTCAGAACAGCACACCCATGGGCGCAAATACCTTTGCTATGTAAAAAACGTGACGCAGGATGTGAAAATGATAACTGCGTCTAACTGAAACTAGCAAAAAAACACTTGCGTCGCGCCACATTGCGCCTGGTGTATGATAGGGTCCCTAAAGTGGCCTCCACAGTCCCCTGACCATAAAGCCATTGAAAACCTTTGGAAAATTATAAACCTGAGTTGTGATAAATTATGCAGGTCTTCCAATAAAGCTCAACTTTGGAAAGGACTTAAGGAGGATTGGAAAAACATGAAGCATGACACATGCGTAAAGTTTAGTGAGTCAATATATTGGGCAAATATTCCCTATGGACATATGTTAAGATTAATATATGTAAATTAACAGTGTATATAATTTATTTATATGTAAATTAACAGTGTATATAATTTATTTATACGTAAATTAACAGTGCTGCCAGGGTGATGTACTTTTTGTAGGTCAACCTAATAGTTAGTATTACCTTGGTTTCATTGACAAAAAGGCTTTTGCATTATTGTCAAGCTGTGAGACAATAAAAAAGAGAACTCACCAACTTCCTCTTTGATAGGTTCGCAGTATCCACGGCAATGATTGCATCACGCGCACCAAGGTAGAGCATCCCAGACACACTGTCCAACAGGAAGGTGCTGAAGTTATATATGCTCCTAAACTCAAGTGAACCCAGCTTAGAAATGTCCGCTGAGAGAAAAAAAGAAAGAAAAAAAAGAGAAGCATGGATTAAATATCAAAAGATTTATCACAGGAAGTTTCAGTAAATTAATTCATATAAGTCACATAAGTCACAGTCAAATAACATTTCACTTTCTTACTTGCATCCATGCACACACAGATACATTCTATGATAATGATATTTGTCTCATCCTATACACTAGCTCATACACAAACCAATTGATATGATCAAATTTAAAGCTAAATAGGATTTCACCTTTCAAATGGTGAAGACACATAAAGAACAGTAAAGAAAAGTGAAGAAAGTTGATTTTACTATATTTGTGAGGATATTTTCTTTCAAGAATAGCCAAATATTTACATATATGCACACACTATGAATGCCTGTTTATCACCGGTGAGGTTGAGTAATTCTGTTCAGATATGTATATTAGCATGTGGGTTGAGGCTCTGAAATTTTAATGCTGTTTAAGATGTGCTATATCTGATGCCCAGGGCAAATTTAATACAGCATCTGCACTGCACTGCCTTTAATCCGTTCCTCTTTATTTAAAATGTGAAACACTCATTTGCTCCATTACCCTCGTCATACGTGTATTTAAGAGATTAGAGAAATATATATATATATATATATATATATATATATATATATATATATATATATATATATATATATAGACACAGCGAAAGAAAGAGGACAGATAAAAGTCGAGGAAAGAGGACAGATCACACTCATCTTGTAGTGTGATATGTGTCAGAGGGTACGTGACATTCAAAAACACAAAAATGTTGCTTGTTGAAACCAACAGAAATATTATGTATTAAATGAACGCTCATTTCTGGAGCAGTTGAGACTGTTAGTATCCTGTGTCCTGTCTGTTTAATGTCTGAACTTAAACACAGATTTGATATGAAACAGAAAGGCTGTCTGTGATCAGCAACCTGGTATGTGTGCGTATAGATCTATTTGCTTTTATATTTGTGTTTGTTTGTACTGACTGCAGCCATTGGATCTGGATCTGAGCACATGTGATTAGATTAATCGCTTGTAATCGCTCTTCTAACACTCTCATCTAAGTCAGTCATCCTGTTTCTTCTTCTTCTTTCATTTGCATACAAATTCTTTGTAATTCTGGCCTGAAATGTTTGGACAAAACTGTATCCCAAACTAAAAACACTCCCTATGTATTAAAGGGTTAGTTCACCCAAAATGAAAATTGTTTGGAAGTTGTTCCAAACCTGTATGGGTTTCTTTCTTCTGCTTAACACAAAAGGAGATATTTGGAAGAAAGTTTGTTACCAAGCAGATAGAGCAACCATTGACTACCATAGTAGGGGGGGAAATATGGTAGTCAATGGTTGCTCTCTGCTTGGTAACAAACATTCTTCAAAATATTTTATTTTGTGTTCAGCAGAAGAAAGGAACTCATACAGGTTTGAACTTGAGGGAAGTAAATGATTACATCATTTTTATTTTTGGGTGAACTATCCCTTTAAGGCCTATTCACACCAACATTAAACGTTGTGATAAAACTTTTAATTTGAATGAATGGAAAATGAATGCGTATAGGCCGACAAGAACATTCACATACCATCATTAAACTTTAAGATTTTAAGAGATGTAATATATTCTTTATTAGCCAAACAATAATATTAATAAGCAAACAATAAGAAAGTTTTGGTCATTTGCCTGAAGTTGCTACTGTGACATAATATGATTGCTCAGGTTTTCTGAGTGTTTGCTTTAGCATTACAAGTTGGTTGATTAACATTAGGCTTCTAACGTGATATCCTTTTCCCCATCATATCAAACAAGCACACACATTTATCTTCTTAAGAGGCAATGAACAGCCTTTAATACAGCAAGATAATCAGCTCCTTCTAAAGCTAATATCTGACAGCTGCCAAGCCAAATGTGTCCTGTTATAATACCTCACTAATACTCTATAGCACAAAGGCATGTGTGAGGGTACATGGATACACACAGACCAGACCTGAGATAACACCACAGACAACACCGAACAAACTGCCCCACTTTACCTAACAAGCAGATTTGAGAGACTGAGCATCACAACTCACAAGCAGCCATTTTATATGAAATTCAACTGTAAAACCCTCTATAAAAACCTGTACAACTGTAAACAACAAAAAAAAACTTATTAAAAAAACGTGTTATGCAATGACATCAGAAGAATGTCTCTGCACTTTTCTTTGTAGCCAGTCACCAAACCTGCTGTTCAACATCTGTTTTACAACTCAGGCTAACATACACACAGTTTGACAGGTGTATGATGATTCTCAAACGAATTCACAAAATGGATTATATGGCAAAAACTGCTGTACTTTCCAAAGATGGATGGCTTATGTGAAACTGTTGAAAGGCAAACAAAACAAATAAATGTGAACATGTTTTCTGCAGTTTACATCAAACACATGGAAGACATAGGCTAATGGGTATGGATTGGTGCTAGCTTAATCAACATACACTATACAATATAGTCCTAAAATGCTATAATTTGCTAAAATACACAACAGAACATTTATGATCTGAAACATATTCACCAGTTGCTATGTATGTATGTATGTATGTATGTATGTATGTATGTATGTATGTATGTATGTATGTATGTATGTATGTATAACCACATGCAGCACCCATAGATCCCAATTATTAGTCTGCCAAAGTTGTCAGGGACTGTAACTTTAGTCACCTTATTGCTTAAATAATTTGTACAGTACAAGAAGAGCATATCGAAATGGAATAAAACAAACAAAATGAAGACGATTCTAAGCCATGGCACCAAACAAATAGTTTAAAATGGTTATGGTTAATCAAAATGGTTAATTAAAATGGGCTGATTGGACAAACCAAGTTTAATATAACCTCCTGCACATCAAATAAATTATTAGTATGTTATTGTGAGTAAGAAAACAGCAGTAATTATTATTATAATTATCATTATGCTGTATTGCTTTATCAATAACTATAAAAAATAATGATAATAATAATAATAGTTGAAGTAGTAGTAGCAGAATTAATTTTATCATAATTTAATAATAATAATAATAATAATAATAATAATAATACAATTAAAATAAAATAAAATATTTGTTTTGTTATTATTATAATGATCACAATAAACGATAAAATGATCATTTTTATTATAATATATATATATATATATATATATATATATATATATATATATATAATAAAAATACTTTTACAACGTAAATACATTAAAATACCTGCTTTTATTAAATAATAATTTCAATATTCTTCTCATTGTCTCCTTTTCCATCCAACTCTCTCTCTCAAGCTGTGCCTCACAACCTGCCAATAACAAACCCAACCCTCTTCCATCCTTTCTAGCTGTCATTCCCAATGAGTGAGACAGAAAAGCGGAAAGCAAATGATGGAGGCAGTAGATGGAAACAAACAAAGACACTTGCTTTAGGCAAGGTCCTGCTAAATGTCATTGTGTCACACTCTATCCTCTCCCTCCAGGTCCTTCCAGAAATGTTTCCCCCCTGCTGGGCATACCGATGTGGTGTTGGTTCCTAGAGCTAGACCATCTGCCCCGATTCCCCCAAACCAAATGCCAATCTCCTGCAACTTTATGTCTGACCACTCATCTGTGAGGGAGGAGTATGTATGTGTGTGAGAGAGACTGACTGAGACAGATAAGACACATTTAGAAATGCTCAGCAGGAATTAATGCAAGAACAAATGTTCAAAATTCTCTTGCAGTCCACAGGCAAGTTGAAATGGTAAAATACAGAGCAATGGATCTTGTCACTAAGGCTCCAGTGCTGCACTGTCATAGGCTGATACAGCAGCCAAAGCCAACCTCCCATCATTAATCATTCATTCAGTCTCAGCACATTAATCATGAATGACAAACGAGAGAGAAGGGGTAAAATAGGGGGAGAAGAGGGCAGGAGTGAGTTTGGCGTGTTTGGTCTCTCCTCATACCGCTCTGTACAATATTTTCTTCCTTCTTTGCTGCCTTCTCATGCCCAAACTTCTAAAATCATATTGATTTCCATCATTCCCTTTCTCTGACAAGCTGAACGGCCACACAGTGTGTTGAGTGGGCTGCATAAATGCTCTCTGATTGGCTCTGGCTGCTGAGGGATTTCGAGAATTGCCATTTTAGGAGGAGGGTGGGGGTGGGGGGGGGGGGGGGGTTCGACTGCTGAATAATGTACTCTAAAACTGAATCTGTCAATCACAGAGAAAACTGCAAGGGAAGAGAGAGAAGCTAAGCTAATTAGCATTGCAGTTTGTTGTGTTTAAAGCTGTCTCATTATGCACAAACATTGAAGTAACATGAGTCAAATAAATTAAAATAATAATATTGTCTAAATAATAGCTTACCGCGTTAATATATTATTACAGATCTAAATACTGTAACCCAGGCAGGGAAAAACGCCTCTACCCTAGTCACCTAGGTAAAATTAATAAAATATCAATGTAAATAGTAATTAAAATAACTATGTGCCAACAAGGAAAACCCATTCGTTGCTCATACAAACACATATTACTAATACTACATACATACTCATTCACCTTGTCTAATATTCCAATAGCCCTTCAACCTTGACTCATCCAAAAAGACCATTCCTACTGTGGTTTCCCCACTGGGACTTTTTTGAGGCTTATCTGCTGTGTCAGGAGTAACAGAGAGAATAAAACGCTAAAGCCCTGATTTATGGTTTATTCCTTGTGATCGCTTCATGGTTACTGTGGAGACTGTAGTTGCAGCTGAATGGCTGAATTGATAAAGCAAATTCAAAGAGTCAGGGAGAGGAAAAGAGATGGATGGGGACGAAAACGGAGGGACACTTCCTGCGAAACAGTTGCAATAAATTTTACCTCATGCTTTTTTACACACCATAAAAACTGTGGTGTGACTTATTAAAGGAGGGGACAGCACACCAGACATGGCCATAAATGATGTCACCGCAGGTAATGGCTCACTCTATAATTCTGATTCATCAATGAGATTGTTTGATTAGCGTCACGGTCATGTTCTGTTTAGTTTAGTTCCTGTCATGTCATAACATCCGATGTACGTTTACACAACCACAATGCTTCCCTGAAGTGTCAGCAGAGATTGACTAGACTCTCCTCTGTGAAGGCCTCATCGACACAACATCCAGAGGCACTGATCCTCAACAAACCAGCGTAATGACTCAAATCTTAAATCAGATGGAACTGGATAATTATTCTGAATGTTCCGATCCAATCTGACTTCTGATCTCTAGTACTGCCTAAATCATCACACACCGCTTGTTCATTGGCCAGGGAAGAACTGGCACTCTGACTGAGCCTGCATGGCTTCTCCCAAGATGTTTTTCTCCATTCCTTCACCTGATTTTGGGTTCCTTGCCTTTTGGGTTTTGGCTTGCTTAGTTGGGGGTACTAAATATTAAACTATATAATGGCATTACTGGTTTTTCTCTCTCTCTCTGTATTTTCCTGTGAAGCTGTAAAAATCGCTGTGATGCTGCTTTCAAACAATCTGTACTGTAAAAGTGCTATATGAATAAAGGTGACTTGACTTCTTGAGCTTCTAAGACTACACATTAGTTATCATTCAGTTTAGCTGTTCCTTTTTATTTCCTTTTTTTAACCTGTGCACCTGTATAAAGCATACTTCCTGTTTCGTGTGGTTTTCTGTTCGGTCTTGTTTGTGGAAAGTGGTTGTGATAGCTAAATCTTCAATCTCATAAGTGTCTCTATTGTGTATTCAATAAAGTCTGTTTTTGTCTGATACTCCTTCGTTGTAAGCTTTGTACATAGCCAAAATGTTACAATTAGCTCATCTTTTAAAATATTAAGATGGTGAGAAAACAGTAATATTACACTTCACATACTAGTCTAAATCTAAAACAGAAACAGATATTTAATACATGCGCTTGAAGTAGAACAGATGCACATCAATCAAAAATAAGAAACACTTCCTCTGTCTCTTACTGAGAAAGGCAATCATGACAAGTTATCTCAGGAGCATATGGAGCATATAAAAACATTTTTGCTTTGAATATGAGCTATAAGATATCATCTCTCAAGCGTCATTACAAAAGGCCTTGTATTTGGTTACATCATTGATAATGGATTCGCTTAGACAACAATGATGCAACGGACACCTATGAGTCACAGGAAATACTTTGTATTCATTCACTAACAAACACATATCATTTTTTTTTCCTGGGGTTAAAAAGGAAATGTATTCCTGCTCAGGTTTAAAAGTACGTCAAGAGTTTTGTTTCATAGTCCATCACGACTAAGTATTTGTGAACTTGCCTTACTAAAAGCAAAGGACTTTGAGTGTGATTGTTGTGGACAGTTTATATGACAACAGTCTGGTAGTAGGTCATGTATATAGACACTGACTTTATCTCACTATCAGTCTCTCTTACTTCATGTCAGATCACATTATTGTTACTTCTCACCTGTCAACAGCTGTAAAATGTAAATCAAATGTGTAGTTCACTGCAAGAAGGTTTTGAATGAATATTATCAAGTTTTGGTAAAACGTTAATTTAGGAACCAATTAACAAGTTGTTGCTTATATATATATATATATATATATATATATATATATATATATATATATATCTTTTTTTTTTTTTTATTCAAAGTGATTTACAATGCATTTATTTTATCAGGCTATTTAACTCATCATACTGGCATTGCTAATGCTAAGGTATGCTAACGGAGCTAGGCAAAACACACAAGAGAAAGACCTCCAAATTAGGCCTGACTTGACCACACACAAGGGTCTATTTGACATAATCTGTCATGACATGTGGCCTGGAGGGGAGACTGTAAAAAAATGTAGGGTTAACTTGACTCGACTGCAGTCAGGCTAAGTGTTTAGAGTGTGTTGAGAGTCTGTTTGTAACACTAACATTTAGCAGCTCCACTGAGTGAATTTCTCAGGCCCAACAGTAACAAATAGAGAAGGAGAGGAAGTAAACTGCAAACACTATAGACACCTGAGAGTCTGGGATAAATAACCTCAACAGTATACAGGAAGGAAGAAAAAAACATGAACAGCTGCAAGGAGAACAATAACCCTGATCATTTAGTAGTTCCAAATGGGCTGTGTTTCTCAAATGCATTGTGAGCTAAGTTGATCATTGGTCCCCATGAGGAAAACAGTTTATAAATCGTACTAAATTATGTTTTTGAAAATGTAAAAATGCAGTTCCCTTATCGAGGGAACTTCCCACTGCGTCGAAACGCTTTGGGGATGCTCCCTAAGCATCAGCGAATCTGAAGCCTGAATAAACACTAGTCCAATCCGATTGGTCGTGCGTGATGACGTCATTGTGACGGCGTACCCGGAAGTATAAAAGGGGAGCCGGCGCATAATGGCGGCAGTTATTGCTCTTCAGCATAGCGCTCTCTGTTTGGTCTGTCTATTTACTGTTGTCTGTCCAGTTGCGAGTGTGTGTGTGAGTGAAAACTTTATAGTAAAAGTATGGAAGGAAAGAGCGGATTTAGACAGTGTGTGCATCCGTGTCCCCGCTTCATCTCGGGATCGGATACACACCTGTTATGTGTGCAGTGTCTGGGTGTGCAGCACGCTCGGGCGGCTCTCGAGGGAGCCGCCTGTGAGCACTGTGAGCGGCTGACACTCAGGCTGCTCCGCTCTAGGCTGGCCGTGTTCGATGAGACCGGCCAGCCTCGTGAGCCCCAGGGTTCTGGACCCGCGGTCGCTGAGGCGTCGCGGCGTCGCAGATCATGGGGCTCACAGCGGGATCTGTCCGAGGGCTTTGGGACTGCTGCGGCACTTTCCCAATCCTCCTCGGACAGTTCCGATGATCTTCCTCCCCGTGTGGAAGCCCGCTTTGCGGCTTCTTCCCCCGGGGCGGAGGGTCCGATGCTCGTTCTCTCCGGTTCTGAGGAGCCGGAGGGCGCGGGCATCGGGGCGGGGGATGAGGTTTTTCCATCGCCTCATCCGCCCGCCCAGGAGGAATTGGTCGAGGTGTTGACCCGGGCTGTGGCTAAACTCAACATTGAGTGGCCACAGGAGGAACAGGAAGTTCGGCCACCCAGTAGGCTGGATGACCGGTTCCTCGCACACCGGGTCCAAACACCGCGCCGGGGTTTGCCTTTTTTCCCCGATCTGCACACCGAGGTGTGTAGATCGTGGAGGAAGCCCTATTCCTCGCGTGTCTCTAATCCCCCACTGTTGGACTATTCCAACGTTCTGGGGGCACGCGAGGCGGGCTATGGGGCGATGCCGCGGGTGGAGGATGCTCTCGCGAGCTATCTTTCGCCCGAATCGGCATCGTCCCTTAAAACCCCGGTGCTGCCCACCAAACCCTGTCGGGACACCTCAGGGCTGGTGGGCAAGGCTTATATGGCGGCTGGGCGGGCTGGTAGTGCGCTGCACACTCTGTCGATCTTGCAGGCCTACCAGGCTGACCTTCTAAAAGAGCTGGATGAGGGCGAGGGTCCCTCTCCGGAGGACGTACTGGAACTCAGGAAGGTCGCGGATTTGTCTCTCCGTGTTACCAAGGAGACGGCCCGTGCCATCGGCCGCTCCATGGCAGCTATGGTGACAACGGAGAGACATCTCTGGCTGAATCTGTCGGGGATAAAGGAGAAGGACAGATCCTTCCTCCTGGACTCCCCGATCTCGCCTTCTGGTCTGTTTGGGGACGCGGTTAACTCCGTCGTCTCCAGACACCAGGAGGCGAAGAGACAGTCAGCGGCCTTCCAGCAGTACCTCCCTCGCCGCTCTAAGCCCGGGAAGGCTGGCCCTAGCGGGCAGCCTCAGCCGCCGACCAGCTCCTCCTCGCATCGTCAGATGCAAAAAGAGAGCGTCGCCTCTAGAGCCCCTCCTCCGGGAGCTTGGCAACAGAGGCGGCGCGCTCAACAGCAGCCTTCCGCTCCGAAGGGCGATCTGAGGAACGTCCTTCAGGCGCGAAAGGCTGCCGCAAAGAAGTCCTAGCCTCGGCAGGACTTCTCAGGGCGGTCCCTCCCGCGAGGGGGCAACCGAGGTTGCTTCCTTCGCGGCGCCCTGGGGAAATCGATGTGGTAATCCCGCCGTCTACGACGCTTCGGGCCACATCGATTTCCCGCGAACGCACGCTGCTCCAGCCGCCTCTGGAAAGACCTGCGGCTGGGCAGCTGGCGCGTCCGCACACAGAGACTCGTCCCCAACCACTTCCTGCCGGGCAACCGCTTCAGGGGGTCGGGGACGAGGCTCGTGTAACACCCGACGCCAGCCTCGAGAGGCTGGTTCCCTTAGTAGATTATCTCGGCGCATGGAAATGCCTTCCGAGTGTATCCACATGGGTCCTGCGCATTGTAGAAAATGGGTACAGACTGCAGTTCGGTCGGCCTCCCCCTGGGTTCAGGGGGGTGACCTGGACTACAGTGGTACCAGAGCGGGGTCGGGTAATGGAACTAGAAGTAAAGACCTTACTGGCAAAGGGGGCCATAGAACATGTTCCTCCGCCAGAGAGGGAGTCCGGCTTCTACAGCCGGTACTTTATAGTTCCCAAAAAGGATGGAGGGTTGCGTCCGATTATAGATCTAAGGGATTTGAATCGGTCTCTAAGGAGGTTCAGATTCAAAATGCTCACTATCCCCATGATCGTGAGTCAGATCCAGTCCCAGGACTGGTTCGTCACGATAGATCTGAAGGACGCATACTTTCATATCTCCATCCTTCCATGTCACAGGAAGTTCCTGAGGTTCGCTTTCGGGGGCGAAGCGTACCAATATCGAGTTCTTCCCTTCGGCCTAGCCCTCTCCCCACGCACATTCACAAAGTGCATGGATGCAGCCCTGGCTCCTATGAGGCTTCAGGGCATCCGTGTACTGAATTATATCGACGACTGGCTCATACTGGCCCAGTCGTACGATATGGCGGTTCGGCATCGAGATGTCGTTCTAGCCCACATAAAGTGCTTGGGGCTGAGACTCAACACGAACAAGAGTGTGTTGACGCCGTCCCAGAGGACTACGTTCCTAGGGGTAGTATGGGATTCGACGACGATGCGGGCACAATTGTCTCCCGCGCGCGTCGAGACCATACTGGCGATGGTCTCAGGAATAAGGCTAGGCCACACCATCACTGTGAAGCACTTTCAGAGAGTGCTGGGGCACATGGCAGCAGCGTCCAACGTGATACCGTTCGGCCTGCTACACATGAGACCCCTCCAGTGGTGGTTGAAAACCAAGGGGTTTTCCCCCAGAGGGAATCCTTTTCGTATGATCAGGGTAACGCGCAGATGCCTTCGTTCCCTAGTCATATGGAAGAAACCTTGGTTTCTGTCCCAGGGACCAGTGTTGGGAGCGTCCTGTTGCCGGAAATCCGTTTCAACAGACGCCTCCCTCACTGGTTGGGGCGCGGTCATGGACGGCCGCTTTGCGAGGGGCCCATGGGAGGGCCGTCATTCCTCCTGGCACATAAATTGCCTGGAGATGATGGCGGTCTACAAAGCTCTCAGGAGTTTTTTCCCGGACCTCCGCGGCCAACATGTCCTGGTGCGGACAGACAATACGGCTGTCGTAGCGTACCTCAATCGCCAGGGAGGGGTAAGATCGCGCCCTCTGTGCAGATTGGCGCATCTAATCCTCCTGTGGTCCCAGGGGAAACTGTTGTCCATCAGGGCAATGTATGTCCCGGGGGTTCAAAATCAGGGAGCAGACATCCTGTCGAGGCAGGGGCTGAGGCCCGGGGAGTGGCGGCTCCACCCCGAAGTGGTGGAGGCCATATGCGAGAGGTTCGGCCCAGTGGAAGTGGATCTGTTTGCGTCTCAAGAGACGTCCCACTGTCCACTGTGGTTCTCCCTCACGCATCCAGCCCCGTTGGGGTTGGATGCCATGGTGCAGACGTGGCCGAGGCTGCGTCTGTACGCATTTCCCCCGATTGCTCTGCTCCCGGGAGTCCTGGAGAGGGTCCGTCGGCAGGGGGTCAGTCTACTTCTGGTAGCACCCCGTTGGCCGACGCGAGTTTGGTTCTCGGATATCATAGCCCTGCTGGCAGGTCATCCATGGCAGATTCCTCTGAGGAGGGATCTCCTGTCTCAGGCGGCGGGGTCGATTTTCCACCCCCGGCCGGAGATATGGAACCTTTGGGTTTGGCCCCTGAGGGGGCCAGGTACCTAGAGGCTGGCCTGTCGGCAGAGGTGGTAGAGACCTTACTCAGCTCCAGGGCTCCGTCCACAAGGAGACTGTACAGCCTCAAGTGGAATGTATTTTCCACTTGGTGCAGGAGGCGTGAGGAGGACCCAGTTAACTGCCCAGTGGCTTCAGTGCTGGAGTTCCTCCAAGATCGCTTCTCTGCGGGCCTAACCCCGTCCACACTCAAGGTGTACGTGGCTGCCATTGCGGCTTTCCACACTCCTCTGGGTGATGGGCCTTTGGGTAGGCACCAGCTGGTTGTACAGTTCCTCCGTGGGGCTCGGAGGATGAGGCCTGTGGCTCAGTCCAGAGTTCCAACCTGGGACCTGGCAGTGGTTCTCGAGGGATTGGCTGAGGCCCCCTTCGAGCCACTAGAGTCAGCAGAACCTAAGAATCTGACCCTTAAGGTGGCCTTTCTACTCGCCATTACCTCTCTAAGGAGAGTAGGGGATCTCCAGGCCTTGGCAGTAACGCCGACTTGCCTGGAGTTTGCCCCGGGTGGAGTAAAGGCCATCTTGCACCCTAGGCCGGGCTATGTGCCCAAGGTCCCATCAAGGGTGGTCAGGTCTTTGGTTCTGCAGGCATTTCATCCTCCGCCTCACGTGACGGCGGAAGAGGGGAGGCTTCACCTACTCTGCCCGGTCAGGGCACTCAGGGTGTATCTGGCGAAGTCCGCACAGTGGAGGAGATCGCAACAATTGTTGGTGTGTTTTGGCTCACCCAAGAAGGGGTTGCCTGCGTCTACCCAGACTATCAGTAACTGGATAGTCCAGGCAATAACCATGGCTTACCAGGTGCGCAGTTTGCCTTCACCTGTAGCCGTGAGGGCACATTCCACCAGAGGCATGGCCTCTTCGGTGGCCCTCCTTTCTGGGGTCCCCCTGCAGGATATCTGCGAGGCGGCGGGGTGGGCTACTCCACACACTTTTATCAGGTTTTATAGCCTGGATCTCCCTGCGACGCCTGGCGCGAGGGTGCTCCAACCCTAGTTGTGCCCGGTTTCCGGCTTCACACTAGGACAGGCGCTACCCTCGGTGTGGCCTAGTGGGTACTCGTTCCCCAAAGCGTTTCGACGCAGTGGGAAGTTCCCTCGATAAGGGAACGGCTCGGGTTATGTATATAACCCTTGTTCCCTGAGAGGGAACGAGCACTGCGTCGTACCGCCACACCTCGGCACGCCTGGAGCGCATGCTTCAGAGCAAGAACTGCCGCCATTATGCGCCGGCTCCCCTTTTATACTTCCGGGTACGCCGTCACAATGACGTCATCACGCACGACCAATCGGATTGGACTAGTGTTTATTCAGGCTTCAGATTCGCTGATGCTTAGGGAGCATCCCCAAAGCGTTTCGACGCAGTGCTCGTTCCCTCTCAGGGAACAAGGGTTATATACATAACCCGAGCCGTTTTGTGTGATGTGTAGTGTTAGGGGTAAGGGCAGTGTAGTGTAGGGGGAATTTAATATACCATTTATACAAAATACAAACCATTATGTATATGGATGAAAATACAATGTGTGTGTGTGTGTGTGTGTGTGTGTGTGTGTGTGTGTGTGTGTGTGTGTGTGTGTGTGTGTGTGTGTGTGTGTGTAGCAGTTTGTTTAAGCCTCTTCTGAATATAGAAATGCTTCAAATATAGATCTAGACATTTTCCAAAATAGATTTTCACTAAAGAAACACAAGGGACAAATAAAGCAATATATGCAATAGAATATGATGATGCAAGTGAATAATTTCAATTTTGAATAAGTAAAAATGAATCAGCATT